>NW_012117044.1:659886-751558 GCF_000951035.1 Colobus angolensis palliatus | reverse complement strand
CGGGAGGGCCGCGGGTGGGAGGTGGATGCGGGAGGGGGTCCTAGGGAAGGTTGGAGCCCCCTGAAGGCAGGCGATGACCCAGGCCCAGCGTACTTCTCCTGGGGCTCCTTTGTAGGCCCACGGAAGCTCCGTGTTTGTTTCTTTGTACCCATATCACTCTTAACTTTATTTCTTCTTCTTTCCTTTCCTCCCCCAGCAGCTCTAACCGCCCTACAGTTTGCATGGGAAGGCAACAGGGACTTCCCTTTTGCACTGTCTGCGGGTACCTCTGTCCCAGCCCTGAGGGGACGAGGGGACGCTGCCCTGTGGGGAAAGCCCAGGTGGCAGGAGGTGGCAGGGCTCCTGGAGGAGGTGCTGGGATGCGCTGCTGTGGCTGCTGAGAAAGATCCCCAGGACGCAGCCTGCCCCTTCCCCGAGCTTCGACGGAGCCCGGCGGGGAGGACGGGTAGGGTCTCTGGGAGGGAGGAACAGGGGAGCCTGGAGTCTCAGGGCTGCGGGGAGCAGAGGCACTCAAGGTGGCGAACGTCCCCAGCCTGCCCTCCCTGCTCACTGCAGGGTCGCACACCCGTTCTGCTCCGGGCCTCCCCTCAGTCCTGGCCTCCAGGCAGTTTCCATTTTTGCCAGGTGGATTCTGTGCGACTTTATTCAGAATCTGGATCAACAAATGAACACTCAGGGAGGAAAGGAGTGTTTGGAGGGGTGGAGAGGTTTCCAAGCAGGCGCCCACCTGAGGGTCCCCTGAAAGGGGACTTAAAGCCGAGTTTCAAGCTCGGCCACCCCTTCCTTTTTCTTTCTGTCTTTCTTTCTCTCTCTCTCTCTCTTTCTTTCCTTTTTCAAGAAATATAAACAAAGAGCTTGAATTATTTTGAAATAACTGTTGGTAGCTGGACTGTGTTCTGTTGACCACAACATTGCTCTGGGACTGAACCGCGTGGGTCTCTGCTCTTCCTAAGTGTTACATAAGAATAGCGAACCCATGAGGTCAGCTTCTAAACCAGTTTCTTCCCATAACCTCCTGGACCAAGTCCCAAGCAAGACCGAGAGGAGCTCAAGGTCACACTCTCCCGGGGACACACCTCGCTCTCTAGTTGGAAGGAGGAGATGAGTGTCCCCCAGTAGTTTAAGGCTTCTCATGTTTGTGTAGAAAAGCCAAGCACAGGCCTATATTCTAGAAGACTGCTTGTGTCAGGCGGAAGGTCATCAAAGGCAAAACGAAACAAATGAAAAGGCGTCTTTTGAAGCTAATGGAACAGATCAGGTGGTCAAAAATGGATAAACAATGGCATTTGGAGCAAAACTTTCAGCTTCGTTTTAGTTTGACAGCCCCAGGAGGGCATGGAAGCTTCTCACCCTTCCTCATATGTCTTGCCCCAGGCATCTCTGTGTCTCTCTCCTTTGTAACATTCTCTATAGTAAATGTAAGTAGGCCTTTCCCTGAGCTCTGTGAGCTGCTCTAGCAAATTAATCAAGTCTAAGGAGACGTCCTGGGAACACTGATTGGTGGGAACGCCAGTGGATCAGAAGCACAGGTAAGATCACCTTGCCATTGGCATTGAAAGTGGAGGGCAGGCTTAGAACGTGAGGCTTGGGCTTACGGGGTGTGAGGCCACCTCCAGGTAGAAGGTGTCGATGTCGGAATCGTCTGATGTAGAAGTACCTGCTTGCTTGTGGTGGGGAGAAAACCTACACATATGGTCACAGAAGTCTTCTGTGTTGATTGTTGTTGAGTGAGAGAAAAAAAAGTACTTTGGTTTGTTCTGATATTTTCAGAAAGGCTGTAATCAGTTCCTGGACAATGCATCGTAATACCCCCACCTCAGCACACTCAGTACACTCAGTACACTCAGTACACTCCCCACCCTGAGGGGCGGCGCTTGCCATTTCTGAAAGGATGCCTCTGTGAGGTCTGGGAGCAAGGCAAGGCTGGGTCATTTGAGTCCTCGCAGCCTGGTCCCCACCAGGACCTGCTGGCCTGGAGTGAAAATGCATCTTATTGTCCTTCTTTCAGAGCCAGACTCCTGACCAGAACACACACGCGACACATGCATACACACACATTACACACACGTGCCACACATACACACACACGTGCCCCATGTGCATAGACATGCACCACACATTCATATGCATACAGCACACATGCATACACACATGCCACACATGCATACACACAC
This sequence comes from Colobus angolensis palliatus, assembly GCF_000951035.1. Taxonomy (NCBI): domain Eukaryota; kingdom Metazoa; phylum Chordata; class Mammalia; order Primates; family Cercopithecidae; genus Colobus; species Colobus angolensis. Next base: position 749,384 of record NW_012117044.1, on the reverse strand, counting down.
ACCACACCATCCCACCCACATCACATATGATATACACAAGACACACCACACCATAGTTACACATGCTAAACATACCACATCATCCACAAATGCACCTACACATGCCACACATCATGCCACACCATGTATGCTACTGCATGTTACACCATCCACACACACCAGACACTATACATATCACACACACACCAGACATACTACACCATCCACACAAATATCCCCCACACACCACACAATACACATATACTTGCCACACACACACCACACCACACATGCACATGATACCATGTATGCTATACACAAGTGCATGACATACCACCTACACACACGCATGCCACTAATACCACACTGGGCACACCATGCACACATCACAGGCACACACACTGCCTACACGAATTCCACATTATACTTCCACACACCACAGAAAACAGCATCCAAATCACACAAACACACACACTGTGCACATAGACACACGTACCACAGACATACCACACATCCACACACACTGCATACACACACCACATACATAGACACAAGCCACATACACACCACAAAGTGCACATTCCTACACCCAGCTCGTACCATCGACACCACAAACACATTTTCACATGCGCATTCCACATACTTATGAAAACAAATAGCTATCATAAACAGCACAGTTCAAACCTGGGCCAATTAAAAGAAGAACAAAATAGTTATAAAAGAAACACAGTATTCCAAGGTGTTCACCTCCTCTCCTCCCACATAATAGTCATTTCTATTGTCATGTGCTTCACTCATCATTTTCTTTCCTTGAATAGGATCTCTGCGGCATAGACAAAGTCACACTGAACTCATTTCCTCCAGAAAAGGGTGAATCCAAACTTCTCCCTGGCCACCTCTCCAGCTGTGGAGTATCCCCATTTGATATAAGAAGGTAGGAGGAGGGAGGGAAGTACAAGATCTTTCTCTTCCAAAACTGTGTTTCATGGGAACCACTTCATTTTTTATAATTATAGCAAAATATAAGTTTAAGATTTTTTTGTGTGCCGTATTTAGGTTTGTAAAACTGAAAAGTAATCACTGGAAAATATATCCTTTATCCAATATCCAAATATTTCCAAATATATCCAACATCCAATATCCAATACATTTGGAAATATATCCAAATATATTCAGTAGAAACTGGATAAATAACTTGCCAAACGCTGAACAAACAAAAGTGGAAAGTATTACTGATCAACCCACTGAAAGAAAGGAAGATAAAATCTGAAATACTGGAAATGTGATAAACGTAAAAGATAAAATAAGACTATTACTGAATGTACTGGTTATCAGAATACATCCAAAAGTAAGTGGGCTTAACTTCCCTATCCAAAGGCTAAGTACCTAGAGTGCTTCAAACAGCAAAACCTGATCCATCTAAAGTAAAATGAAGCAGGGAGGTTGATACTTTGACACTGAGGAGGCAGGCAAGGATCTAACAGATAAATTCAGATAGAGACAAAGCAAGGGAGGGAACATTCATATCAAATAGAGAAAGAAAGCCTAAAAAATAGCCCATGAGGCAAAAATGATCATATTATTAATAAAATATACAATCCACATTGAAGACATTGAAGTCATGAACGTTTGCATTTCAAATACTCAGAGGAAATAATGTGAAAATATAAAACATAAAAATTTGATAAAATTGTTTGCTACTACAAAGTTCTAACACATTGTACAGGATTTTGTGGATTAACGAGATAAAAAAGGACATACAAGGTGTGAATAATATAATTAACAAACTTGGTATGCTACCTACATAGAAAACATTGTAAGCCACAAAGGCACAAAGCTCATTCTTTTAAAATTATATTAACTCAGTATTTATAAATAGTGATAATGAATTAGGCCTAACAAAGTCTATTCTAAATAAGGTAGAAATTCTACAAGCCTTTTTCTCTCAGTACAAGTAGTAAATAATGACTAGAGGATTATAAATTTTAACCACATAGAACTGTAAAACTGCTTTTTTTTTTGATCAAAGGACTCCAGTCCCAGAGAGGGAAAGCTTTTTTCAAATGCAAATTACTTCCTTCCCACCTTCCTTCAGATCCCTTATAAGTAATGCAGGTCATAGGTGATTTTTATCAGACTTTGATGGAAATAGTTCAGTATGATGCTATTTTAAAGTTCCCAAAGCATAGAAAGTTTAGAAATTGTTTAGACTAGCATCACATTTAAGCCCAAACTCAACAAAGATAACAATGAAAAGTATCTATAGAACAATTGCACTTATGAGTATAGATATAACACTTCCTCATAAAATATTTTTACACTAAATTCAGGAATAAATTCAAAAGATAATATCCCATGAACTACCCAGCTTTATTCCTAGGAATATGGAAATAATTTATTAGCATGTCATATATTAATATAATTTATAATAATAATTTGTTAAAGGAGAAAATCCAAGTAATTATCTCGTTAATTACTTCAATGGCAGATCACACAATTCAACGACTGCTCCTAACTGTGTTTTCCTCACATCATGGAGGGTATTTGTCAGAAGAGCTCAGCCAGCATTATACTGAGTGCTGAAGCACAGGAGAGATCTACGGTAAGGGTAGGAATAAAATGAGGAAGTCCACTCTCACTCAGTGTCATGTCTCAGCATTGCCGTGCAGCCACATTCCAGCAACTCCAAGGAGGAAAGAGAGATATGTTAATTATATAAATACTGGAAAGGAAGAAATAAAACGTTTTCTGTGTTTAGATAACAAGACTATTCTAATTCTCTGCAAAGTAATCCATAAATATTGCAAAGTGTCAGTTAACATCCCAACAGCATGCATTCTAAAAGTCGTCTGGAAGAATGATTGAATTAGCAATACAAATGCTGATAACAGAGGAGAGGCACTGAGAGGCTTCTCCAGCAGGTTTTGCACTCTTACAATACCAGGATGCCTTCAGCTGTGCGGGGCACACAGGAGCACATACACACGTAAAGGTGTCTCCTTACATCCCCAGGAAAAGGACAGATTAGTGGGGAATGCATTGTGACAACCTACTCACCATCGTAGGGGAAAATAGTGTTACATTCGTACCTCATACCTCACACCAAAATGAATTCCAGATGGGCTAAATATTTTAATATTTTAAAAAAAGAAATCATAAGGGCAGTAAAAGAAAACATTTAGTGAAAATTGTATGACTATCTGGGTGTGAAAGTGCTTTCTAAGCAGGCAACCAAAATCTGAAATAATATAAGAAGAAGACTAATAGATGTTAATACATAAAAACTTAAAATGTGCTCTGAAATAAAACAAAAACCTGCCATACACAAAATTAAGAGACATGGAAAACTGGGAGGAATGGCGAGCAGGAAGGGAATTGCCAAATACATATAAAAGAATTAAAATTGCTATTACCTAAAAAGGTATTATAAAAACTCTTAGGAAAAGGCAAACACACCAACTTTTAGAAGCAAAGAGAGAATACAAACAGTCTCAAATAAAATGAAATGCAAATGACCAATAAATTTGTAAAAGCCACAGTGAGATATAATTTATAGCTCCAAACCAGCCTAGATTAAGAAGAATGTTCAATGTGCAAAAAGATTTTGGACATTCTTGCCCATAAACTGCTGTTGGGGATAGAGTCGTGGCCAACCTCCAGGACAACAGGCAGGAATTGGAAGCACACACTCCCTCAACTCCACCGTAGGAACTGCAGCTTCAGAACCGGTTCTAAAGAAAGAATTCCAGTGTGCATAGCTATGTGATCAGACAGTCCTCACAGTGCTTTCATTTTTAACAAAAAAAAAAAAAAAAGAAAGAAAGGAAGAATTTTAAATGACTGTCAATATAGGATTGAAGAAAACTTATAACCCTGTTCTATAAAATATTATCCAAAAATTTACATATGACACAAATCCATGTTTATGAACATAGAAATCTATTCCATATTGGGTACTAAATAAGAAAATCTGGATAAAGAACAGTATGGATAATATAATTAAAAAGTAGGGTGTGTGGGTCTGTCTGTCTAGAATAAAGCATGACCCCAAATATTACCAATGATTAAATTATGGCGTGACCCTATTGACATAAGGCGGTACTCGTTCATGCGATGTCAATTCAGAAGGCAAGTTGGATACAGAATATAATCTCTATCTATCACCACTCAGTTTGTCTCTCTATATAATATGCATTTTTAAACTGTAAGAAAAATGACTGAAATATAATAACTGAAATTTTCTCTGGGTAGAGAGATTTAGAAAAAACATCATTACTTTCACCATCTAAATTTGTCTATCTCCTCAATTTTCTGTGGAAGGTGTATTTGTTTGCTAGGGCTACCATAACAAAATACCACAGACTAGGGGCTGAAACAATGAAAATTTATTCTCTCACAGTTGTGGAGGCTGGAAGTCTGAGCTCAAGGTGCTGGCAGAGTCCTGAGGTCTCTCTCTTTCCTTGGCTTGCAGATGCCCTGTGTCTTCACGTGGTCTTCCCCCTGTGTTTGTCTCTGTCCACATCTTCTTAGAAGGACACAGTCAAATTGGATGAGGGCCCACCCTAATGACCTCATTTAACTTATTTACTTCCTTAAAGACCCTATCTCCAAATACAGTCACATTCTGAGGTGCTGGGGGTTAAGGCTTTAACACATGGATTTGGGAGTGGGGAGGCCCAATTCAGTTCATAACAGTTGGCATGTGGTAATTCTATAATCTGAGGAAAACATTAAAACAAAAGGAGAGCAAGAGAGGGAGCAGAAGGTCAGAGCATGTCCTTGCTGCCACCAGCACACAACCATGCCCCACTGCAGAACCATGGCTGGGGATGGTCATAAAGGACAGTCCAGGACAGCACTGTCCCAGAATGAAGAGCACAGGCTGGCTGCCTGGGCCTGCACTGTGGCAGGCACCATGCCTTGCTAACATGCTTAGCCACTACCGGCACAATTCTGGTGTCCTGCACCAGGAATGCATGTGCCCAGAGGACTGGCCCGCCACCCTTTGAACCTTTTCCCAGAGGAGCCCTGACACCTGGGAGAGACTTCCTAAAGCGTTCTTCATAACAATCTAGTGATAGGGAGCCCACACCATCTCTTAGAGATGTGTGCGTTCAGGGTAAAATCTTTCAGGGGATGGTAAAATGTGTTGTTAATCCATCCTCAAAGATGTTTTTCTGTGCTATGTTACACACCTGGGCATTAAAATTACTCACTGAAATGTTCTAGCCACAGGCTTTGCTAATATTGCTGGGTTTTGTTAAAGTCGTTTCTCTCTCCTGGAGACGTGAGTGAGGTTCACCAACTCTGGAGTGGCCACGGACAGCATCTCTCCTGCTGAGAGACTGGGATGTTGAGAGGCTATTTGCAACCCAGTCTGCCTCCCTGCACCCCACTTACTCCCCTGCAAGTGATGTGCATATGCCTGACCCTAGCTACAAGAAAGGAGACCAGGGTCTTGCAATTTTCTGGGGTTCCTTGGGAATTCCTGTTGTTGGGTAAAATGAGGGCATTCAGCCCTGCGAGAAGGGAAGAGAGTAAGTGAGGTGGAGACGAGGATGGGCCTGAATGAACATGTCCAGAAACAGAGTTCTCCAGCCTTCCCACGGTGTTTCCATGGTGCCTGGTGTAACAGAAAGCATGGCATTTTAACTGGATGCTGTGAGTCTTGTGTTTGTATCATTCCCCAAGAGACCCTGAGTTCCTTGATGGCAAGGGCCATTAAGACCCAGCACAGTAGTTCCCTCATCTTTTGAGTTCAAAAAGATGTCCATTGAATGAATGAATGAATACATGCATAACAACATAAAGAAATAAATCGAGGTACTTTTAGATGTAGGCATCACAATGCAAATCAATTATGATTGTTCATGTTATTACTACAGCTTACCTCACCAGATAGTCATCTGGCTACTTTTTGCTTGAGCAGAAGATGCCTAATTGCTGGAAACTAAATGACTCAGCATCTCACCAGCCTTAGTGACAGACATGCCCTCAGGCTGCAGCCTTGGCTCTGCTCCCTGGAATTACATGTGGTCAACGGTTCTGATTCACAGAAGCTGGTTTACCGACTTGTCTGTCTTTCTTGATTTGAGATGTAGCTGACCTCACTGCCCGTCATCACTGGAGTTAAAATCCCTGTGGCCATGGTCTGATCAGTCATGATGGTCATGATGATGCTGGGAATTTGAGTGTGTGTGATCATTTGCATTCTATCATAGAGAAAGCACAGCCTATCGCCACATCACTCACAGCACCTGCTTCTCGCTTCCCTGGACCTAATTAATCTCCTTGTGTCAGAAATTTGTTGGCCCTGAGCCGACTCCAGGGGATGATGGTGCCAGCTCAGCCCACCAGGCAGGGCTGGGAGCCAGGAGCCAGCACAGGGGATGCAAAGCCTAGACAGCAAAAGGAGAGAGAGGAACAGAAAGCCGGGAATGTTCCTAGGCTCTAGGACAGACTAGCAAGTGTCAAAGGAAGATTCTTGAGAAAAGAACCATCCCAAGATTTTTTAACAGTTCCAATAAGGAAATAATAAGGTCTGTGCTGAAGCAGGCCATAACAATGGCCTCCTTGATATCTAAGGCAGGATTTCAGGAAAACCTATGGGGAAAGGAGAAGTGGGGGATATGTTGCTGCAGAGGTGCCCAGGGCTCTTGTCTGAAGGCACCATGGAGTCTTCTGGATCAGAGCACTCAATGTGTCCACAATGTAGTCATTCAAAAAGTCTTTTTAATACAGCACACAGCACACAGCAGGACAAGTTATTCATTGTATGACACATGGCTGCTTGGCATTATTCCAGCATTCTGTATTACTGTCACCAAATAAATTAAAAATTAAGAAATAGAGATATTTTAGATAATCAAGTGTTATTTTCCCTGCCCCCACCCCCATCTCTTCATTTCTGGAAAAGCCACAGCCCAGGTGCCTGTGTGCTGAGAGCTGAGAGTATTTCTGAGGAGGTGGTAGAAGAGAACTAATGGGATTATCCGCCAGAGTGATCATTTGCAAAGAGTAGCTCATGGTTGCTGGTGAGGCTTCCACTGCCATCACCATTGACCACAGTTATCTGCTCTACTTGGTGAAATGATTTTAATAAGTTATCTGAAATCAAGTATTATTAAGTTATGCCAGTTGAGGGGCTCTGCCCAGCTGGGCCTTAAAATGGCCCACTTAGAAGAGATAGGAAGATGCATCCCACCAGAATTATGATGTTACCTTAGGCACGTTGTTAACCTCAAGTTGTTGAATCTCCTGAGTCTCAGTTCATCATGTGTGAGATAAGAAAACAAGGCAGTTGTCAGGGTTTGAGGAGCTAAGAGATGTAAATCCCTTAGCATGATGTCTTGTCACATGTGGGGGTCCTCAGTCAGGTCGGCTGCTGTTGTCATCATTACCACTGCTGACATTAAACTGTTAGGCTTTGAACAAAGTAGCAATAGAAAGCATCATGTTCCTAGGTTAAAATTTCCCCTGTTAGGAAGATTAGAGCCAAAAAGAGAGATATCCCATCAAAGAAAAGCCCCAGGAACTGATTGAATCACTGCTGAATTCTACCAAACATTTAAGAATAAATACCAGTCTTACTCAAACTCTTCAAAAAAAAAAAAAAAATGGCGAGGAGGAAGTACTTCCAAGCTCATTACTCTGATACCAACACTACACAAGGACACAACAACAACAACAACAACAAACTTCAGGCCTATATTACTAATGAATATAGACGCAAAAATCCTCAACAAAATACTAGTAAGCGAAATTCAACAACACATTAAAAGGATCATTCATCATGACCAAATGGGATTCATCCCAGTGATGCAAAGATGGGGCATTGTAAATAAACATACACATGCAACACATGCAAACAAACAAACAAACATAATATATCCATTCACAGAATCAAGAACAAAAACCATATGATTATTTCAACAGATGTTGAAAAAGCATTTGATAAAATTCAATGTCCCTTTATGATAAAAACCCTTATAAAAATGGGTAATCAAGGAACATACCTCAAACTGATAAAGGCCATATATGGCAAAGCCACAGCTAACATAATACTGAAAGGGGAAAATTTGAAGGCCTTTCCTGTAAGAACTGAAATAAGACAAGGATGGCTATTTTCACCACTATTATTCAACATAATACTGGAGATCTTGGTCAGAGCAATTAGGCAAGAGAAACAAATAAAAGGCATCTAAATTGGAAAAGATGGAGTCAAATTAGTCTTGTTCACTGATGGCATAATCTTGTACTTAGAAAAACCTAAACATTCCACCAAAAAACTGTTAAAATTGATAAATGAATTCAGTAAAGTTGCAGGATACAAAATCAATATATTAATACAAAATTGGTAGTATTTATATATGCCAACAGCGAACAATCTGAAAAAGAAATCAAGAAAGGAATCCTGTTTACAATAGCTATAAAAATATAAAATACCTAGGAATCAGTGTAACTAAAGAAGTGAAAAATCCCTACAAGGAAAACTATAAAACTCTGATGAAGGAAATAGGAGAGGACACACATGCACTATAGAAAGATATTTAATGCTCTTGGATTGGAGGAAATAACATTATTTAAATGACCATACTACCCAAACCAATTTACAGATCCAATGTAATCCCTGTCAAAACATCAATGATAATCTTCACAGAAACAGAAAAAAAAAAAATCCTAAAATTTATATAGAACCCAAAAGACCCTGAATAGCTAAAGCAATTGATATGGTTTGGCTTTGTGTCCCCATCCAAATCTCATCTCGAATTGTAATTCCCATAAACCCCACATGTGGGAGGGTGGGACCTGGTAGGAGGTGACTGGATCATGGCGGCCGTTTCCCCCATGCAATTCTCATGATAGTGAGAGAGTGCTCATAGGATCTGATGGTTTCGTAAATGTTTGACAGTTCCTCCCTCTCTCTCTCTCCTCTCTCTCTTTTGCCTGCTGCCATGGAAGACATGCCTGCTTCTCCTTTTGCCATGATTGTAAGTTTCCTGAGGCCTCCCCACCCATGTGGATCTGTGAATCAATTAAATCTCTTTCCTTTGTAGATTACCCAGTCTCAGGGAAGCTCTTTACAGCAGCATGAGAACAGATTAACACAGAAATCCTAAGCAGGAACAAGGCTGAGGCATCACATTAGCTGACTTCAAAAACTAGTACAAAGCTCTAGTAACCAAAACAGCATGGTAGTGGCATAAAAATAGATTCACCGACCAAAGGAACCCAGAAATAAATCCACACATTTACAACAAACTCATCTTTGACAAAGACACTAAGATTATACAATGAAGAAAGAAAGGTCTTTTCAATAAATGGTGCTGAGAAAACTGGATAACTATATGCAGAAGAATGAAACTCAATCAGATCAAATCAACATGGATTAAATACTTAAATCTAAGACCAGAAACTATGAAACTACTCGAAGAAGACAGGGAAAATGCTCTTGAACGTTGATCTAAGGCAAAGATTTTTTGTATAAGACCTCCAAAGCACAGGCACAAAAACAAAAATAAACAAATGGGATTACATCAAGCTAAAAAGTTTCTGCACAGTAAAGGAAACAATCAACAAAGTGAAGTGACAGCCCACAGAATAGGAGAATACACTTGCAAGCCAATCATTTGACAAGGGATTAATAACCAGAATATATAAGGAGCTCAAACAACTCAATAGCAAACTCTTCTCAGGAGAATAGAGAAAGTCAAACAAAACAAAACAAAAACAAATAATACGATCAAAAATCTGATCAGACATTTCTCAAAACACACAAATCACCAACAGATATACAAAAAATACTAACATCACTAATGGAGAAATTCAAGTCAGAACCACAATCAAATATTATCTAACCCCAGTTAAAATGGCTCATGTCAAAAAGGCGCGCAATAACAGATACTGGAAAGAATGTGGAGAAAGGGGAACCCTCATATGCTGTTGGTGGAAATGTAAATTAGTATAGACAAAAAGGAGAACAGTATGGAAATTCCTCAAAAAACTAAAAGTAGAACTACCATATAATCCAGCAATTCCACTGCTGGGTATATACTCAAAAGAAAGGGGATCTATCAAAGAGATATCTGCACTTGTATGTTTATTGCGGCACTATTCATAATCGCCAATATTTGGAATCAACCTAAGTGCCCAAGGATGAATGAATTCTTAAAATATGGTATATGTATCCAATGGAATATTATTTAGCCATAAAAATAATGAAATCCTGTCATTTGTGGTAATGTGGATGAAACTAGAGGCCATTTAAGTGATATAAACCAAGCACTGAAAGACAAATATCACATGTTCCCACTCATATGTGGGAGCTAAAAAGTAAATCTCATGAAGGCAGGGTACCTTAGCGGTTACCAGAGGCAGGGAGGGGAAGAAGGAAGGAGACGTGAAAGAAAATAAAAAGAATATAAATGTATCTATTACCATTGAATGTATACTTAAAACGTTAAAGATGGTAAATTATATATGTAAAAATTAATCTAAAAAAAACAAAAAATAAATACAAAAAAGAGACAGCAATTCCCACAGGAAAAAAAAAGTTAGAAAAGAGTTCTATATATGAAGAGATCCAGGCCCAGCATGATCTTTTCTAGGGTTTATTAGTGTAAATCGAGGCATGTGTAAAAACACATTTCTAGGGTAGTCAAGATTTTATTGTAAAGCCAGTAAAGGGACTCAAATGCAACCACCAAGAATATTAAGGAAAAGAAAGGATTAAATTTGATTATTAGTACATTAGAACAATTTACTCCAGGGAGGTTGAAAATGAATGAAATCACTCCCTTTGCCCCTTTAAAAATCACAAAATATAATTAACTTGGGTTCAAATGCATACATCAAAAAGCATGAGCATTAATGAGAGTTGTGTGACAGGATTTGATGCTAAAGGAATCCCTATAAAATGTTCCTTCCCCAGCCACCAGGCCTGGAGGACATCAGTCGGTCCCATAGTGACAGTGCCATCCAATGCCAGGGACAAGAGATCACACTGAAGGAGTCACTGTGCTTCTCAGAGGACAGGTCAGAACATTGCCCCGCCTTCCGTATGGATAGCAGTATGGAACATACAAGTTGCATTATCTTACAGCCGTTCTTTTGCTCCCACTCATTGTAAAGCTATGAAGGAAGTTGAATGAGGCAGCCATGGTTTCAAGGAATTGGGTGACTTGCCCAAGAGAGCAGAGAAAGTCACTAGTGAAATTGACCTTAGTTCCCTTCTCAAGATCTCCTGGCCTGGCAATAGCACATACTGATGCTGGTCTTGGAACTTGAGCAGCAGGGTATGAGCTGAGTCATAATGTTTGGCACTAGTAAAAGACCAGCCCACAGAAGTTGGGATCCTGAGAAGAATTGGAGAGTGGGGCAAGGGAGAAGAAAAGTAGAAGACAATGCTAAGAAACTAATAACCTCTTTTACAAAGTGAGGTGTCGAGAGTCTGTCGAAAGTTGTCTTAGTCTGTTTGTTTTGCTATAAAGGAATGCCTAAGGCTGGGAAATTTATGAAGTGAGGCTTATTTGGCTCAACGTTCTGCAGGCTGTACAGGAAGTGTGGTGCTAGCACCTGCTTCTGATGAGGGCCTCAGGAAGCTTACAATCATGGTAGAAAGTGAAGGTGGAGAAGGTGTGTCACGCGGCCAGGAAAGAAGGGAGGGGAGGAGGTGCTAAGCTGTTTTTAACAATCAGGTCTCATGGTAACTAACCGAGTGGGAACCAGAAGAGTGCTCACAGGAGGGCACCAAACCATTCATGAGGGATCCACCTTCATGAGCCAAACACCTCCCAGAGGCCCACCTTGAACACTGGGGGTCACATCTCAACATGAGATTTGGAGGGGACTAATGCCTAATCTATATCAAGAGTAAATGGAAATAGAAAGAAAAGGATGAGTGTATTATTTAAAGTTACAATATTATCAAGAGAAATGCTAGAAATAATCTAATTCTCAAACATTTTAAAGAACAGAGGCGGGAAAGGTTTGGTTTTCAGGGAAGCAAATCTTCTATATGCTTGACACGATGTGGATAAATAGGTCAATAGAGATAAAGCATTTCATTTAGAACTGCGGGGTAGGCCTCAGGACAATTACTAACAGAAAGACTAAAAAATCTCTGTATTGTGGTTCTGGGCTGGGGCGGCCTCTGGTGAGAGATTGCTCTTTTGTCTTATAAACCCTTTGTAATACTGTATTTGATTTGTTACTATGAATGTCTATTACTTAATTTAAAAAATGACACAAGATCCATATTCTGTATTTCTAGCATAGAGATAGCTGCTGTCTTTTCATAAAGAACATTTTAAAGAGAAATCCCTACAGAAATAATAAATAACATGCTTGTCATTCCTGACTCCCAGGGACATGGTTGCTTTAAAACATAGGTTTTATTCATTTGGGTGTGGCAAGGCCAACAGATAACGAGGGAACTGCTGTTGAACAGATAGTCTGTTATGCACAGATCTGGAGAGGAGACGCATGCCTTACCATGAGGGCTACGCTGTGCCATGGGGGACCACATGGGGAAGCTCCAGGGTTGTTTAGAAGTGTGGGGGGAACTGTGGCAAGAGCCTTTAATGTGTTTTTTGTGAGAAGGAACCAGCAAGCAGTATATGCCTTATACAGCAAGGCAGTATAAGTAGACTTAGAATGGACTACTTTGAATACTTTTAGTGGGCTCTGGACACAGGGGTGTCGTGAGTTGCCTGGTGCCTGGCCCTAGGGTGATTAGGGCAGGTGGCCGTGGCCCAGAGGGTGAGAGCCCAACGGAGGAGGTGATTGGGAGGGCTCCCAAGTGGTTGGTTTGCATAGGAAAGCTATGCTTGCTGATGTCATTTACCATCTCTAGGGATTGGCCAGCCTGGGAGGGGCAGTCCCTCCAGGCCCAGCAAGGCCCCGAGATTTCTACACCTTTTGAAATAGTTTAGTCAAAAAGCAACGGGGGTCTATTTCTTGCAACGGTAAAAACAATATTAAAAAGAAAGCACTGCTTGCTAGATATCGCCACCCTAGGTAGTGGTCACAAAGACCTTTAGCCCCTGAACCCTCATGGATAGGTGTTAACAGAATTCTGTTTCTACCTCTGCTGTCCTTTCAGCCTTTCCCATTGTCCCCTTATCTGCCTCTGAACCAGAACAACATGCACAGCCCATCCAGTGGGCAGAGTATCCTCAAGGTAAGTAGCTCTCCTGGACCTAAGTCCTTGCACAGCGAGCAACCTTCTGGCTTGCACTTGGCCACTGCAGAAAAGGGGTATATGCCAATCCTTTCCATGGGAGCATGGGACATCTCAGAGCTCATTAACAATTGATGCTTTGGTTACATATCAACTTTGTGTTTTTCATTATCACAAGCTAATTCCCACGCTAACATTTTGGACTTCTAAGCAACTGGCCGGGTTAAGCTTAGCATCCTGGCTGATACTTGGTTGCTGTCACTTTAATGTTAATAATAGTTTCAATCAACCAGCTGGAAATATGGTAATTAGATAAAACCTGGAAACAGGAAAAGAGAGTAAAGGTGTCAACCCGGGACAGGGAAGCAGAGTGGCAGCCTTCTCTGTAAACCTACCTAGCTTGACTGAATTTTTACAACACAAACAAATACAAGAGCACTCTGCTATTAAAAAAAAATCTGGGGCCCATCAGCGCTCTTCTCATTTTCCAGTGAATGGTTGGCAGAAATCTTCCAAACTGTTTACTTGACAATTTGTTTAAAAGTATAGTTTTGCAGCTGGGTGATTTGTTTGCTCTTTTTCCCTCCAAGAATCAAGTGTTACAATCAGGGATTGCTTATTTTGATGGAAGCCGTGAGGGCGGTTTAGATTTTGATGCATGTCCCCACCCTGCTGGCAGGCAGCTGGCTTTTGGAGGCCTGCCCTGGATCCCTCTCACTGACTGCATCTTCCCTTCCCTGGTCCAGGCTCCAGTTTACATGGCTCTGCCATTGAGAAGTGGAATGGCAAAGCATATGCAGCAGTGCTGCTCAGCCAGGTACAGACAAGAGTTGTGTTGCTGCTCATCTGGGGTTGCTGGCTGCCTAGAAAAATGAAATAAAGTGAGTTTGTAGCAAGTAAAGTCCTGTGAATTGTGGCCTTTTTCAATCATAAACAGTTTATCCACTGAAAAGATCATTTGGCCCAAAGAATCAGAGTGCCTTTGGAAGAGTAATCCATGTGGTTTTATATTAAAGAGGGAGAGGGAGGGAAGGAGGTGGCTGGTGGGGGGAAAGAGAGAGAGAGAGAGAGCCAGGTTTCTCCACAGAAGCAATAGGATATACAGATATAGGTGGATGAGGAGATCTGCTGTGGGAATTGTCTCACTAAATTATGGATGCTGAGAAATTCCAGGCCACGCCATCTGCAAGCTGGAAGCAGGTCCAGGCCCAGTCCAAAGGCCTAAAAACCAGGGAGGAAGGGGACTGGTGTAAGTCCCAGAATCCAAAGGCCTGAGAACCAGGAGCTCTGATGTCTGAGGGCAGGAGAAGGTGGATGTCCCAGCCCCAGAAGAGAGAGAGAATTCACCTTTCCTTTGTTCTCTCTGGGCCCCCAACAGGTTCACCAGTGCCGCCTACATTGGTGAGGGTAGACCTTCTTACTCAGTCCACTGATTCAAATGCTTATCTCTTCCAGAAACGCTCTTACACACTCACAAATGTTTTACGAGCCATCTGGGCATCCTTACCCCAGTCACGTTGACATCTAAAATTAACCATCTCAGAAAGCCAAAAGGTGGCTGCGGACGCGGGGGCAGCATCAGCCGGCTCCCCGCCCCCTGACCGGGAGAAGGTGCCCACGGTAAGCACTCCACCCTCCCATTCGGTCTCTGGCCCCAGGTGGAGCCAATGTGGACTCACCCTGCCTGGTGCGGAACACTCCCTCCCTGTCATGTGCAGTCCGCAGCTGGAAGCCTGGGGGGCCCATGCGCTTCCCAAACCGGGTGGCCCCAGGCTGGCTTGTCAGCGGGAGCTGCCTAGTGGGGATATGGCGGTGGCAGAAGTGAGGGGGCTGAAGGATGGGGCGGACTTTAGCAGGAGGATAGAGGGGAATGTCCCTGTTTCATAAAGCTGAAGTGTGTCCAAGCAATGTCCCGGCATCTCTGTGAAAGATTGGCTGCCTGGTGTGACTGAGAGACCGGAGGTTTGGCCCTGGAAGTGTGGTGGTCTTTTTCTTTTTAACCTTTCTCTACTGTGGGGAGGTCACCTAAGATTACTGAATTTGCTAGCCCCACGGGAAGTAGGCATTTGAGTCTAACAGCGCCATCCCGCACTCCACAAAACCCTGTAGAGCAATGTTTGCTCCATGACGTGCGAAGGTGAAAAGCCACTCAGGAATCCAGAGAGATTTGGCACTAAAATATATTTTTTTCGTATCCAGGGCAGTTTGGGCTTCCCTTCATCACACACCAACAGATGCGCACCGAGCCCTGTGCGGCGCATTCCTGAGGGCGGATTCCCCAGGACAGGGCGAGAAAGGCCCTCGGGTCCCTGCCTGTGTGCTCGTCTCTCCATCCTGAGTGGCCGATGAGCGGGTGTGCGCAGGCCCAGCTTGGGAGAGGCAGGCGGGCCAGGAGCTGCCCGCCAAGGGAAAGCCCCAGAGGCGGAGGGGAAGGTGAAAACCCGGGGCGGTGGTGCGGCGCGCTCCTGGAGGGCTGCATGGAGAAGGGGAGGGCGGGCGCGGCCGGGTGGTCCAGTGCGCTCCGGCACGGCCCCGACACCCGTGGGCACCGCCATGTCCTTCGCTCAGCTCCGCCGCGGCCACCTGCTGGGTCTGCGCCCGTGCAGTGGCCCGGTGAG
This sequence comes from Colobus angolensis palliatus, assembly GCF_000951035.1. Classification (NCBI taxonomy): domain Eukaryota; kingdom Metazoa; phylum Chordata; class Mammalia; order Primates; family Cercopithecidae; genus Colobus; species Colobus angolensis. The sequence goes on along the minus strand of NW_012117044.1, from coordinate 733,607 downwards.
CACGTTTCTGCCCTTGCGCGCCCTGCGCTTGCAGCCCAGCCAGCGCTTCCCCTGCCGGCATCACCCGCCGCCCGCGCGGCTCGGAGCGCGCCCTCTGCTGGACCGGCCACTGCCGGCGAGCGGCTGCCTCCAGGCTCCACAACCAGGACGGGGAGCAAGCGCCCTGCTGACTGCACTCCCACGTGGTATCGCCTTCTGCCATCGCAGAAAGCAGCAGTTCAGCGTCTGACTGCACACCTGCGTGATGGGGAGCTCTCAAGTAGTCCACTGCATTGCTGTCAATGCTGACCATTAGAAACAGCTTCCTTATGTTGAGCCCTTTGTCGCTCACTCCATTTGTCCTACTTCTGCCCTCCAGGTCACCCCTGCAAAGAGCTTAGCTTCTCATGACAACACTTAAAGCATTTCAACACAGCATTAGCACCACCTAACCGCAGTTCTTCTGCTCTGCCCAAACCTCCCCCGGCCCTCCAATCGTCATGGTGTGATATAGCGTCACCATTCAGATGACTTACGTTAGGACACAAACCATCTACAGAGCCTCTTCTCCACTGTGGTGCCCAGGAGTACACCTGTGCCTGCAGGTAGGGTCTGCCCACTGCACAAGATGAGATGTCACCTGCGGGAGTCTAACCGCTGGCCTTCGGACACACAGGCAGAGGTCATAGCAGTCGATGTGCCAGAATCTTCACACTTCTCATGCACTCTGAGTTTAGGTTCAATTTTTATTCATTTTCATATGTTCTACTAAGTAATCCCATCCCTGAATCCAGCCAGCTAACATTTAATTCCTAACGAGTGCCAGACAGCTGCCATTACTGCTGTTCAATCTCAGGGTATATCTTACAGTTTCTGCACTAAAGTTCATCCTGGCTTACCACATCCATAATTCTCATTTATGTTAATCTTTTGGGATGATGATGTTTTTAAATATCCAATATATCCGTAATGGCTTCCAGATCCATCTAATTAGTGAGTTTGACAGGAAGCCTTTGTATGTCCTAGTGCTTCTAAAATACCAAAATCCAGCTTCATATTCAAGTGAAGAGGCTGTATAGGCCCTTTCCCCTTTGTGAAAGATTGCTTGACAAACTACCAAGGCTTTTATGAGGAACCCATGAAGATCTTAACCTATGATCTTTAAATTGATCAAAAAGCCGCCTCATGTCACCTTGTCACATGCCTTACAGAAATCCAGAGACACTCAGTCCACCACATTTCCCTGATATGCAGCCCAGTAATTGCACTAGCGTCCTGCTGTCGTGCTGGGCGGTTTTGACAGACCACCTGTCATTACCTCTCCTGGTCTCTAAGCCTGTTGTTCTGCTGGGCAGGCTGGACACTGGGGTCCCACGACTATACACAGAGGCACACTCAATTCTCAGATGACCACTCTATGCACTCCTGACTCAGAAAGGAGCCTGGGACTCAAGCTTTGTCTCTGATGGTCCCCTAAGGAGGGAGGTGCTTTGTTCCTCTCTTGTGCTTAGCCATGCCTCGTCCCAGCAAAAATGTCTCAAGTCATGGGGTTTCCCTGTGTCCCTGCAGAGGGTATTTTAGTCTAAGAATACATGGCATTCTTAACAAGGGCTTCCTGATATTAATCATAAATAGTCCTGCACTGATTTCACACTATTATTCTTTCTTACAACTTTTGTTTTTAATACAGCTGAACACCCACCTCCTCAGACTGTGCCGAATATGTATGTGATGTGTAATGTAGGACAAGGATCCTATAGAAGATAATGACTGTTTTCAATATATTTTATAAGACATATTATTTACTACTATATATTTTTAAGGAGAGAGAAGATATAGCATTTTCATTGCACTGGAAACCATACTGCAGTGATGGCTGAGGCCTAGATGTGTCCTTGAGGTGGAGGACTGTTGGGTAGCAAGAGGCTAGGTGTGGGGAGTCCGCTCTGTCCTGCTTTCTGGCCTCAGCTTCCTAGTTTAGTGAATGGCTGGTACGGGATGATCCCAAACACCACTCCCAGCTCTTCTACAACATCTGCAGGTCATCACTCACAATATAGACCTCTGAGATTTGCAATTGACTTTTGTCAAGAGTACTAATGCTACTAATGAGAATAGTAATTGACACTCACTGAATATGCATCTGTGACTTTGGCTTCAGCAATTTGCTGATTTCTTATAACACATCTCTGAGATAGACGTACTACTCTATTTACAGATGAGAAAGACCAAGGTCTGGCATGCTCAAGATACTCACTCAAATGAACATGCTGTTATGCAGCAGTCAGCAAGCCAGGTCTGTCTGGATCTTTTACATCATCTAGCCAGAGGCTGCACTGTGGAGATTCTACCTGAGGAGACATATGGAATCTAGAACTCTGCAACCCAGTGTCCAATATGGGAGCCAGGCCAGACATGGTGGCTCAAGTCTATAATCCTAGCACTTTGGGAGGCCGAGGCAGGCGGATTATCTGAGGTCAAGAGTTCGAGACCAGCCTGACCAACATGGTGAAATCCCGCCTCTACTAAAAATACAAAAATTAGCTGAGCGTGATGGTGCACCCCTGTAATCCCAGCTACTCAGGAGGCTGAGGCAGGAGAATCGCTTGAACCTGGAGGTGGAGCTCTGAGCCACCTCCCCCAATCTGGGAGCCAAGTCCTTGGCCTCCATGGTTGACCCCCTTCTTGACCTTCTCCTTCACTAGGCAGCCAGTGGCTGCTTCATTACAGCTCCACACTTCAACAACTCCCAAAGAACCCAAATGTCATTAAGCAATTTTATAGCAGTCTGGGGCTGACTGACAGTTCAGAAGGGGCTGCAGAGTTATTTGCCATCCAACAATTAGAAAACAGTCAAGGCCTTGGTCGGGAGTGAGGGTGCTTAGCACAGGGCTGAGGGCACAGGTATAATGTCTACGGCCCAGCACAGAGTCCTGCCAAAACCTTGGCAACAATCCCAGTGCTGTGTCTGGAGAAAATGACAAATGTTCCAGAAGTGGGAGGGCACATGTCTCTCCTGGAGACTCTGCTTGAAGCTGCATTTACACGAGGGCACGCTTTGGGTTACTGCGGAAAACTAGATGACTAGAACCCCAGTAAAAGCCGCCTACTGTGTGGAAACTGCATGCAGGGAGTTCTGGCATGGGAGGGTGGTTTCATGATTGAAACAATAATAATGCTGGCATGTGTGTCACTACAAGGAAAGAAAGGTGATTTGTGGAAATAACTACTCATACAGAAAGAACAAGTTCACCCTCGTGCCTAAGACAACTCAGCTTGATTAGGGAGAAGTAAGGAAGACAGGGTAGAGAATGATTTTCCTCACCTACCAATGGCAGGAGCAGCTCCAGGACCAAGTGAGGGAGGTCACTGAAGGAAGTGCTCCTGCTCAGGGTGGTAGGGGTGCAAGGTCAGCTCCTGAGAATGTGTGCCTCTTAAATGTTAGAGGTGATGTCTGCCTGACTGTACCCTAGTCCCAGCCCTAAGCAGGGATTTGTTAAGGATCTACTCACTTTAGCTTATTTATTCCATATAAAAGCTTCATGGCGCAGAATTACTATTCCCATTTTATAGACAGAAGAAATGGAGGCTCGGGTTCAAAGTCACACAGTGAATAAACTCAGACACATAGCCTCACAATCTCAGAGTCTGCTTAAAACCATTTCAGATTTTTTCCCAACATTAAAACAACTCTGGAGGGAAGACAGATTAATCTGGTCAGAGTCATGTCCCAGCCACTTGCTGTTTGACTTGAGGCCAATCACTTAATTTCTCTAGGACTCAAGTTTCTTGGTTTTAAGTGGGGAGTAATACTAGGACATGTATAGATTTGTTATGAGGCTGAAATGAGAACATGCACATAAAGGACTCAGCAAAGTGCCTGGCACAGGATACAGGCAACACTAATAGCCAATGAACAGCAAGAACCAAGAGTCACTCATTCAACAAAATGTTTCCATGCCCAGATGCGTCCAGCCAGTGACTACCTTCAAAAGGCTCATAATCTGGAGGCAGAACAGAAAAAAAAAAAAAAAAAAAAAAAAGCACGAGGAGTGAATAGCATGAAATGAGGCTTGTGGGAGCCAGAAGAGGAAGTTTCCAAACGTTGGGAGGAGACATAGAAGCTACACAGAGGAGGTGACTTTAGAGACAAGTCTCGAAGGGTCACTCTGAGGCTTGCAGGCAGGAAGAGCACCCCAGGGAGCTGCATTTCAGGACCCCTCAGGAAACCCGAGCCAGCCTCTGGATGCCTGGAATGGAAGGAGGGAAGAAGAGATAGGAGAGTTGGGTTCTAGAAAGTGTAGGGGTTCCAAACACAAATGTGTTTTGCCATGAGGACTTGCCCAGCCCAGAGATGTGGTCCTTTTGCACTCTGATTTAGAAAGTGCCTGTAGTCCCAGCTACTTGGGAGGCTGAGGCAGGAGAATCGCTTGAACCCGGGAGGTTGAGGTTGCAGTGAGCCAAGATCGCACCACTGCACTCTAGCCTAGAGACAGAGCGAGACTCCATCAAAAAAAAAAAAAAAAAAAGAAGAAGAAAAAGAGAAAAAAGAGAGTACAATTCCTACATTCTAGTGAATGAATGGTTTTGCTCAATCCTGACACCATAAAATCAGGGAGTGATGAGAGTCCAGGTATAACCCAGAACCACCTTTCACTCGTTTCAGGACATAACCATTCTTCTCTGTTCTTTTTCTTACAAGCATGGGGCTCCTGTACTCCACCATTGGCTTCTATGTTTCTAAACATGTTGCCCTTTGTTGGTGCTGGAGTCCAGCACGAATCCCTTCTGGACATCCTGGTCTGCACCTGTACCTAGCCGAGAAGGGGCTCCCTGGCTAGCCGAGAAGGGGCTCCCTGGCAGCTGTAGGCTGACAGAGGCACAGGTGGCCTTTAGGGAGGGCAGCAGTTTAAGAAGAAAGAACTGCAGAGACCCCTGGGGCTCCCTCAGTCAGGAGCCTCACTGGTCAGACCCTTGGATCTCTTTATGTCTGGTGGCCATGCTGAAGCAGGAAGGCGACTTCTCCCTCATGGGAGTGAAAGAGCGGTGTGATTACCAGCAAGATCATTGCTGTTATCTCCATTTCTCAGGTAAAGAGATATCACCTAGCTCACAGGTGGCAGAGTAGGGTTCACATTCAATTTTTACTGCCTTGAAAGTTACAGCAATACCAAGCACTGCCTGGAGTCCCTCAGCCACGAACAACCAGCACTACTAACTTCCCCAGCTTCCCGCTTTTACTTTGAATCACTCTTTTCCTCTTCAGTGCTATAATGACACCAAGGAATGGAGGACACTTGTGTAGGTCTTCCCCGTCCCATCCACTTCCTCCCGAACACTTTCCTCTAGTGTTGAGACATGGCTGGTCTTAAAACTACTCTTTAGGAAAAACAAACAAAAGCAACTACTCTTGGCTAGTCCCTAGGCACTGGGTCTTTCCCACCATCCCTGACTCCTCCCATTGGTCCCTCCCACTAACCCTGACTCCTCCCACTATCCTCGGCCCTTCCTACCACCCCGGCCCTTCCCACCATCCTTGGCCCTTCCTACCTGCCCTGTCTCCTCCACCAGCCTCAGCCCCTCCCACCACCTCTGACTCTGCCCACCATCCTTGCCCCTCCCACCAGCCCCAGCCCCTCCCACCACCCCTAGCTCCTCCCATGACCCCTGGCCCCTCCCAGGATCCTCTGTCTCTTCCACCAGCCCTGGACCCTCCCACCATCCTCAGCCCCTCCCACCAGGCCTGGTCCCTATGTGGCAGCGCAACTCACTTTGCTGCTGGTGAGCACAGGCCCCTTCAGGACCTCTAACCTGGTCTTTGGACCCTGCTTCTCGGAACCATGGCCCTTACAAGGTGGAGGAAGAGATCTCCCCTTCCTCTACTGTCCCCCACCTTCTGACCGCCACCTCGAAAGGAAGTAGAGGTCTAGCTGCCCAAAGGTTTGGGAGACTGGGAGGCGATGAAATGCCTGCAGCATGCAGTCAGGAAGTAAACTTAAATCTATACAATCTACCGTTTCAAAGAAGTCAGCTACGCTACGCCTCTGGGAATTTCAAATTGAACACATTTCTAAGTGGGCCGAGGAGCTCTCCCCTCCTTCTCCCCTGCTCTCAAACACCTCCATGCTCATCTTTGGCCTCCCCACACCCAGGTTTCTTTTTATTTCTCAGTGTGTTTGAGTTATGCCTTCGGTTTTCTCTTTCCAAACATCACCTCAGAAGCCTCATCTTTCACATTTCAAGGTGTTTTGCTAAACGACATCTACTCTGTAGCGAGATTGCTCCACCAAGTCAGTTGCAGAGGTCAACAGAACACATTTGGGGAGGTGCTCCGCTGCACACTCACAGACACACAACAGTGCTTTACTTCGGGCTGTGTTTGACTAGGCCCGGGGTGAGAATATCATCCAAGACCCATCATACATCCCACTGGTGCCCTCATCCCTAATTCTGACACAAGGCACACTGCTGGCCCAGTCCTGGTGCAGCCTGGTGTGGCCGCAAGGAAAAGCAAGCTGCTTCTCTATTTTCTGAAGCGTTTGGCTGGCTGTTTTGTGCCAAGACCTATGGTTACTTTACTTTTGGTTATCATCTTTGGAGGCCCTCGGGCTCCATTTTTTTTAAATGAGGCAGCTGTGAGCATGGTAATTGCAGTGATGTGCCCCAGCAACTTCCAGATTTTCTCTTTAAAATATTTTTTTAGTTATAACTCGAGTTTATCATTTCATCATCAAATCACCGAGTAGAAAATGTTACATTTGGGTGTCATCGTGGATAATCACTCTGAAGAAAGAGTTTTATTCCAGTAAAGACTGTGTTTAATGATACCTCTGGTGAACTTCAGCCTTGCCAGGCTGATCAGCATCGGGTGACCCTGGCTGGGAGGCGCTAGCTGCTGGCTCTCTCCGTCTCTTTCTCCATGCCCTGAGCCAAGCACCCTGTGTTGCTCTGTGGCAAAGAAAAAGTGTTTCCATTTTCAATATGTGGCTTAACTGCATGCTGCAGTGGAAGCTGCTGTGCCTAGCCCTACTCAAGGGGGCAGGGGCTTCTTGAGGCTGTGAGGAATATTGCTTTTCTCCTTGCACTTTTGAAGGGATGTAGACCTGTGGGTCCCTCTCCTCCATCTTCTGTTATTGTATTATTATTGTCTTATATTGTATTATACTCTCTTCTGCCCCAGAGCACATTGCCCATTCTAAGCATCTGTTTTCTTGCCCAAAGTCCTGTTTCAGTTCATGGAGAAATGGATCACATGCACTTTTTTTTGCACCCAGAATGTGAAAGTCAGAGATCTGGAGTACAACTGCAGCCCATTTGGCTGCAGAAAGCAAAATGGATCTCTGTATTTTCTACCTGATGCATCTTCATCAACATCATCCATTCTCTGATATGCACAGCACTCTACCGGTTGCCAATTTTTGCATCTGTTATTCTTATTTGATATTCATGTATCTGGTTAGAAAGTAAAAGCAGATGCAATTTCCCCCCATGTTATAGAGGGGGAAATTAAGACAAAGGCAGGCACAATGCTTTTGTCAGACAAATAAAGTGGTAGGTTTTCGGATATCTGGCCTAAACTATTTCAGATACACCAGGATGTACTAAAGAGAATATACTTGTCTGTTAGTCTATTACGTGCTAAGATATCACTATTTAGGTTTAAATATATTGTATGGAGATAATGGGGAGAAATTGGCCTCTGCAACTTTGATGATGCCAATATAGCTTCAAACAGCTCTCGAGGTATGTGAGAGCTGGCAAATGAAACTGACTGGTAGTAAGAATCACATAAAATGTCAACCATGCAACTTGATAAATGGCGCTTACAGAAAACCCATGGTACCATCTTACTGGTGAAATACTGGATGCTTTCCCTCTAAGATCAGGAACAATACTGGGATGTCTGTACTTGTCACTTCTATTTGACATTGTACGGAGATTCTAGCAGGGTGGCAAGTAGGCAAGAAAAAGAAAAAAAGGGGAGCCAGATGGGAAGGGAGAATTCAAACTACATTTGCAGATGCCATGATCTTGTGTTTAAAAACTCCAAAGGAGTCCAGTGAGAAAGCATTAAAACTATTGTAAATGAGTTCGGAAAGGTTTCTGGATACAAAATCAGTGTATGCACATTTATGATAGTAGCCTTTCCTTATCCACAGTTTTGCTTTCTGTGGCTTCAGTTATCCAAGGTCAACTGCAGTCAGAAAATAAGTGAGTACAATCCAACAAGATATTTTGAGAGACAGAGAGACTACATTCACATAACTTTTATTACTGTATATTGTTATAATTGTTCTATTTTATTATGTTAATTATGCTAATCTCTTACTGTGCCTAATTTATAAATCAAAATTATAGGTATGTGTGGATAGGAAAAAACATAGGCTTCAGTACTATCTGTGGTTTCAGACATGCACTGGGGGTCTTGGAAAGCATCCCCCGCAGACAAAGGGGTCTATTGTGTATTTCTATATACTGACGATGAACAACCTGAAAGTGAAACTAAACAATTCCATTTGTAATATCATGAAAAAGAATAGCATACTTAGGAATAAATTTAACAAAAGAAATACCAGATTTTTACACCAAAAACTGCAAGATATCATTGAAATACATTTAATAAAACCTAAGTAAGGGCCGGGCATGGTGGTTCATACCAGTAATTCCAGTACTTTGGGAGGCCAAGGCAGGTAGACCACCTGAGGTCAGGAGTTTGAGACCAGCCTCTTCAACACAGCAAAACCCCGTGTCTACTAAAAATACCAGCTGGGCGTGGTAACATGTGCCTGTAATCCCAGCTACTTGGGAGGCTGAGGCAGGAGAATCACTTGAACCCGGGAGGTGGAGGTTGCAGTGAGCTGAGAGCACAATACTGCACTCCAGCCTCGGTGCTAGAGCAAGACTCCTTTCAAAAATAAAGAATAAAAGACTGAATAGGTGGAAGCACATCCCACATTCATGGATAAAATGAGTTAACATTGTTAAAACGACAATACTTTCCACATTAATCTACAGCTCAAATGCAGCTCCTATCAAATTCCCAACCTCCTCTTTTGCAGAAATAGACACACTGGTTCTCACATTTACATAGAATTGCAAGGAGATCCTAAATAGTTAAAACAGTCTTGCAAAAGAACAAAATGTGGAGGACTCACACTTCTTAATTTAAAACTTACTACAAAGCTATGACAATCGCAACAGTGTGATACTTGGGTAAGTACAGTCAAAGAGATCAATGGACTAGAACTGAGAATCCATACATAAACCCTCACATTTCTGACCAACTGATTTTTGATGAGAGTGTCAAGATCATTAAATGAGAACCGCATAATCCTCTCAACAAATGGTGCTGAGACAACTGGATATCCATGTGCAAAAGAATGAAGTTGGACCTCTATCTCAGACACAATATAAAAAATTAGCTCCAAGTGGATCAAAGACTTAAATGTAAGAACTAAGACTATAAAATTCTCATAGGAAAAAAATAGAGTATGTCTTCATGACTTTGCATTTCAAGATATGACACCAAACACACACACACACACACACACACCACACACATACAGACAAGTTGAACTTCATAAAAATTAAAAACGTGCATCACAAGACGTTATCAAGCAAATGAAAATATAGCTCACATGGGAGAAAATATTTGTGTATAATATATTTGATAAGAGTCTAGTATCCAGACAAATAACCTGATTTAAAAAATAGATGAAGGATTTAAATAACCGTCACTCCAAATATAAACAATGGTCAATGAGCACATGAGAAGATCCTCAACTTCATTAGGTAAGTGCAAATCAAAACCACTTTATGCCTACAAGGACAACTATAATAAGAAGGAGAGATAAGAACAAGTGTTGGCAAGGATGTGGAGAAACTGAAATCCTCATGCACTGTTGGTGAGAATGTAAAATGGTGCAGCTGTTTTAGAAAACAATTTGGCAACTTCTCATTAGGTTAAAGTAGGATTACCATATGATCCAGCAATTCCACTGGATGTGTAACCAAGATAACTTAAAAATATGTCCACATAAAAACTTGTACAAGAATGTTTATAGCAGAATTGTTCAAAATACCCAAAAATTTAAACAACCTAAGTGTTCCATCAACTGATACATGGATAAACAAAATGTGATATACCCATACTATTGAATATTACTTGGCAATGAAAAAGAATGAAGTACTGATATGTGCTAGAGCACAGATGAATCTTAAAAACATGTGAAAGAAGTGACAAAGCCAGACACAAAAGGCCATATATATATGGTCCATTTTACATAAGACGTCCAGAATAGAGAAATCCATAGTGACAGAAAATAGATTACTAGTTGCAAGGGGTGGTGGTGTTTGGGGTGGGAATTTGCAAGTGACTGTTAATGCATATAGTTTCTTTTTGTGCAGGGGGGAGATGAAAATATTTTGGAATGTTATTCCAGCGATGTCATTAAAAATAAAGTATTTGTCAGTGTCACTAAACTCTACCCTGTGTAAAGGCTGAAATTTCTGCTCCCTTTCCTAAGGGGATTTGGTTCTGGTTGCCTGAAGGAAGGGAAGAAATCAGATTTCAATGTGATGACTGGATGCCATATGTATGTCTGGTGAGCTCATCGTGTGGGCGAGCAGGGCTCTGTTTATACAACGTTAGAGTCTACTTAGACTCTACCACCATAGCAATGTGGATGTCGTTACCATTAGGATCACACAGTTGTCCCTGGGTGGAGCTTCTCTTGTGGATGGCATGCTTCCCTTCTGTCACCACAAGTGAGATATGGAGCCCTAGGCCCTAAATAGGTTACCTTGATGCTGGTAACCCTAATATTTTCAAGAGGAGGCTCCGTGGTCATGCTAGCTTTTCTGTTTCCCTCAGATGACAGAGAGTAAATTGTTCAGATTCAGAGGCTAAACTTTTTCATGAGTGGATATAGACTATCCTAGAAGCTCAGCCCCTGAGCCTTATCCAACAGAAGCACTGCGGGGCTTCCAAGCAGAGAAAAGCAGGGCCAGTCTTGCTGAATCAAGAGCAGGGGTCACAGGGCTCCATGCCTACCTTCTAGCATAGCCGATTATGTGCCCAGACCTCAGTTTGCCTCTGCCCTCACCATTGTGGCACCTTTGCGCAAAGCATGGTTTAAATCCACGTTATTAAGACTGCTTTCAGTTACTAGACTAATTTCCATCAGATAACATACTGCAAGGCAGATACTCAAGGAAAAATCCTGCCTCCTCCCAACCCTGGTGCCTTTATGGATTATGAGGTGCATCATACATATTAGTTAATACATAAGAAAGCATTTACATACATATAACAGGGAATTTTTAGACTTCATTTTTTGAGAGCAGTTTTAGGTTCACAGCAAAATTGAAAGGTACAGAGATTTCCTCATATATCCTCTGCTTCACACGTGCACAGCTCCCCATTATCAACATGCCCCACCACAGTGATGCATTTGTTACCACTGATGAGCCTACATTACATGCCATTATCACCAGAGTCCACAGTTTACATTAGGGCTCACTTTTGCTCTATTACATTCCAGGACTGAGCCCACTAGCTTGAGGCTCTCTTCTTCTTTTTAGAAAGCTGCCACAGCCCCATTCCCATGATAACCTATCAGTCCATTAATCCACTAACCTATGAAAAGATTAATCCAATCATGGGGGTGCCCTCATGACCCTGTCACTGCTTGAAGGTCCTGCCTTTCAATACTGCCACATCAGGGATAAAGTTTCAACATGAGTTTTGGAGGGGACAAACATTCAAACCGTAACAGTCTTGTTATCTACCTATCTTTTACTGTATCAACCACATTGTTTTTACTGTTATAACTTTATAATGACTCTTATCTGCTTTCCTTGTCCTTTTCAGACTTCTTTAAGCTAGTCATTTAATTTTACTGCTCTTATTCACTGTTTTACTTACTCCAGGAAAGCAGACAGGTAGTGAGAGAAGAGTTCGTAGATAGTTGGAAGCGAACCCATGAAGTGCCAGAGAAGTGGTATTCATGGACAGTGATGGTGTTGCTAAGCCTTCAGAGTTCTTCAGGTCTATTTCTCCAGCTGTTGTTCCAGGCAAAATGGGTCTTCTAGGTCCAGTTGGTAGAAGACCCTACAATTTTCTGCAGCAATCTGAATGTGGGAAGAAGTTTCCACTTCTTTACATCCAGGTCATACCTTTCCCTGGTATAGCCCCAAAGTCTTGTACTTCTTCCAGTTTACTACTACTAATAACTACCATTTAATAACATTAAATTATTGCCTAACTTAATCCTCTCAATAACCCTGTAATTGACACATAATCCATTCCATGGATGAGGAACCTCTGGTTTGAAGAACTTAAATGACTTTCCCAAGATCGGGTTACTTGGTGGTGTAGCTGAACATCAGTCCCAGGCTGGTCTGGCTGCTCAGGTTTGCCCACCCTCTTACTTTCTCTCCTAGCTAAGGAAGAGTCTCAGAAAACTGGGTCCATTGTCTTGGGTATCCAGTCTGAAGAAAGAGGACTTACCTGAGGGCTTTGATTCATGGGGCAAAAAAGGGATTCCAGGGACTTTCTAGCAGAGATTTTTGTTGGGATAGGAGGTAGAAGGTGAGAACAGTGGGTAGCAGGGCACACAGTGGGCAACAGTGGTGGTGAAAGGAAAGAGGTTGGTGAGAGGTCAAGGTAGGTGTTCCCTGTTGCTTTCCTACTGTAGTGAGTTGAGTAATGCCCCCAAAACTCATGTGCACTTGGAACTTCAGAATGTACTTGGAAATAGGGCCTTTCCAGTGTAATCAGTAAGGTTAAAGTGAGGTCATACTGTATTAGGTGTCCTAATCCTGGTAAATTCAATGACTTGTGTCCTTATAAGAAAAAGAGGCCAGATGCAGTGGCTCACACCTCCCAACACTTTGGGAAACCAAAGCGGGAACATTGCTTGAGCTCAGGAGTTTGAGACCAGCCTGGGCAACATAGGGAGACTCTGCCTCCATAAAAAATACAAAATTACCATGGCATAATCGTGCAAGCCTATGGCCCCAACCACTCGGAAGGCTGAGGTGGGAGGATTGCTTGAGCCCTGCAGGTGGAGGCTGCACAGTGAGCTGTGATTCTACCACTGTACCCCAGCTTGGGTGACAGAGTGAGGCCCCATAAGGAGAGAGAGAGAGAAAGAGAGAGAAAGAAAGAGGGGAAGGGAAAAGCAAAGAAAGAGAACAGAGACAGACACAGGAGAAGAGGTTATGTGAGACGGAGGTGGGGATTCTGTTCCCACATGGCTGAGAAGACCGAGATTTGCCACAGCCACCAGCAGCTGGGTGAAGAAAGGAAGGATCCTCCCTTAGAAGCACTGGAGGGAGTGTGGCTCACCCGACACCTTCATTTCTGCCTTCTGACCTCCAGAAGTGTGAGAGCATAAACTTTTCCCATTTCAAGCCACCAAGTTTGTGGTGATTGGTTAGAATAGCCATGAGAACCTAAGAAACCTGCTGAAGAGCCATGAGGGATGTCCCCGTTGAAATCATTGAAGTGACACCTGCAGATATCACTCATTTCCTATTCTTTTGATTGCCTGCCTTATAGAATAATCTCTGCTTCTCAACATGTGAGACATAAATGAAACAAAACCTGCAGCTGGAGTCGCTTTCCAGTATGTTTGGTGTAGGCTGTGATAAGCTTATCTAAATGAGCAGTGCTTGGCATGTAGTAGACCAGCATATGTAAATTCATTAAATAAATGAATGAATTTATTTTGGGAAATTAGATCAAGGAGAGAATCTGGGACCAGACTGAGGGAGGCCTTCAGAGTCAGCTAAGAGGAGATGACTATGCCTATCTGTGGAAATAAGTCTTCATATTTTTCCTTGACACCGTTGTCTTTGAAAGACAGTCTGGTTTGCCACAAAGAACACACAGGCATGACAGCCAGACAAACCTAGAGGGAGTCACCGTGGAACTTTGAGCCGGTACCTGAGCTCCACTGAGCCTCTGTTTTCTCACCTGTGAGTGAAAGGACCATGCCTTTGTGGAAGGGTTACTGAGAGAATTAGTCATCAGAGCACTTGGCATATCATATGCCAAGCTATGTGATCAGAGCTGTTATAATGCCGACCTACCCCACTCCTCTACTCCAGCAGGAGGCATGTAATGGTAGCACTCACAATGGCTCTCTGGAAATAGGAAGTTGCATGCACGTGTTTTGTGGTGTATGTGTGTGCTGGTGCAGTGTGTGTATTTTTAGATGTGAAGTGTGTTCATCAAACAGCTGTACTTAGATAAACCTGAAAAACCATGACACCCTAGGCAGTTTAGATCTAGAAACATCAAAGTTTTCCAAGCAGTCCTCCTTTGAGAGTAAAGCATCAAAGAATTGAGTCACTTAGTCACACATTTTCAATCTCTGTAACATTTTCCTCATTCATCCCAGGACTGTCAACACAGCTGTTACTAGGCCTAGGTGTAGACAGCTTTCTAAACGGGGTGGTAAGTCCATTGGTTCTGGTTTAGTAGACAAGGTATTAGATGTTTTCCAATTTTGGCTACTGTACCCAATAAATCATCTTCTCTGGAGGAAATAAAAAGGAATGAAAAAAAAAGGAGAAGGAGAAGAGAAAAGGCATCAGTCTTGACTGACAATGATCCCTGGAGCTTCTCTTGCAGGGGAGAGTTTAGGAAGAGTATGTGAATGCGACACTGTGAGTGGACACAATTAACCTGTCCTGGGATCTGTGTGTCGACTTTTCTGACACTGAACAGTGCCCCTGGATAACATGCTCCCAAGACACTTGCAAGGGAGAATTGGAAAGTCTAACTGCCGAAGGCAGCGGCTCCAGGTACCTTGAAAGCATATGTTGGCAAACAATTATTCCGCAGGCCTGGTCTCCAGCCAGTTTCTTAAGCTTCACTAGATTCTACAACCAGAACAAAGTGGTTTCAAGCTCCACTCAGCTGATGTTAAATCCAGACACATACACAAACCATTAGAAGACATTGAGTTGGTATTTTTACAGCTTTGTAAATCCATTCTTTGCTTAATGCCTTAGGCACCTCGGACAACTGTTTGGGTGGCTGGGAGTGGGGAAAGCAAGGAATCCCATAAACAAGGCAGCATCCCTATTAAAACTAGATCGTCTGACTCCAATCCCCGTGCACTTCCTACCATGGTGCACTGCGGTGGATGTGGCAGATGTTGAAGGCCTCCCTCAATCTGGCCCCAGATTCTCTCCTTGATCTGATTTCCCATAAATCAACACTTGCCTTCCAGGTCTCCAGCCACACCGAGTTCCTTGTCTTTCATGGATGCACCATTAGTTAGTGCTAAGTCATGTTTTTGCACTTGCTGTCCCTTCTTTCTATCTGGAACATTATCTGCTTAGAATAGCTTTTGTCCCCTTGGCTGCCTGCCAAATTTCTAAATAAAGGTCTGCCACTTCTCAAAAGTTTCCTTCAGCCCACTTTTTCCTGTCTCCTGGCTCCTTGTAGCTCCCTTTCCCATAGCACTTATCCCTGCATCTGTATTTGTTTACTTGGCTGCCTCTCTCACCAACCTGAAAGCTTCCCCTCTGCAGCACCTGACCCTGAGCACTGCTGGGCTCTAATGGCTTTTGAGAGAGATTACTTAATGAATGCAGGAATTAATGAATGAATAAATCCAGTGAGAGTTCCAAAAACCTCAGGATTAGGTGAGCTCTTATTATTACAAGTCACCCTTGTCATTATATATTTTGCTAAGTGAGCCCTGACTGAACCAGGTCTCCCTGAACCAGACTGTACACTTATTTCTGAGAAGGCAGAAGTCCAGTTAGACTATAAACTAAGCATCAGAAATATGTAGCTTTGCAGGTATCAACTAGCATGGCCAATTAACTCATAGATCCAAGGAGAGAGTTTACTAATTCAGCTATTGGCTTAGGATGTGACCTTGGGCAAGTATCCTTTCCTTAATCTTTCCACTTATAACAGACAAAGACTTTGATCTTTACCTCAAGGACTAATGAGGTTGAGTGTCTGAAAGGTCTAAACATCTTGGGGGAAACGCTTGCTACAGGACTTATGGCCATGTACTTGCATCTCACTTGGGGCATAGAGGATGATGAAGGTTGTCTCCATTCTTCTCTGCCAAGTAAGGCAGATAATCTGGATTCAACAGATCACTGTGAGGAAGGCCACAGTTAGATAGATAATTCTGGGTAAGGAAGAGACAGCGCTGACATTTCTGTTGATGTATGTTTTCACCAGCATGAGGTACAAAGGAAAGCCACTCCAGGTTTATAGGGCTCAATTTTGAGCATCCATCCTGCAAACCGTGGAAAGTTCTGTCTTCCCTCTCAGGATTCCTTCCTATGGTAAATTTGAGATATGCTTTCTCAGAACCAGATGGTTGGTCCTGGTGACAATGCTACCTACTGCTCCACTGATGTGGGTGCTGAGATCCGTCAAAGCTTTCTCATGTGAAGGGTGGAGAGGGTGCTGTACTTCGTTATGGGTGCTCTACCCCAAAGAAGCCTGGGTCCTGGGTGCTGTGTTTTTTGTAAGAGTCACATGCAGTTCCTGTAGTGAGCCTTTCCCACAATAAAACATAACAACATTTAGATGGGAGCGTCTTTCAATTCAAAAGAAGGAAGTTACTACAAATAAATCAAGATGAGATCCTAAAAAATGTTCAAGTAACCCACAGAAAAATAAGAAGAGAAATACAGGAATAAGAAAGAGAAGAAACCAATAAAAAACATCAAAATGGCAGATGTAAGCCCTAATGTACCAAAAATGTAAATTATCTGAGTATACCAGTGATCTAAGTACACCTTAAATATAAATGATCTAAGAACACCAATTAAAAGTTAGAAATTGACAAAATGGATTTAAAAACATGGTAAAAATTATTCTGTCTGCAAGACACATAAAATGAAATGACATACAGATTTCATAGCCAGGGAGTGATCTAGGTAGGTTGAAAGTGAAAGGATGGAAGAAGAGATACCATTATAACATAATTTTTACAAAGTAGAATTAGATACATTAATATCAGGTAAAGTAGACCTGACAAGAAAGAAAAAAGTAACTAGAGACAAAAATGAGATCACATAACGATAAAAAGACTGACCCCCTAGGAAGCCATGATGATCCTAATTATGTATCCGCCAAAAAACAAAGCTTTAAAAAACATGAATAAAAACTGATGGGATGGAAAGAAGAAATAGACAAATCCACAATTATAGTTAAAAATTTCAATACCCTCACTCTCAATAATTAGAAGAACTGAAGAACACCAACAAACAGGAACTGCCTGGCATTAAAGAGCACTCCAGTCAATGCCAACAGAATACACAGTCTTTTCAAGCATCCATAAAGCATTTACCAAGATAGAGCATATTCTGGGTCATAAAACAAGCCTTGATATATTTAAAATAATGAGAATCATACTGAATATGGTATTTGACCATAATGTAATTAAACTAGACATCAATAATGGAACAACAGAAAAATCTCCAACGATTTGCAAATTAAACAACACAATTGTAAATAACCCATAAGATGATGAGGAAGTCTTAAAAGGAATTAAAAATAAATAAAATGAAAATACAATACATCAAAATACATGAAGTGCAGTTAATACAGTGCTAAAGGGGAAATTTATAGCCCTAATTTATTAGTTTGGAAAATCAGAGAAATCTAAAATTAATACTTTAAGCTCCTACATCAAGAAACTGGGAGAAAAAAGAACAAAGTAAACCCAAAGCAGGCAGGTAAAAGAAAATAATAAAGAGCAGAAATTCACAAAACAGTAAACAGGAAAGCAATAGAAAAAAAATCAATGAAGCAAAACGCTGGTTCTTCAAAAAAAAAGTTAATACATTTAGACCTCTAGCAAGGCTGATATGGTTTGGCTGTGTCCCCACCCAAATCGTAGCTTAAATTGTAGCTCCCATAATCCCCATGTGTCATGGGAGAGACCCGGTGGGAGGCAATTGAATCATAGGGGTGGGTTTTTCCTGTGCTGAGTAAATAAGTCTCATGAGCTCTGTGATTTTATACAGTGTAGCTCCCCTGCACATGCTCTCTTGCCTGCTGCCATGTAAGATGCACCTTTGTTTCTCCTTCACCTGCTGCCATGATTGTGAGGCCTCCCAGCCATGTGGAACTGTGAGTTCATTAAACTTCTTTTCTTTTTTCTTTTTTTTTTTAAGTAAATTACCTAGTCTCAGGTATTTCTTCATAGCGGTATGAAAATGGACTAATACAAAGGCTGACAAAATAAAAAAATTAAAAAACAGAGAGAGAAAAAACACACATAATGTCAGGAATGAAATAGGGGATACAACTACAGATTCTGCAGTCATTAAAAAAGATAATAAGAAAATGCTATGAACAACTTTATACTTATGAGTTCTTCAACTTAGAAAAATAGAACTATTTCTCAAAGATCACCAACTAGAAAAATTCAATAAGGATGAAATAGACAACCTCAATTGTCCTATAACCATAAAAGGAGTGGAATTTGTAATTTAAAAGCTCCCAGAGGCTGGGTGCTGTGGCTCACACCTGTAATCCAGGCACTTTGGGAGGCGAAGGCTGGCAGATCACGAGATCAGGAGTTGGAGATCAGCCTGGCCAACATGGTGAAACTCTGCCTCTGCTAAAAATACAAAAATTAGCCTGATGTGGTGGCAGGCACCTGTAATCCCAGCTACTCGAGAGGCTGAGGCAGGAGAATTGCTTGACCCTGAGAGGCAGAGGTTGCAGTGAGCCAAGGTCGCATCATTGCATTCCAAACTGGAGGAGAAAAACTCCGTCTCGGGGGAGGGGGGGGTGATGGGGAAAAAAAGTCCAGAACCAGATAGATTCCCAGGAGAATTCTACCCGACATTTAAAGACACATTAATATCATTTTTTCACAATTAGTTCAGAGAAGACAGCACATCCTAATTCATTTTGTAAAGCTAGTATTGTATTGATATAAACCAAAGACAGTACCAAAATAATAATAATAAAAATCTACAGACCAATACATCTCATGAACTTCTATGCAAAAATCCTAAACAAAATATTCACAAAGTGAATTCTGTAATGCATAAAAAGAATTATAAGCCATGACTAAGTGGGATTTATTTTATTTTTGCAAGGCTAGTTCAACATTTGAAAGTCAATCAGTGCAATCCACCATATCAGCAGGCTAAATAAGAAGAGCCACATGATCCTATCAATTGATGCAAAAATGCAAAAGCATTTGACAAAAAAGGAAAGTGAAATTCTCCACAGAAAGCAAGTTGTGCTGGCCTTATCCAGCTGTGCAAAGGAAGAAATGAACAATCTTCATGCCCTGGCCTTGGAAAATAAGGAAGTGTAAACTGGGACACAGATACAGAGAAAGATGAAGATAAAGCACCTGGATTACAGGCTTAGAGAGGCTAGGTCATTTGCTTAATGTCACATTACCAGTAATTGAGGATCATATCTTTTGATGGAAAACCCATACATATGTAAGTCAGGGCTCACCAGGCTAGCTCAAGGTTACCCTGGAATTATGCTCTTGATCAATGTCTTTCCAATTACATTTGTATATTCACATATATCTTCTTGGTCCATTTTCTACTGCTATAACAGAATACTACAAAGTAGTTAATTTATAATTAATAACAGTTTATTTGGTTCATAGCTCTGAAGGCTGGGAAGTCCAAGATCAAGGGGTCATATCTGATGAGGGACTTCATGTTGTGTCATCCCATGGTGGAAGGGTTCACATGGCTAGAGAGCACACACAAGGGAAAAAATCTGGGCCAAACTCATCCTTTTATCAAGAGCCCACTCCTGCCACAACTAGCCCACTCTTATGATAATAGCATTAATTCATTCATGAGGGCAGAGCCATCAGGGCCTAATCACCTCTTGAAGACCCCACCTCTTAATACTGTTGCAATGGCAATTAAGTTTTTAACACATGAAATTTTAGGGACATATTCAAACCATGGCATATAGATACAGATAGATACAGATATTGATATAAATTGAGTGTCCCTTATTTGAAATGCTTGGAACCAGTAGTGTTTTAGATTTCAGATTTTTTCAGATTTTGGAATAGTTGCACTGTAGTGGTCAAACATCTCAAATCAGAAGATCTGAAATCTGAAATACTCTAATGAGTGTTTCCTTTGAGTGTCATGTAAGCACTCAAAAAGTTTCAGATTTTGGAACATTTTGGATTTAAAAATTTTAGATTTGGAATGCTGCACCTGCATACACACAAGTATGTGTGTATATATTGCAGAAATGAAGAACAGCATTTCTCAAGAGAAGAGAGTGAATACAGCAATTTGAAATTTTTGCAATAATTTGAACTAGTGAATTTCATTCTTAACATAACATTTTAGAGAAATAACTGGCATGAGAGCACTCTTTCAGGGGCTCTTAGTTTTACAATGATGAAATTGAACTTCAGAATAGTTAGACTTACCCAAAGTCACACAGCTTATGAAACGCAGCGGGCAAAGTAGACCTAGTTTGCTGTCTTTCAAGAAAATGTTAGCTGTGATTGCACACTGTATTAATCATATGAGAACCACATGTATTTTTTAAATACTCATGCCATGTAAAAATCCAGCCTCACTGTATCATTAATTGGAATTAAAATATGGCTGTAAACGGTCTCAAATTCTATTAAAATTATGTGGGAAATGTGCAGATGGGCGCACAGCCAGTGATCAAAATCAGTTAGGAAATTCTGGAGATGTGTCTCGTGGGGACTGTGCCCCAGACACTATATCAGCACAGAGGAGTTGGAGACTCCCATCCCTAGAAAGCCCCAGGCTCGTGAGGGGTTTCAATGATGCAAAATGTAGGACAGGAATAAGCAGGTGGGGGCAGACAAAGCACAACCTTGAATCTCACGTATTTGTTTTCTCAAATGAACATTCCAGCAAATATGGTAAATATCCATACATATTTAATAATAAAATCTGGTTAGTTTTAGAGGATGTGGAAGGGATTTGTTTGGAGGGATTGCCCATGTTATTCACAAAACTATTCCTAAAAATGGGAACAATGTCTTATTTTCTCTTCAATACATTTCCTCAAAGCAAGCAGTGGCTTGGATTTCTTTCATTACTGTTCTTTTCTCAGGGATCATGGCAGGCATCCCCCATGATCCAAAGTTTGAATATTTGGAGGAGAAAACATTTCTTGAGTCTTATATGATTAATATTAGTGATAACTGTGTGCACAAGGCAGTTCTTTGTAGATATATCTTTTTTATTCTCACAACTCTTTTTCAATGTAAGTATTATGATTATTCCAGTTTTACAGGAATTGGTTCACCCAATGTGTCAGCAGGCATGTGGGGAAGCTGGTCCCAAGATTCTGAGAGGTTTGGATTCAGAAGCCTGTGCTCCTTCTCAATCTTGTTGTTGCACTCACAGTAGCCCTAGGCACTGGGGAACAGGGTGAAGTGACCTTCCAGGGTGCTACCAAGGGAAAAGCCAAAGGGACTTTTCAGGCAGAGAGGGGACCAGGGCAGTCTTTGGCGGTCACGTTCTCAGGCTGATGTGCCTGCCTAGAGTTTTGTAGAAATCTCAGTAATTGCCAGTAATTGAGGAACCCTGTGGAACCTGAGCACTGAGCTGTCTTTATTTGGACTTTCAGAGAGAACACAGATGGGACAGATGCTGCCCCCACATTCTGAATCCAAAACTCCCCCCACTATCTGGGAGTGCAACTGAAAGTGTGCTCATAAGCTATGCAGATCCATCATACACAGCCAGCCAGATATCCCCAAAACGTCCACCCAGAAAGCAGTAGCCACTGAAGGAGGCATGATGACTCCACTGAGCTTCTCCCCGTCCCAGGTGTACCTGGCTTTGGGGATTGATCAGTCCTCTACTATGTCTGTTCTTCTACTTCATATTTTCCAAAAGTTAGGGAGAAACTATAACTAGGTCCAGGAGGAACAGATAAGTGATTAAGGCAAAATGTAACTAGATCATTGAAGAAAAGGTTAACGGGGAGGGGGTAATTGGTGGGAAAATGACACAGCCCAATGCTAATATCAACCATGGAGGAAAATTACTCTTGAAATAAATTTGAAGAGGAAGGATGCAAGAAGATATGGTTCTGGACAAAAGTGGTGGCACAGATCCCGTGTCCCACTTTCCAGCTGTCCCTGGGGAATTCATTCCATGCTTCTGACATTCCATAATCCCGGACCTAAAGAAGTGTTGGATAAATGGGTGTGATAATGGGTGGAAAGTGCTTTGCAAGCACTTTATGTATGTAAAGAATTATAGTAAATCTATGTCTGCTAAGGGTCCCTGAAAGATGATGGCTACCCCCTATCTTCTCTGTCCAGAGGTGATGCCACTCAGAAAAATAAACTTTTGTTCAGAGAGCAGGAAACCAGAAAGCCCTGGAGGCACATGCTGATGTGCCTGCAGAGCGAGAATCTGAGTGGCACTACGACACCACAGAGCCAAGCGATGCTGTCTCAGTCCATTCAGGTTGCTATCTCAGATATCTTAAACTGGGTAATTTGTAGGCAACAGACATTTATTTCTCACACTTCTGGAGGTTGGGAAGCCCAAGATGAAGGTGCCAACATGTTTGACGCCTGGTGAGGATGTGTTCCTCACAGACGATGCAGTCTAGGAGGCCTCGTATGGCAAAGAGCAAAAGGGGTCCATGAGGAGTGCGCACGCTATGCGGTGGAGCCCTGGAGAAAGGGGTTGATGTTCTTATGAAAGAAGCCCAGGGAGCTCAAATGCAGTGTCCATCCGGTTCCACACTATCTGCAGTTTCAAGCATCCACTGGGGTCTTTGAACGCGTGCCCCTGGGATAAGAGGAGACTACTGCAGTACATGTATCAACAACTTGTTGAGTACCTTGAGTTAATTGCCTGATGCAGCTCTGTTCTAAATGAAGAAACAGAGAAAGAGAAAGGGGAGAAAAGAAAACAAACCAGTGAAGCCTGACGTTTTTCAGAAAGGAAAAGTAACGCCTCCTTCCACTCTGGCTATGCAGGTGGTCACAGGGCTGAGCTGGAGAGAAAGATGAGAGACAAGTCGCACCTGTAGAGGCCAAGCTCAGAAGCTCAAGGCTAAGTCGACCCCACACCCGGGAGTGTCCAGCCCAGTCCTTTGCAGCACCAAGTGGAAGAAAGGTCTCCTGATTCCATGCCCAGCCCTGCCCCTGCATCTGTGTGACAGAACAGAGGGTTTTCACCTAACCCTCAGAGTCTCCTCTGTTCCTTCCATGCCCTAAAAATTCAGACACTGAGCTCTTCTTTTGGGGTCTCGCAGCCCTGAAGATTGCATCCTGCCTTTCAGCATGGATTTCTTTCTCCCAGGTGCAGCTGCCCAATCCAGAGGTCGCCACCGCCATAATTTACAGTTCAGACCCTGGACATCGGTGCAGTTGAGAAGGCCAAAGATCAGAAGGGGTGACCCATCCACTGGGGCTTGGATTTGCTCTCTTCTGACTTGCTCAGCTCTAAACGCTGCTGCTCTGAATAATAAACTGGGGATAATTACTTTCAAACCCCAGCGTAAAGTGATCCCTGAAGGCCCCAATCACTTGCAGGTGCTGCCTCCTTTATGCGCTGCATGTTGTCATTTTCCTTTCTCTGTCTTTGTGGAGACTTTTGCAAGAATTCTGTTCTGTCCCTTTTGCAATAACCCATAATGTGGGGGCAGCATCTGTCCCATCTGTGTTCTCTCTGAAAGTCCAAATAAAGACAGCTCAGTGCTCAGGTTCCACAGGGTCCATCCCATGCTGAGGCTCCTCAGGTTTCCAGGCACACAGCCAAGAAGCCACCACCTTCTGTCCCTTTGTCTTGCCCTTGGATAACCTAGAAAACAAGAAACATCACAGCCACTCACTTCCCTGGTCAGGCAACAAGAAAGATCAACTGGGCTCTCCTGGGTAAAGGAGCTCTGTGATCTGTGAGGTCTTGTGCTTGTACAGGGGTTAGCTGTTGTTATTATTAGCTGAGCGATGTCCATGACTCACAGGATACAATTAGGTTAATTCCTTGCTAAACCCCATGGTCCCCACAGCTGCAGTGAAACAGTCAGAGAAATAGGCTACGGAGAGGCCGGAGTGGCCATGGAGCTGCATGGTCAGCATTGCATCTGCGTGAGTTCCCGGCAGATATGCAGGTCACCTGCAACAGGCTAGCTTAGGAAGCTCAATAATGTAGGTGTGTGTATTTGCAAACTCTTCGCTTAGGGTTTTCCATTTAAGTTCTGGTCTAGAATGGAGCGCAAACATCAAGTGTATTACTGGTGTTAGTGAGAGGGCTGGTCTGAGGACATAATCTAATCTCCCGTGCCTCAGTTTCCCTATCTGTAATGCGACAAGAGAGCAGGCCTCATTGGGTTGTGAGATGTTTATTGGAATACATGGGGAGCCCTCTTGCATAAGGCCTGGCACAGGATACATGTTAGCTATTATTATTAAAACGATACATGCACAGAACTTAAATTTAGACCTGTCCAGGGCAGTCTCCAGTTACAGACAGAGAGCCTTCAGTTCTCATGTTCCTAAAACAAGTGCAGCCGCCTTCACGTCACAGATGGGCACAGAGCAGGTGATCAAAATCAGTTAGGAAATTCTGGAGACGTGTCTCATGGGGACTGTGCCCCAGACACTATATCAGCACAGAGGAGTTGGAGACTCCCATCCCTAGAAAGCCCCAGGCTAGTGAGGGGTTTCAATGATGCAAAATGTAGGACAGGAGTAAGGCAGGTGGGGGCAGACATCAGCAGGCTCCATGTTCTGGGGCAAGTCCAGCAGCCTGGGGCAGATTTGCAACCTGAAGCTTCACCTGCAGACCTGTGCTGCTGTGTGACCCTCCCAGGCTGTGAATCTTCTCTGGGCTTCACTTCCTCCTCTGCCTTGATTTCCACCTTCGTTCTTGAGAGGACGAGAGCATTCCAAGAAGGGCTTTGTGAGCTGCAGTGGCTAAAACCCAGGGGGTGTGGTCATCCTAGTGATGGGTTGGAGGTGGTTCCTGCTCTCCCATCTTTGGAGAGGATGAGAGGTAGAAAAACCTACCTCATATAACCAAACCCAAGGCAGAGGACAATGAGTGGGGAGAGCTCTGTGCACAGAGGAAGAGAAACCAGCCCAGTCAACCCTGGTGGAAGAATCTGGAATGGTTTTCTGCATTACATCTCGGCCTTTATCATGGGTCTGATGTAAAAAACCTTTGAGTTAAAGTGGGAAGGGTGAGAGGCATTCCAGCAAGAGGCATGAGTACAGGAAGGACCAGAAACCACCCAGGGAACAGGTGTTAGTTCCTTTGCACATATGAGCACCTAATATATGCTAGGTGTTGGGGTAGAAAGGTGAATGGGAAACGGCCCCTACACTCTAGAGTTCATACTGCATCAGCAGAGAATCTCAGAGGAACCAGTGAGTTGAAGGGTATGGTGGAGACACAGAAGGAGGCCCAGACGGGGGCCTGGACCCAGACCGGGGCTGCAGGGACTGCACTGGGGTCAGCTCCCCCTTGTGCTCTGGACCCTTCAAAGCAGAGCAATTAGTCCCCCTACCTTGGACTTCCTATTACAGACTGAGTTATGTTCCCTGAAAAGAATTCCTATGTTAAAGCCCTAACCCCCAATACCTCAGCATGGGACTGTGTTTGAAGACAGGGTCTTTAAAGAGGTAATTATGTTAAAATAAGATCATTAAGGTGAGCCCTAATTTAATATCACTGGTGTTCTTATAAGATTAGGACATAGGTATCCACAGAGGGAAGACGACATGAAGACACAGGCAGAAGACTGTTCAGGGGAAACCCTGCTGACACCCTGATCTTGGACCTCCAGCCTCCAGAACTATGAGAAAATAAATCCTGTGGTGTAAGCCCCCAGTCTGTGGTACTTAGCTATGGTAACCCCAGCAGACTAAAATGCGTGGTAAGAGCTATCCTTGCAACAAGAGGGCATGGGCAGACATTCACTCAGGGGGCCCAGCATGTGCAAAAACACAAAGATAGGGTATGGCTTAGTGAAATACCAACATAGGCGGTTAGGCTGGAGACATACATAGGACCTTGATATTAAAGGCTGTATGTGCCAGATTGGGGAGCTTGAAAATTGTCGTGGAGGATGAGGGGCTGCTGGAACGTTTGGT
Source organism: Colobus angolensis palliatus (assembly GCF_000951035.1). Lineage (NCBI taxonomy): Eukaryota > Metazoa > Chordata > Mammalia > Primates > Cercopithecidae > Colobus > Colobus angolensis. The sequence continues at coordinate 707,520 of NW_012117044.1, read as the reverse complement.
GAGGTATGAGATATGACCAGGTTTGAATTTAGCCAGTGACTCTGCTGGGTGGATTGGGGGCCTGATGCACTCAGGACCCTGCCTTGGAGAGGACCAGCTGCACAGAGTGGCCCCTTTCACCTTTGTCCTTCCTGGAGTGTGTCTTAGGCAAGTTCCTCTGGCCTATGGCCCTTTTCCCCAGAGGCAAATTAAAACCCTAAGGTGTGACCTTCACTGTCCTCCCACCTTGGTAGGGGTTGTCCTCTCTCGGAGCTCATGGTGCAGGATGTGATCACTGGACCCCAGCAGTCAACCTTTCTGTTAGATGTGCCTTTTTTCTGCTCCTCATACAGGAGCAAGAGGGGAGGGTGTGACAGTTTCAGCCTCACCACGGTGTGCCCACCTGGACTTCCCAGCTGCCTCCACTCTGGGAACCCCCATCTTACTCCTGGTGGAGAGAAGCTACAGTAGTGAGCACATGCATGCTCAGTGGAACCGCAGCTGACACATCTCACAAGCACAGGTCCGGGACAACTAGCACAATCACAGATGCAAAGCAGAAAAGGAGAGGAGAATGAAGGCGCTCTGAGCCATGGTGCTTAGAGCCCAGCCTGGAAGCTGAGAAATGCAGAGGACATTTGTGAATGCAGAAAGTCCTCTGACCCTCAATCTTGGCTGAGAAAAGAAAAAATTGTTGAAACAGGTGGGGAAAGTGGTAGCTTTGGGGAAGGTTCAGACAGAGAAAATACAGTGAGATGTTACCTAAAACGTTCAGGGGCCAGACCCTTCCAGGTGGCCCCAAATCCCACATCTGGGATTCTAGAGAATCCCTCTCCCTTCACATCTGTGGCCTCTGCTGGGACCTTGGTAAGTGCACTGAGGTATAGATTCAAGTTGAAGGGCAGGCAACCGTCAGAGACAATGCTGATCCCTGTGCTGTTAAGATCAGGGCTCAGCCATGTGTGCTCATAAATAGCTGAAAATCCACTTGGGAGGGCCTGTCTGGGCCTCAGCAAGTCCCTCAAGGCCAGCGGACCACACACTGATCAGTGAATAGATATTTAAAAAATGTATTTATTAAAGTCTCCAGTGATTTATACTGGATGAACTGGCAGAGCCTGAGAGGCCTATAGGAGTTGGGGGCTTGAGGTTCTGTGGCCTCCATGTCTTCCTGCTCCCTCTGGCCCTCCTGCTCTGAGTCAGCCTCCAGGCAGGCCTCTGTTGCTGACTTTTCCTCCATCAGAAAAGTCCTGTATGCTCTGGTACCTCCATGATCCCCACAGCAGCACAAATGAAATACTCCTTGAATATCCATGACCATCATCACTTTCAGTAAGAACTGCCACATACTCTAGAGAGTCGAAAGAAGCAAGTTGTTGACAAATCTGTATATTCAGTGTGTTCACTGAATTAGTCATTCGGCAAATTGATTGCTTACTTAATTGGCTTTCACTGAATTGGAAGAGCATCTGGGAGCAGCCCAGAAGCAAAGACAGGGAAACGTGAAACACTACAGTGTGGAACTGGGCCTAGAGACCAGAGAGAGTGGGAAGCTCCGAGACTGAACGGGCCAAGGAAAGGACATGGGATGGAGGGAGGGGAAGGGGAGAAGCAGGAATCCTGGCACTTCCTGAGGGTGCACAGCCTCTACCATCCTCCAAATGCCTCCTCATCTCTTTTCTCATTTCATCCTCACACAATCATGTGACACAAAACAAGTCTTTCAATCCCATTTGCAGGCAAATTAAGAGCCCTAGAGATATAATTTTCTAAGATTATAAAGTTAATGCTTTATACAATTTAGAGCTCAAATCCAATTTACGAGGTTCTAAGACCCATGTTCTTGTCCATCTCATAGGTAAACTGGCAGTGAAGGAGAGAGAGACCCAGAGGAGTGGTCATGATAATTCACCACTATGCTCCCAGAGCATTGCACATAGCGGGTGCACAGAAAATGTAACTTGGATGAATGAATGAGTGAGTAATAATGATAACGATAATGAGGATGATAATAAAAGTGGCTGCTAAGTATTCAGTGTGAAGAATTATCTCATTTAATTTTCAACCATATGTGGTAGATCATATTTTTAAACCCGTTTTGCAAAGTTGGCTTACGAAAATCAGTAGTCCTTGAGTCTAGCCAAAAGGCCTTGCAATGAAGCATGAAGGGCTGAAAGGAAATGCTTGACCAAGCAATGCTTTCCCGGAGGCAAAATGCAGAGACTTGCTTGATTGTGTAATAGGAAACTGAGCCTGGAACTCAACCCCTGTGTCCTGAGTTTATACCCAGATTCCTGGGCCATGTGGTTCAAATATTTAGAGAAATTCTAAGTAGCTGGCTGTGCCTGTGAGCTCCACAGGGGACGCTGTGAGGAAGAACTTTCTCTCCTCACCATCGCCAAGTACCAAGGCTGCAGGGCCCCAGTGCTGGGCCCTTCCTGCCTGCCTTCCTTCTCTCCTCCTGTGCTAGTTCAGCCCTGCATTACCCTTCCTTGGCGACAAAGGTTTGCTCTCTTATTTCAGTCTGCCCAGCACACCCCAGCCAGGGTGATCTGCTGAAGAGCGGCTCAGATTATTGCACTCTCTCGCTCAAAACTGCTGGGTCCCCATGTCCCCTGCCCCCATACCTAGGAGCAGAGGGTCTCAAACTCAAGGCTGTATCAGAATCCCCTAGAGCACTTGTTAAAGCATAAGTCGAGGGTGGGGCTAAGAATGTGCATTTCTTGCAAGTTCCCAGGTGATGCTACAGCTGCTGGTCCAGGGACCACACTTGGAGAAGCATAGCTTTAAATGAAAGCAAAAGGCCTCAACCTGGCATTTAAGCACTTTTATATCAGGTGCCAGTCCACATCGCCTTCATTTTCTTCTTCTGTGAATTGCCATATGCATGCTGGTTTGTTATTAGGGTTACCAGGTATGTTCCTGCCTCCACATGTCCAGTGTCTCTACCTAAAAAACCTGCCTCCCGGCCCACCCCTGCCACATGTTCCTGTCCCCCTCCAGCTTCTCTGCGCATCCGTATCTTACCCACTCTGCCAAGTCCACCTGCCATGGGAAGCCTTTTCTGACCTCTCTTAGTGGTACAAGACCATTCCTTGCCTGCTCTTGGAATAATTTATTAGTTCTTTCTCATGCCTTTCAATCTCAAATTCTGTTCCTATGTATCTATGTAGTATGTGCCCTGCTAAAATATTGACTTACAGAGACGCAGAGTGGCATAGTGGCTGTATGCACAGGCTTCGGACCCTGGCTAAGCTGGTTTCACACCTCACTTCTGCTGCTTGCTGGCTGTGTGCGCCACCACGATCAACTCAACCTCTCAGGTTTTGGTTTCCTCATCTGTATAGTGAGAGAAATTCATGCTGCCTGTGATGGTTTTAAGACACATCTGCAAATTCTTTGATACTCCTTTCCCCAAATGAGGGCTGGCCTTTGTGACTCACTGGTAACAAATGAAACGCCATGGAAGTGACACTTCGTGGTTCTGAGGTGAGGTCATAAGAGGCCACACAGCTTCTGCTAGACCCTCTTGGGATGTTCTTGCTTGGAGCCGAGCAGCCACCTGGAGACTCCATGCAGGCTTTCCAGATGACAGCCCCAGCTGAGGTCCCAGCAGATGGCACATCCACAGTGAGTGCGCAAGCCTGGAGAGAACTCCTGCCCTCATTGCCCTCTGACCACAGCTGAGCAAAAGCCCGGCTGAGCCTACTCTACCCCAGGACCACGAGGGTGGATGATGAAATGACTGTTGGAGTGATTTGTTCTACAATAGATTCCTGAGACACTACTTTACATGCTTATTTCAAAGGTTAAATGAGACCATGAAAGAATTTATTGTACTACCTGGTGCACAGGGAGCAGAGGGACGACCTTGGCTCCCATGTGTTCGGCCACCCAACAACCTAATCCACAAAATGTTAGGTTTTGCCTCTATGCCCTCTTCCAGGTTACCTACTGTGTCATCCAGATATTGAGATCCCATGGCCTGTGCCACAGGTTTCTCCCAAAGCTCAGCAACAGTAGTTCACCTTGATGACTTGGTCCTACGGAGACGTAGGTGCAAATGGGTTTCTTCTAAGAGGATGCGTTCAGAGGCTGTGCAGTGGTGCTGGGGCTCTTAGCACAGGTGTGCTCTTCACCTCTGCTGTTTATCCAGCTCCTAGACAATTACTGGGAACCCTTGCCCTCTGTATGGTCCTGGCTGTCAAAGGGCCACTGCAGTTTCATGGTGTGGAGGCTACAAACTATGGTTCCACAGTCCTTGACATTCCTCCCCTGGAGAGTTAGGCTACCTCCCCTCACCTCCAATCTGGGCTCCACCAACAGACCCTGGGGAAGTGACCTAGACACTTTGGTCTTCATCTGCTCTAATAATCTCTCTTGAGACTCTCTCCTGGGCCCTTATCAATTACTGTTTCTTAAGCAGAATTAATAGGGGTTGTGTGTGGGTGTGTGTGTGTGTGTACAGAGAGATCTACCTTAAGGAATACATTCCCACAATTGTGGATACCAGCAAGTCCAACATCTGCAAAGCAGGCTGTCAGGCTGCAGATCTAGGAAACAGCTGGTGCTGTAACTCAAATCCAAACACAGTCAGGAGGCAGAATTCCCTCCTCCTCAGGGCACCTCAGGCTTTTTGCTATATGACCTTCAACTGATTGGGCAAGGCCCCCCAACATGATAAAACCTGATTTGCTTTACTCCAAGTCTACTGATTTAAATGCTCATTTCATCTAAAAATGCCATCACAGTGACAGCTAGGCTGGTGTTTGACCAAGTATCTGCTATGGCCTACCCAAGATGACACACAAAATATTCCATCATAGGCCCACTCTTTTAGCATCTAGCCACCATGCTGTGAGCTACCTAACCAGGCAAAAAGGCAAGGAGGAGGAACTGTGGTCAGCACTCCAACAGGATCCAGCCTCCCAGCCATCAAGCCCAGGCATCGAGTAACAGCACCTGCAGAAGGCCCCACTCAGCCCCAGCCCTCAGCATCATGCCTGACCACTCAAGTCTTTCCAGCTGAGGCCTTAGAGACTGACGAGGGGAGGCCACCCTGTTCTGTCCTGTTCAGACTCATGACCCACTGAATTCACAAGCACAATGTAATGGGGGCGGGTTTATGGCACTACATGTGGGGATGGTTTGATACACAGTAATACATAACTGAAATACTAAATCTCTAGCAGAAAAATTCTCATGTAGTCCTCAGATGTAGTCAAAAGAGGACTTTACAGGCATGGCTGAAAGCCACAGCTCCCCAAACAGTCCTCATTAAACCAAATTATATGATCTCTCGCTTCTTCCCATCTCATCTTTCTTTGTTTTTCTTTCCCAGAAATGAAGCCTTCTCTGAACCAGTCCCAAGAAGTCTCAACTTTAAAGCATTAACTCCCCAAATGAACTCGCTTTCATTTCATCTTCTCATATGTCATTGCATTCTCAACAACCCAGATCTATAGGATGGATCAGTCAAAGCTTACAAAGAAATCTAATTAGGTATGGAATATGAACTTTTTATTTGATAAATAACTTAGCTGGAAATACATTGAGAGTTACTCTATTAGAATAAAAGAAAGAAACGTCATAATTGCTGGGGTTCATGAATGATTCTCTCTGTCCATGGGGCTGTCTTGTGAATGTTATGGGTTAGCCCCAGGCTGTCCTGCAGCCAGCTGCCACGGGGGGCACTGACAACCACATACAAATAGTGAAGTTGCTTTGCAGGGAAACACATTTGTTGAGGACGGAGAGGGAGAAACAGAGCTGTTTGTTTCCTACTCTGCACTGCTCAGACTGGTACAAAAGAGAAAGGCTCACTTTTGTTGAGGGGAGGGAGGATAGGGCAGGAAAACCTGGCTTTCTCACCACGTCCTGAATGCAGAAGGACTCATGGTTCACCTGCGTCCTTCTCTGGGAAAGAATGTTTGGGAAATGAGAATCCTGGCACATTTCTAACATGTAGAAACATCCATGGACTGAAAGGCAGGACACAGCAGGCAAAGGGGGGCATGGTTTCCATATGGGGCATAAGCCAGTCTTGGTCCAGCTAAGAGAGGAAGGGATGATGGTCAGGTGGGTAAATGAAGGGGGATCCTGATTCCACCTCTCTCCTGGGGAGATCTCAGAGCCCCATTTTCTCAATTCTATGAGAAAGCTGAAACATCTGAACAGCACAGAAGAAAGCCATGGCAATGGTGAAATTAAGACAGGTCTGAGGGGAATGAAGGGACAGAAAGCAGCGAGTCCGAGGCACGACCTGTCTGCCAGGTCTCTCATCTCCTGCCGATGCGGGGAAGAATCCTGACTGCTGAAAGGGCATTTGGGACGTTTGCCAACTTGAGCCTCTTTTTTTTTTTTTTGAGACAGAGTCTTGCTCTGTTGCTCAGGCTGGAGTGCAGTGGCACAACCTTGGCTCACTGCAACCTCCGCCTCCCAGGTTCAGGCGATTATCCTGCCTCAGCCACCTGAGTAGCTGGAGGCTTTTGAGCACACAAAGCTGGGAGGAGATACTGGGTGACAGAACTAAGATCCAAAATTTACTTCACCAACCTAGAGAATTGGACAACATTTTACAAAATGAAAATGAAAGTCCAAAGAGGAAATCTTTGGGCTTGAATGTGCCTCCCAAGCCCTACTGCAGAGAAGGACAGGTAAGCATTTGAAAGCCTTAGGCATCTCAGCAACTAGGTCACCAGGAAGTTTGCCTGAAAATCAGCTGCAGTTCTTCAAATGCGTGGGCAGTTTTCTCTACTACTCAGGGCATAAGCCCTTCCAACCCCTGGTTCCAAGGACTATGGCCTGTGGGAGAGGGCAGACCCATAGGGCAGCTCTTTCACTTCCTGGAGGGCAGGCAGGGCTGAGGAGGGCACCAAGCACCTGTGGATCAGGATCTGGGAGCCACACAGACCGAGCTGCCCAAAAGAACCTACTCTTTTTTCCCAGTTACTAACACAGCTTCCCAGCATAACTTTCCCTGCATTTAACTTGTGTACTTTCTTCCAGGGTAGGACTTGGAAGCGTCAGGCTAGCACAGATTCCTCTGAATTTTCTGCACTTGTTAAGTTGCCCCTGGAAACTCTTTTGGGGAAGAATCCTGAGACTATTTTGGCTGGGAGAACAGAAAGAAGGGATTCTCAATGGTTAAAAAACAGACAGACAAACAAACAAAAAAAAACGCCACATACCCTGCACTTTTAAAAATTAATCAATGTGTTTTTACAGTCAGGTCCATACCAAACACCTGCTCTGCCTTAAGGGTGTCTTTTTAACATAGGGTCACTCGGAACCTGGCAGAACACAGACGTGCTTTCAAATTTCAATAAACTGGGGAAGGAAAGAACTTGGGATTTCAGGGGCTTAAAAAGTAATAGAAGAAACTTGCCTGCGAACTGTTAATTCGTATACTGAATATTTACTTTTTAACTCACGATTATTTTTAATGACCTGGAGTAATGAATTTAAAGTTTTAAAACACCAAATTGCTCGGCTGGGAAGAGGGTTACTGTGTGTCATGAAAGAGTGATCCATTATTTCTGCCCTGGGGTTCTTATGAAGAGGTTTGGACTTGCTGACCTCCTTGGTCACAGGCTGGCGAGATGGAGATCTCCTTCCTAGAGATGTGGAGGCAGATGGCCTCTCTTTAAGGAATATTCATGTGGGCTGTGAGGAAGAACTTCCTTTCTGGTCACTCATCGAATGCTGCTGAGAATGCAGAGGTGGCTGGGCAGATCCCTGCAAGTGAGGGCATGAGAGAGGCCATTTCTCCCTGCTCCAGAGCCTGGGAGAGGCGATGGTGCCACGAGGACACACCTCAGGAGGCCACAGTCAGCACAGGAGCGCTACTACAGGGCCCACGGTAAGGTTACGCAGATGTATTTTCACAAGGAGGTTCCAGGTATTTCGTGACCTCAGCCCTCCACAAGAGGTGGGAGTTGAACGTGTGGAGAAATGACTGTCTAAGCAAGGGGAGGAGCAAAGCCAGCATGAGGGAAGAGTCCCAAGTTGCCAAGTCGGATGCTAAGGGAGAGATCCACCTGGAAAGAGGCTGGGAAGAGACAGAAAGTTCCGGAATGTCAGATTGAAGGACCTATTATTATTTCTTTGTACACTTTGGGGAGCAATTACAAATGTTTGAATGAGAAGCTCTTATTTTTTTACAACATGGTTGTCGGGTGCAGCCACAGGAGGAGACACAGGAGAGGCTTGGGAAGAGTCCGTTATACTCACAGGTCCTAGAGCTAGGAGGGTGCTGTGCTGGGCCATGTGGGAAGGACACCGGGGCAGTCAAGAGCAGAAGGCAGGGCCAGGGGAAGGCTGGGCGAAGACCTTTACTGGGGTTTCTGTGGGAAAGGCAAGGCAGGGCAGGGCGAGGAGCTTCGGAGTCACTGTGGTGGGTTTTGGACATAGATGGTGCCTAGTTGTCTGGTGCCTGGCTGTCTCAGTTTGTGCAGACTACTGTAACAAATACCACGGGCTGGGGAGCTGATAAACAACAGTCACTTATTTCTCACAGTTCTAGAGGTTGGGAAGTCCAAGATCAAGGTGCTGGCAGATGTGGTGTCTGGTGAGGGGCCTCTTCCTGGGTCACAGAGGGTGCCTTCTTGCTGTGTCCTCACATGGTGTGAGGGCCGAATGAGCTCCCTCAGACTTCTTTTATAAGGGCACTAATCCCAGAGCCCCCATGATCTGATCACCTTCCAGAGGCCCCACCTCCTAATACCATCATCTTCGGGGGTTAGGGTTTTGACCCTACATTTTGGAGGGATAGGAACATCCAGACCACAGAACTGTCCCTGGGCTGGTTAGGGGAGCCGGTATTGCCTCCTGGGGTGCAAGGCCCAGGTAAAAGAGGGAGAGTTCTGATGGGTCAGTTTGTACCTCAAAGGCATGCTCACCACTGGGCCCTTTCCTCTTTCTAAGAACTGGCCCAGGAGCTGCAGTCTCTCCTCAGATAGAAAGGCTTTTTAGATGTCAACACAAGGCATTTTTTTTAGATGTCAAAACATGGCAATATGCAGAAAATTGAAAATATATACAATGTACAGCCCAACAGAACAGTGCGGTTATCAGGCACCCAGGTGTGGGGCCAGTGTATGCTCCGCCTGCACGGCTGGGGAGCTGTGCTGCCTCTCCACTTGGCTTTCAACCCTGTAGCGAGGGGACAATGAGTCCTGACCTCACACGGCAACTTTGAAGAGCAGGCATGCTGCTGTGTGTGAGGCCCTCAGCCCAGGGCCAGGCACACAGTCGGTACACGTGTGTACATGACAAATACTACGACACCTTGGCTTGGGAAAGATTTAATCATCAAAGTGGATTGGAGTGCGGAAGCTGAAGAGGGGAGACCAATTAAGATCCTGTAGCTCAGAGACAAGGCAGTGAGGGCCTGAGCTAGGGAGGCCTGCGTGGAGTAGGAAGGAAGGCGTGGTGGGACTCCCCAAGTTTCACTGCTGAGGAGATGCTGGGGCCCTTCATGAAGGCATTCACTCAGGGAGCAGCTATAAGGTGCCCACTGCATGCCCAGTGCCAAGTGATGCATGGGGAGGCGGGGACACTGCAGACCTAAGATGCTGCTGCTCCAAAACCATTGTCCTCCCATTTCTTGTTTTTTACTCTATTCCCCTCTATCCCTGTACATCGCTTGATGCTCAAAGGTTGGATTTAATAAGTTTGAGACGTCCTTGGGATTTCATGCTGGTGGTGGCAATAGAAAATGTGAGACTGGATTTTGGAAGTGAAAATGGGGACAAGGTGGAGAATCGGGAGTGATCGACTTAAAACAGTTGGAATATTTGAGGTCAGCCAGAGGGGCAGTGTAGGGAGGAGAAGAGAGCAGGGAAGTATCATCGGTGTGGGGCTAGACCCTTTTATTCCCACTCCCAAGTCAGCGTGAAGCTCGCTGAGGCGACAGCTCACCATCCTGTGTGCCCCAGCACCCTAGACTTGATGGCAGCAGAGGACAGAGCAGGTCCTCAGCCTCAGGAGCCTCAACGACCCATCCCGCCATGGTTTGCATATGTTTGCCTACTTGACAGCCACCAAAGTTTTTCATCTTATTTTAAAAAGAAAATACCCCTGTACATTTAAATGTACGTAGGCATCAGAGCCTATAAATCAGTTGATTTAGAGTATCCTGTTGGCATCCATAGTCCAAGTCACATGGGGCTCAGATACCAGCCAGAAATGCCAGTCTCCTGTCCCCACTACCTACTGCCCTCTCAGGCAACAGGACTTTTACTGAGGGGTGTGTGTTAGATTTTTAGATGGGAAGAACAGTGGAGAACCAGACTGAGAAGCAGAAAAAAGGCAGGATGAGGACCAGGGTTGCCTGGGGGACTAGGAGCCCCCCGCCTTCCCTCTCAGACATCAGCACCAGAAGGAATGCCATCCAGGTACTGTGTCTCACCTTGACTCTCTGGATTGAGAGTCATATCTCCTGGCAGCTCATCCCTTGGCCCAGCTTGGAAGTCAGAGACCTGCTGGATGGGAACAGGACACAGGGAAAGAAGATTCTGCACAACAGAGTCATGCTGTTAGGGAGGGGGAATGGGTGCTGGAAAATCAGAGAAGCAACCATGCTCAGGGACCTCTTTATGACACCAGGACCCTGGGCATAATCAAGTACCAGAGGCCTTCAGTGTCCCAGGTACCCAGAGGCCTGCGGGGGTGGGGGTGGGGGTGAAGTGCTCAGAACTTTTGGGAAGCAGCGTCAGCACTGAGCACCACAGAGAGCCCCGAAAAGCCTGAGCCCCTGGGAGGCATCACTTTGGAGCAGTTTCTGCATTTACTCTTTGCATTGTGTGCCAGGGAGTATGTGACAAACACCACGGCCTCATTCACGGCCTCCTTGTTACTCCCTTGTTCTGAATACCTTGGAACGATTCTGTCAAACTTATAGTCAGCCACAGAAATGCAGCTTAGGATACCACTGCCCCAGGTGTGCTGCTGGGGTCTGGGCCCTCACCTGCACTCCCTGAGAGCTCTGTGCCCTGGAGAAAGGCCTCTGTGAGGGAGGGAAGAGCACCGACCCTGGACACAGGCTGTGGGCCTCAGAGTGGAGCAGGTGTTCTGTGGTCCTCCCAGGGAGCCTGACCGATGAGATGGCCATCACCCTGCCCTGGATACCTTGCCTGAGGGTGTCTGTGTTGCTGCTGGGTGAGTGCCAGCCCTCAGCTCACTCAAAAGCTTCTGGGCTATTTGCCTCACAGCAGTCATGACCAGCTTTCCTGACTGGGGCCTGAGGAAAGGGAGGGAGAGCATGTATCATGCTCCTTACCTCTGTTTGGCAATACTTGCTGCTGCCTTCATAGAGAAGCAGGTATATGTATCAGGTGTGAATCTGTCCAGATTGCAGTGGGAAAGCATCATTTTCCTTTACCTGTTTCAAATAAATTTAATTCTGGTCCCAAGCCACCACTTATCAGAGAAGACGAGGTACCCAGAATCAATCAGCCTTGGACTCAGCCTGCCATGGTCAGGTGCTGGCCTCTGTCCCCTCACCGTACTGTCCTCTAAGAAGGGTGGGTGAGGCTCACCCAGGGGCTGTGGTGAACGCTCTCCCTTCCTCACACTCCACTGGGCCATCCTTTCTGCTCACCTTGTCCAGTCTTAGCACTTTCCCTATCAAGAAGACAGGTCTAGGGGACAAGAGGCAGTGCTGTTCTCAAACCCAGAGAGGCCTTCCAGCACAGCATGGAGGACCAAGCTGACATTCACTACCTGCCCTTCATTCGATACATGTATCACGTCCTGACATGATCCTACCTAGTCACTACTTCCTTTCTGTCTGCGCCACTTGGATGTAGACTTCATGATGCCTGGCCCTTTCATTCATTTGCATCCTCAGTACTTACATCAGGCCCCAGGATTTATTGGGAAATCTGAGTGCAGGAATCACAGTGTGGGCAGGGAGAAGTGGCCACCTGAATGAGGAAGCCCAGCACATATAGATGAACCATCAAACAACAAAAAGAGAAGATAAAGGATGAAATAGACGGCAGAAGAAATAGAGACAAATGATAGAAAGAGGCTGCCTGCAGAAGTGAGCCTATGTGTGGACAGTGGGACTGAGTTGACTGCTTTTTATTGTAAGCTCTGTTGCGACACTGGGTTGTTACCATGTCCATGCAGTCTCATGCTTAGCAAAGACATTCCTCCTTAATAATCAATAGTTAATTAATTAATTAATTAATCTTAATTAATGTTCCTATGTTGGCTAGGCCAGTAGTATCTTCCAATAGGAAGATACTGATATTTACATATCTCCACCCTACCATTGTCATGGTTCCTCATGTATTATGATGGTGGCTCCTATAGTCTCCATATTTGTCTTCCTGTCTCAATTTGTTTCCCCCACTAATTTAGTCCCCATATGGTGATCAGGTAAATCTTTCCAGAGCACAAATCAGATCCTGCTATTGCCCTGCTCTGAGCATTGTCATTTTTCATAAGATAAAGTTCATCTTGCCATATTAAACATTTATTGAACTATGGTCCTGGAGATTCAAAGATTCTTGCCCTCATGGGACTCGCAGTCTAGCGATAACAGACAATAGGCTCAAGGCATTAACTAAGTGTTATGGAACCGGCAGGCACTAAGAGAGCCAGGTATACAAGAAAGGCACCAGGGGAGGAGGCCTGAATTAGTCAGCTGAAAATGGGGAGAATACGTTGGCTGGTTCAGCCTGGCCATCATTCACCCATTTCTTCTGCTAGTGGTACTCTCACTTTTCCTTTGGGTAATTGCTCCTTCTCCATTCCCCCTGTGGCCTTCAGGACATTGGCACTCAAGGTTCAACTGCCCTAACCATCCAGGGATGAGCACATGATCTCAGCATGGCTTGTCATATTCCTCACACCTCTCTCTCTCAAGTATAATATGTCCTTCACCTTGTGGGACTACTATATAGCATGAACAGTTGAGCAGGTTGGACACTGCACTCCTATCCCACTCCTATAGCATCATGTACACAACATCTTGCTCATTTTTATATGTATTTTCTTCCTGCTCCTCAATGTCCTCAAAGTCAAGAGCATGTCCTCTTCTTATTCTGAGGCATCTTTGTGCAGTAGTTATGGGTGAATATGTGGGAGCTAGCAGCTGCTAGTAGGCTCTGTCACCTAATGATTTAATGACATTTGGTTTTCACTCAACCTAATGGAGCCTCAGGTCCTCTCTCTGGAAAATGGGAATAATACTGTTTTAGTCTGTTTTCTGCTGCTATAACAGAATACCATAGGCCAGGTAATTTAGTTTATTTGGCTCATGATTCTGGAGGCTGGGATATCCAAGAGCATGGTGCCAGCATCTGGGAAGGGCCTTTGTGCTGCACCATCCCAAGGCAGAGGGCGAAAGAGCAAGCAAGTTACACAGAGCAAGAGAGCAAGAGGGGCCTGAACATGCTTTAATAACAAGCCCACTGTCTTGATAACTAACTCACCCCCATGATAATGACATTGAGAGCAGAGTTCTCATAAACTAATCACCTCTTGCTAGGCCTCACTCCCAACACTGTTGTTGCATTGGAGTTCAAGTTTCCAACACATGAATTGTTACAGACACATTCAAAGCATAGCAAATACCCATCATACAGTACTATGGGAGGAGTAAAGAAGGCAGATCTGTAAAGCAAGCAGCCTCTTCACACAACACCAAGCCTGGTGTGTAGTATGTGTCCAGTTAGGCAAATTAGTCTTGAAAACCTAGGCGATATACCTTTGCTTTGTGCTGGGCACTTGGAACAAATGGAAAGTCTGCCAGATCCCCCTTCCTTGTAGGGAGCACACACTTTTTCTAAGGCCTTTTCAGCATGTGACCTAACCACCTGCCTGCTTGCATGCACCACATGAGATAGACGTGTGTGGCCTACAGGCAACTTTGTGATCTGATTTCCCTGTGGACATGGCACACTTTGGTTGTAGGTAACTTACCCTTGCTTATTCCTTCTGAACTTTAACAGTAACCTTGAAAGGTAGACACTCTTATTCTCCCTACTTTACAAATTAAGAAACTAAGGCTCAAGATGGTGAAGGATTCTCTGTGGGTCACTAGGAGCAGGTAGCTAGTAGCAGTGTGGTCTCACCTCCAAAAAGTGTTTCTTTCCCTTCTTTCTTTCTTTTCTTTTTGAGATGAAGTCTCCCTCTGTCTCCCAGGCTGGAGTGCAGTGGTGTGATCTTGGCTCACTGCAACCTCCGCCTCCCAGGTTGAAGTGATTCTCCTGCCTTAGCCTCCTGAGTACCTGGGATTACAGGCATGCACCACCACGCCCCGCTAATTTTTTTTTTTTTTTTTTTTTTTTTTTTAGTAGAAACAGGGTTTCTCCATGTTGGTCAAGCTGGTCTTGAACTCCCGACTTCAGGTGATCTGCCCGCCTAGGCCTCCCAAAGTGCTGGGATTACAGGAGTGAGCCACTGCGCCCAGCCCTTTCCCCTCTTTCACACTATCGTTTTCATTTGAAGAGCACGGTCACCAGGATTCACTTGAATTCCAGCATGACCAGTCCCAATGTGCGGCAACTCTCTACCCAAGTCCCTCTGTTTTTAGGGGTCACCATGCTGGAGAGCAACAGGGAGGCCTCTGTGGGTGCCAGGACCACCGGGTATTGATCCCCAAGGGAACAAGGGCCACATCCCAGGCCCTGAGAGCCCAGGTGGGAGTGTGGGGTTCCTGGCGAGACCCACTTCTAAAGGATGATGTCTCTGACTTCCGTGCTTTAAAAGCAGGGAGTGAGCAGAAGAGGTCAGTCATGGGTTGATCCCCCCAGAGTAGCTCTGGCATTCATCAACACCTTTTGGGCTAGCTGCTTTGCATTAGAGAAACTACAAGGTCACTCAGCTCACTCTTCATCTCTCTCCTGGGGCCACACTCTCTTTGCTTCTCTTGTTCTTTTCTTACCCTGCTCACTCTTTGTCTCCTTTGTGTTTCTGTTTTTTCCTTCCTTCCTCCCTCATCCCTCTCTGGTTCTCTCTGTCACCTCTTGCTTCCATCCTTTCCCTCTTTCTGGTGCCTGGTGATTGAGTCAGGAAGGTGTGGAATCTGTTTTCCTGCCCCCAGAACTGTGACTTCTAACCAAGGGAGAAACTGTTTGGGAGAAAGACTGAGGAGAGTTTAGCAGTTATCAAAGGCCCATCAGCGTCCGGGCGGTAGACTTCCTGTTTATACAGTCCTCCTCCTCCTGGGAGGCTCGGCTGAGCCTGGCCAGCTGTGGCCTGGGCAAGCCGTCGGCTCCAAGGCTCAGGATCCCACTGAACTGGTGCTGGTGTCAGGTCCGGCCTCTTACCCTTGGGCCCAGGCTCATTGAGAAGCTCTGGGGTTCCTCACCCCTGATGCTGGTTTCCTCTGCACCCTCCCTCGCATCTCCCAGTCTTCCTCTATCAGAGGGTCCTGGGAGTGCGCACTTTTAGGAGGAAGATGCTGGTGCGTCCACCCTTACCCCTGCAGTGCACAGAGGGGCTTGGTTGGTGGAATGCCTCTGACTCTCTGTCTTAAAGGCAGGAGCCCCGTGTCTCTAAACTGGAAAGGCATCTGGGAATTCATGCATCTGTCCAGCCCTCACATACTGATTAAATACCATTCGGGTGTGAAATATGCAACTGTTCTCCTGCTCCTTCTAGGGCCCTAGTGACACAGATGGAGAAAGGCAAGGATCTCTGTCTGCCCTTATGCTCTCCTGAAGTTCACGTGCTGAAGAGGACATAGGCAGTGGGCAAGGAAACAAGGGACTGTCAATGGTGATGCTGCTGTGGGGCAGCTCGACAGGGACAGAGGCAGGGCTGGGGTGCAGAGGCAGTCTGCCTGACCTGAGAAGGGGATTTGTGGAGCAGGGACTTGTGGAATTGAGACCTGAAGAGTGAAGAGTGAAGAGGAGACAGTCATAAGCAGATGGGGGTGCTCCAGGCAAAGGTCCTGAGAGGGCCCAGAGTTGATGGCACAGAGGCCTAGGTAGTTTGGAGAGGGGTTCGAGGAATCCTGGAAGGTAACCAGAGGCACACCTCACTGGGCCTGTGGGCCCTGGAAAAGAGTCTGGATTTGATTCCAGTGGCACGGAAAAGCCATTGGAAAATTTCCCTCCAGAGGAAAGGCAGCACCAGATTTATGATTTAAAGCCCAAACTGGCTGGCAGGAGCTGCTGGAGGGTCTGTCTCTACAGAGGACCCTGTTGTATGACCTGCACCATCCAGCAGGGGTCTGGGTGCTGTATCAGTGATGACTGAACTAAGCCCTGAGGCGCTTGGATATCATACGCATGAGCTCCTCAATCCTCCCGGAAATGGCCACCCATGAACAGAGAGAGACAGCTAGCAGTAGAAAGCATAGTGGCATAGTCAGTGAAACACCAATTGTCCCTCAAGTGCCATCCCCAAAACCTCTTGTGGGTGTTTGCTCCAGGTCCATCTGGGTTGGAGGAGAAAGCAAGTTCCCTTTGCAGGCTGGGGGCATGCACAGCTTCAGGTCAATCCTTTCTACCTCCGCACCGGATGACTCCATATTGCTGGCGTGGAATGTGTTGTATTGACTCACACGGGCGGTGGGGCCCTCTCACCGTGGGCACAGAGTGGCTTGATGGAGATGGGTAGGCAGCAAGGACAAGGGTGCCATCTTAGAGGATTATCCCTGTGTCCCCACGGCTGCCCATGGGGGGCTCCCCTTGAATCCTCACTTGGAAAAAGCCTCTTCCTGAACAATAAATGTTTACAGCGGCCTTGTGACCCCACCAAGTCAGTCATGGAGGCCTCAGGTGACCTTCCACAAGACACTTGTCCCAAACCAGCCACCCCAGTGGGCAGTCAGCATTCTGGGGACCTTATCAGAGGACATGTCCTTCTTTGGCATCAGGTGATCCAGCCTCCAGGCCTATGGGAACTGTGGGGGTTGCATGTGCCAAGACTGCAGATTTCCGTCATCAGTGATAAAGACATTGACAAAAGGCTTTGCCACCCTAGGCCTCAGGGTCATATCGCAGAGGGCAGGCAGAATCGGCTCTGAAAATGATGAGAGGAGCCCAGGCTAGACTGCGAAGAGAGCATCTTCTTGCCACACTTGCCCTGTTAGAAAGGAGCTGGAAGCTGACTATCTTCACCTCCCATGCTGTGCTCTATACATGGAGTAGTATTTAGAATAATGATAGTGAGAATCATCTTCACGCTTTGAGTATGTATTAAGTGCTTATTATGCTAAACATTTTTTCATATAGTTTCTCAATTAGTTCTCCCCTAAATTTAGAAGTATTTTGAGATGACAAGGTTGGAGCTCAGAGAAGTTAAGTGACTTGTCTGAGGTCACACTCACATAGGCTAAGTCTGGACTATAGCTCAGGTCTTCCTAACTCCAAAGTCTAGGCTTGTAACGCCTAAACTTAATTCAGACTAAAGTTGTAAAGTTCCTATTCCAGAGTGTGAGTTGATTCATTCTCAGCAAATCCTTTGGGCACTGTTGTAACTCATTAAGCTAAAATCCCCTTGGGGAATTTTTACACACAGTGCTGGAACTGGGTCAGCTTATGTCCCCTTTGGAGTTGAAACCTGGGCCCAGAGTGAGCCAAGTTAGGAAGCAGCTCCACTTGCAGAGTGCTGAGTGCTGCCTCTTCTTGTTTTATTTTTACTGTTTCCATGTACTATAAAAGTGGTACAGGCTTGTTTCAAGAAATGCAAACATCATGGAAAAATATCATCTGAAAGTGTAACGTCTGTACGTTAATCAGGGTCCCAGCAGAAAACAGATGGCACACTCAAACTAGGGTCATTTCAGAGGAGTTTAGTAAAGTCTCTACTTGCAAAGGTGCAAGCAGGTCCCAGGGTGGGGAAGCAGTCATCCAATGCAAAGCCAGGGTGCTTTGGGTAGATGGTTCCCCTGGACAGAGCTCCCAGCCTCCATCAGCAGAAACCGGGAGTAACCTGGCCGGAGGGCTCCGGGGAAGAAACATTCTGACCTCAGCTCTTCCTGCTGTCTCCATAACTTGCTGGTGGTGCAGATAGCAGTGCTCGTGAGTGGTTCCAGGACAGAGGTCTGGGCTGAGACAGTAGGGATTAGATTCAGAGGGGCCAGAAGGTATTCCTCACATCCCTCAGAATTTTATCGCATAAAGTAACCTCTGTGGGCAGTGGTGTCTCTAAACACACTCCTGCGGACTGAGTCCAGAGGTCACTTGCCCGCCTGGATTGTTCTCCCCATGGAAGCCCCTGCATCTGGCTGCCCTGGAGTACTGCAAGGAATTGAGAGAGTAGAACGCAGTATTTGCTGCATACACAGAGAATGTCATGAATTGAATGAGAGCAATGGAAACATGAAAGGTGGGCAGGGAGGTGGTGGCACAGAGATGGGCTGAGAAGCAGAGAGGAGGATGGGCCAGCATCCCCATCCAGGCTGCAGGGCTGGGTCCCCACAAGCTGCTTCTGGAAACCCTCCCCTCCACTAACTGGCTCCCTGCTGGCTCCATACACACGTGTGTACACACACACACACACACACGTGCATAGAAAGCTCCCTGTGCAGCCAGGGGCAGTGGCAGGAGAGGGCAGGTGTCATCACGCATCCCAGAGAGCTCTAGGAATTTATTGGAGTTTGAGTTTGATTGAAAGCCGCAGTGGCTTTGATGATGGGAAGGTGTGTGTGTGTGTGTGCGCGTGCATGCTAGGGGTGGGGTGGGACCCTCAAAGAATCATGGCAGCTCCAGGTTTTTGGCTGGTGATACCACAAGACAAGGAAGCTGGGAGTTGAATGTGCTTAGGTGGTAAGGGGGATGTGAGAATCAAGTTTTCTCTTGGTCTCTGCAAAGGTTGAAATGCCTTCGACATCCAAGTAGGTAACTGAATAAATGAGTTGGAAGCTCAGCTGAGAAGTGAGGACCCAAGATACATGTGTAAGATTCTCAGCATCTGGACATAGCACATGGACTCCAGAAGGTGCCCCACTCTGAGCGCTTCTGTGGATAGGAGGTGGGTAAGCTCACCTGCTTCAGCACTGGGCAGGGACCTGTGTGTGTGTGTACGTGAGTGTGTGCGTGCACATGTGCATGTTTCTGTCTCTCTCTGCCTCTTTCTCTCTCTCTCACCATCCCAGGACAGGTGGGAAGCTGAGGAGGGGAGGACGCAATCCCTGGAATGGGCTCTGCATGCTTTGCCTCTGGGCATTGAGGCAGAGCAAAGGGAGTGGGAAGAAATCAGAGAGAAAGGAGACCAGGAGCAGCCTCAGAGCCGGAGCTCAGGGTGAGCACTCCCCGCCAAGCCCTGGGTGAGGGTAGGCAAAACAGGGCTCTCCTGGGACTCTCAGGCCTAGCATCCAGAAAGGGCTGGCTCAGCACTCCCTAGAGAGACAGAAAACGCTTCGAGGCTTCAAGGAGACCATGGGCTGGATCCCAGGCACAGCAGCATGGGTTTCCTCCGCAATACAGGTGGCTGCTGCAGATTCCAGGCAGCCTAAAAGGCCCTGGGAAGTCACTGGGCTCAGGAACAAGGAGGGGCTTTTTTAGGATCTCTAGTGACAGAAATGAGACCAAGTTTTACATGCCCTCTGGTGCCAGCCCTCACCCCTGCCATCCTGTTTGTATTGTGGGGGCTGGTTAGAAAGGGAGCAGCAGCAGGGGCTTCTCCCTGGAGGGAAGCATGCCCGAATGTGAGCCAGCGGAGGCCAGAAACCAGGGAACAGCACCCATGCCTCTTTGCAAGACATCCTGGGGAGATGTTTGAATAAGAAACCCAGACAGTAACTCCCTGGTCCTCTTGTCAGCTGGACGATGGAACCTCTACTCCCAGGGGCACTCCCAGGGGCACTGAAGTCAGTGAGGAAGATCTTCCAGGCAAGCTCAGCCCGATCTAATGGATGATATCAGAGTAATCAAATCTGGAAGAAATGCTCCGGACTCCCCTGGGCGGGAGCGGTGCTCATTGAGTGGGTGAGCAAGAGGCAGGATTAACACCCTGGAGTTGAGCATCTCCTTCAATCTTGAAGTCTCATGTTTCTCTGTCCCTGTGGCCCTGGACAGCACACAGTCACTACCGGCACACTGACCAGCCCCACATAACAAGGCCGCATGCCCACGGTCTGGAGCACAGGCTCCCGCTCACCCCGTGGTCCTGGACCTGTCAGAAATGCATATGCCTAGATTCCACCCCGACCTGCCAAGCCAGAACCTCTGGGGGCAATCAAGAATCCTGTGTCTCAGCTAACTCTGAGGCTCCCTCAAGTTTAAGAGCCACTGGTCTAGAGCAGTGACTTCTCACCATGGCTGGACACTGAGATCGCCCACAGAGCTTTAAAAAGCACTGCCCCTGGTCCCACCCGGGGCTCTGATTTCACAGTCCCCCAGAGTGGATTTCACGAGCCAAATGGGCAGCCCGGGCTGAGAGCCCAGGCCCAGACCTTCCCCCAGGAGTCCCCTTTTTCCTAGACTCACTTTTCTCATCTCTTTCCTTTGCTGTATTTCATTTACTAGTTTTTTTTTTCAGAATTTTCTACTTCTCTTTTCTTTCATCCACTTCCCTGAAAGCAGGTTAGGGTGATAGTCTCCTTTCCAAATATTCTTGGAGGAAAAGTACTAAACAAGAGACTTATGAGCAAGTCCTCTGTCTGGGTTTTGCACGTGGATAGAAAAAATAGTAGATTCCGTTTTTCTGAATGTTTCTGTCTGTCATCCTGGGGAGTTTCAGTGTTCTATATTAAACTGGCTAAGGCATATTATTTGTTTGTTAAATAAAATGAATATATTTTATGTTAACATATTTCCCTTGGAAATGTAAGAATAAGAAAGTCTTAAGAGAAATATTAGCTTGACATATTATTTAAATTATGATAATTTGGCCAATGCACAATCCTCAGGGCATATCAGCAACACCGAGAAAAATGGCACTGCTTTGTAAATACGTAATGTGTGACAGTTTTGCTGCCTTCCTTCTTGGGACAGTAAATCAGGTTTTAACCGAGGAGAAGGTAAACAAACTTGAACTTGGCTGCATGATGGGAAAAGACTTTCAGAGAGGCGAGATGTGGAATGGCCAGCTGCCCTGACAGGGCCTGGCAGCAGGTATGGCAGGGAGGAAAGTGTGGGCCTGGTGGAGCTCACATCCCGTGGGGAGGAGGAACCATGGGCACATGAGCAAGGAAATCAGATGATGCAGAGAGCTCAGGCTGGGAAGTCAATGGTGTGGTGCCTAAAAGATGACCCAGGAGGTGCTGCACTCATTATAGGGGAGGACCCAACTGCAACCTCAGTGGTGTCATGGGGTTGCCAGGCTGAAAAGAGGTCCTGGGCAGGGGAGGATGCATTTGAAGACTGGGGAGGCAGAAGTGAGCCTGTGTGGCCGAGGGGAAGGGAAGCTGGAGAGGGCTGATGCAGGGCATTCTTAAAGGGTTTCAAACTATGTTCGCACTCCTTTAGAGTGGAAAAATCCATGCAGAGCATTTTTAGTTAGTTCCTGCAGTAAGCTTCTACTGTATCAGTCACGGGTGGGGAGCCTAAAAACTGGATTTTTGCTCCAGAATCTAACACATTGCTGCCTTTGAAGCACTTTTCAGTTTCCTTAGAGGAAAGTAATTGGTTGAATCCACAATCCTAAATAGTTCAAGACAGTGATAAAGACTCTCCTCACCTCGTTTAAAATTAAATATTTAATATGATTTTATAAATTCTATTTTTCACTCATTTCAACTTCACTTACCTCCCCAACCCCCACCCTCAGACTTTCCCCAGTCTCTGCATATTTTTAATACCACGGATGACCCCCGCTGCCATGCACAGTGAGTCGGGCAGCCTCCACGTTTCTGTTTCAGGACCCCGGGAAGTGCAAAAGTGCCTGGACTTTGGGGCGTGCCCAGAGCATCACCATCCCAGGCTTGAACTGTCTCCAGAGCGGGCAGCTCCCTCTGGTTCACATGAGTTTCAGACTAGATTGTGGGCTTGGCACGTGGTCTCTCCTAGCTTCTTTAGTTCCTGCCTAGATTCCAAGCCCAAACTTGCCAAAGATACTTTTTTCCTGTCTTATTTTGTTTCACCTTAACGTTGAATGG
This sequence comes from Colobus angolensis palliatus, assembly GCF_000951035.1. Classification (NCBI taxonomy): domain Eukaryota; kingdom Metazoa; phylum Chordata; class Mammalia; order Primates; family Cercopithecidae; genus Colobus; species Colobus angolensis. Next base: position 685,535 of record NW_012117044.1, on the reverse strand, counting down.
TGTGAATATGTAAATGAAAATGATGAGGAAGGACATATCAGTGCTGGGAACCTAAAACATGTGCTCTGCTTTGATTCGATTTCTGTAAAACAGCTCAAGCTCATGGTGTGTGTTGAAAGGAGACGGAGATGAAAATCTTACCTCCAAGCTGCAATGGACATTTCGATTTATCCTTGTAAATAACCTCTAGGTGGGAGCCAGGTTGAGAGGTGAGCATGGGGGATCCTGGTGGACAGCTCTCGGCCCTGGCTGTTTGTCTTATTTTACTTGGAAACCTTTTTTTTGGCGGTGGTGGGGGTTGGGGGCCGGTGGGAGACCATCTGGCTATGCTGAGAAGGGATCCGTCTTTGTTATACTGGCATGAGCTCGTGCTGGACCCCCTGGCAGGACAGCTGGTGGGGTGAATTTGCTGTGGAACCATTGGGAGTGAAAGACAAAGCTGGGAATCTGAACCCCCAAGAACATGGACATCCAAACATGTATGTGGAAATCTGTGGTTTGTGAACCATCAGCACAAGTAAGACAGGGTAAAATCCAGAAGAAAGATTTTCTTTTCAAAGGTGAAAAAGCAAAAATAATTTCAAACTCTGTCCTTGGCAGCCAAATTACTACTGGATATGCTCTTGTCTCTTACAGAGACAGGTGTCTTTAAGTAGCCACTGAGGCTACCCCATCCCATTTGAAGTTGTAGGTCAGAGAGCTGCAGTGGGTGGCAATTCACATATCCTTAGGCTATTTGTTTAAATAGTCTGTTCAAAGTAATTAAAATGTCTTGCAATGAGGTCATGATGGTTTAGGGTAGAATTTTAGGAACTGGAAATTTTCATGAAATTGGAAAGAGGTGGTGACTCCGGCTGATAAATTGAGGAATGGAGCTTAAAGCCCAGGATGTGGGGGACATTCAGGAGGAGGCTGAGCTAGGAATTAGGTAGCCCCTGGTGTACCCAAGACCAAGGCCAGGCCCTAGAGCACATGCGTTTAGGATGATTCCTGAACCCTGACTTCCTAGTAATGTCCTGCCCTTGGGCATTTCAAAGAGCCCTGACTATCACAGCAAGAGTACACTGGGGAAAAGTCTAAGTGAGGCGACTGCAATCTTACATCCCTGCCTGACCTGCAGCTAAGGAATGTCTTTAACACAGACAGATGAAGAGATGTCACCAAGAGCACTTGTCACTAAGAGATGAGTGATGACAACGGACATAGAAGTACCCCAAGAATTGAGGGAAGAACATGCATGTTTGAAGGATTCCAGGGACAAAGCCAGAGAGGGGAATCTTACCTTAACACTGCATACCCTGGCCAGGCAGCATATGCAGCCTCAAGGCCCCAATGCTAGCTCAAGCCAACACAGGTAGAGATGCTGGGGAGGGACACAGGTCTGATAGGCAACCCCAGGTGGCCCTGTGCAGGTCATTCTCTTTCTCTTGCCTCCAGAGCAGCCAGCCCTGAGTGTGGCACAAAATTGGCACTTGGGAAGACTTAACTGGAGTAATTTTTATTGTTATTATCCCCCTTATTTTCTACCAGTCTCTTGGCTCCTGTGTTCGTGCTAACTTCAAGGCAGAATCTAACCATTCCTTTTTCCAATTCCAGAGTGCATTTCTAGCTCCTCCCTTCTGAGCTCAGGGCTGCTCAGGGCCCAGGCCAAGTGTTAGCCAACATTGTCACATTGCATGACCCTGCATGTGCCGGACCCCTTGAGAGTTCAAGTAATGTTGCCCTCCACTCGGGGGCAGCTCATAGCCCAGCAGAAGTCAAAGAAGTATCTGATGCCCTTTTGGTTCAAGGTGACCCCCTCTCATCATCACAATCCATCCCTACCCACTGATACCTTCATTTATCCCTCCATGGCTGTGGCTCAGACACACAGGAAGGAGGAACTCAATGCAGACAGCTCAATAAAAAATGTGGAAATTCAAGCTTCAGCTACTTTTTTGCACATGGCTTAGGAAAGTGCTAACCTTGCCTGTTTTCTCATCTGCAAAACAGAAATATCATGTCCCTTGCAGGGAGCAGGGAGTATTAGTCAGAATGTGCTAAGCGCCTGGCATGTAGAAGGGTGCAATGAACGCTAGGTTGGTATTCTTACCTGCACTCAGGCTCCAGTTCTGCCCACCTCCAGGCAGTCCAAGGCTGTTCCTTCTCCCTGTTCAGGGTGAAATGGATGAGGAACCATAGACAAGGAGACCAGGGCTTGAAGAGCTTCAGAGACTTCCCTTCCCAGATCTCCACTGTGGTTTGTGATGGGTGAACACTGACCGCATTGACTGCATGACTGGCATTCCACCTCAAGCCCTGTGGAACTCGAACTTTTCTCTTCCTGGGCTGGTCTCCCTGCTTGTAGCTGGTTTACAGGGAGTATGAGGAACCCCAGGCCAGGCCAGGGATTCAGATGCTCCAGAAAGCAACTCCAAGTTTGGGTGAAGAGAAGAAACATCCAGGGAGGAAGTGCAGCAAGAACCTGGGGCTTCTCCAGGCTTTCCTGCAGGAGGAGGGGAGGGTGATGGAAGAGGGCTGGAGGAATAGGAGGCTTTGCATTTCCATCCATGAACGCAACAGATCCCACAAACTCCCTCACTCTTTGACAGGCTGGCCATACAGTTTATCATTGAAACCAGGACATTCTGACAGAGAAGAGGACTCTGTCTTTCATTTTGCTAGAACAATAGGCAAATACTGGGACAGTCCAAGGCACATCAGGATGCATGGTCACTTTGTTCCTCCAGGACTTTGAAAGGGGTCTGAATAGCGTCTTGGAGGTCACTGATTGTCCAGGGCAGTGACCCCCTCAAGTCCCCTCTTGGGAATCCTAGAATTTGAGTTTCCACCTTCCAGGAAGCCAGGCTTTGGTCCCTGCCCCTGTGGCTTCCTGAGAAGTCAGCAGGGGGCTCCATGAGCCTTGCCCTGCTGGACCAGGCTCCCTGAGAAGGTTCTGTGGTGGGGTTCAAGATACGCCGGACTCATCATTGGGTTTGTGTACACAAGAGCAGTACACTTTTTTGACCACAAGCTACGATAAACATGGTATTTTACATCATCATCATGTGTTTACCCCCCAACCATACACACACACTCAAGACTTGTTCTTCCCCATAGTAGATGTGACATATGCCAAAATTTCTCATTTTATTCTCTTCTTTCTTTTCTATTTGAAAATACATTCTTCTTTCTTTTCTATTTTGTTTTTTTTAAATTGCTGCTTCTACTAGTTTATGTTAATTTCACAGCCTGACTTTGTCCAGCATTTCCATAAATGGATTCTCATTTAAACCCCAGAAATATCCTTGGGTCATCCAAGGCAAACCATGGACCTCAGCCTGGCAGCTCCTGTGCTGCCACCTCTGCCAGGGAGACCGCCTTGCAAACCACAAGAGAAGGTTGTTAAGTGTACTGGCTCCAAACGGCTCAAGGATGGGCTTCTGCCTCCCATATCCCAGCTCTGAGACGTGGGGCTCATGGCTGCTCTGAAGCTCCGTGTCTGTGTCCATTACATGGAGAGGGCTGGTAGCTCATGGGATTTTTGGGACAACTGGAGGACATCGTACCTGAAAGTCCTGTGTGGGCCTGGCAGGCACAGGCTGCCCTGGAAGGTGCATGACCTAGGTGTTGGTCTGTCCCTAGCAGGAGTTCTGTCCTGAACTAAGGAAACGTGCAGTGAATGCATTAGGCTCCATTTCCCCTTGGCCTCCTGAGCAGGGAGAGGCCCACACAACCTGAAGGGCAGGTGCTCTCTCAGAGAAGGAACTGGAACAAGCTGGTCCCTGGCAGGCCTCCTTCCTCAGCGAAGGCACCAACAGGGCCCTGGAGGGTTCCCACAGTGGCCAGAAAGAAAGCCGCCTCCCCCAAGGCTCAGGAATGCCCAGAATGGTTGTTACCTCACAGCCTACAAGTCCATGTGACCCAGGCTGAGGGTCCCACATTCAGAGAAATGCCTGGGAAGGGGAAAGGACAAGGGTAGCCTGTGGCTGCATCTGGGGCCTTCCAGACTGACCAAGGCCGGTCGCTCCTCCTCCCAATCAGCTTGCCTGGCTGCAGCATAGACTTTGGCCACTGCCTGGGAAAGCTGAGCACAGCCACCGGTGCCAGCTACCATCCTGAGCTCTTGGCCTTCCCCTCAGCTCCTCCCTGGAGGCTGGCCATCTTGCTCAGGTCTGGCTGGGAGCATCAGCCTTTAGGCCAAGTCAGCAGCAGCCAGGGTGGACTGAGGTTTCCACCTGGCAGGGCAATGGGGAAGGCATGGAGAACCCTAGAAGGAAGGCAGGGGTTCCTATGGTTACAGGATCAGGTTTGGAGCCAAACAGACTCACATCCAAATCCTCACTCTGTCACTTCCCAACTGTGTCCATTTTTGGAAAGACTCAGCCTCGGCTTCCAGTACTGATTTTGTGAAGAACTCCACTTGGTAGTGTCTCTTTCCTCTAGGGCCCTGGCTATGTCCTGAGGTCTGGCCAGCCACCCGCTGCCCCATGTCAGGCCTGTGCTGGAGCACCAACAGCAGAGATCTGTTCCAAGGCTCAGGAATGGGACCTGTGGCCACTGCAGTCATCCCCTGGGGCCACCAGCTGCAAAGCCCAAACCAGCTGTGTCTGTCCCAATACTGGCCTGCGGTTTGCACAGGCAGCATGTGCAAGCCCCATTGGGAGCAGGGAAGCCTCGGAAGGAGAAGCCTCTAGGTAAGGGATAGTTCTTTAATTTAGGCTCACAGGGAATAAACACTGTAGTGTTTCTCATGTGCTGGGACTCCAGGGGGAAGGGCCAGACACAGGGGAGTCTGCAGAAGGAGTAGTGCGGGTAACTACTGATGTACAAACATTGGAGTGAGATGGACTTGGGTACCAGTGTGACCTTGGGTGTGCAAATGAATGCACACCCTGGAGGTAGTTTCTGTCTTCATTGCAGAGATGAGTGGAGAAAGCGTCCAACATGTTAACTTCCTATTTAGCTATTGTGCCATCATTCCAAATTTATTGTAGTACCTTCTATGTGCCAGTCACAGCAACTGATGGGCAAACACAACAAACCAAGTCCTCCCTTGCTGCACAGCACAGGGAAGCAGGCAAGAAATGAGCAGATGTGGTTGGGCAGTGTGATAGAGAGGAGTAGCAGCAGGAGGAGGCCGGGGGTGCAGCAGCAGGGGAGGAGGGGGCTTCTGCAAAGACTTTTCTGACAAGGCCATGGTGAGCAGAGGCTGCAGGAAGGGAAGGGTGAACCACGTGATGATATGCAGGCCAAGAGACCACCTGCTGCAAAAGTCCTCTGCCAGGGTGGGCCTGACCTGTTGAAGTAAGAGAAGGAGGCCAGTGTGGCTGCAGCAGAGAGGACTGAGGTCAGAGACATGCCAGGCTGGTGGGGCAAACCTTTGTAGGCTGTTACACCACATGGGCTGGGAAGCCACTGGAAGGTTTGAGGAGGTGGGCTGCAGTCAGCCATCATCACAAGCCACTTCAGCTGCTCCTGAAAAAGCCTGAGGGTGGACAGTCAGGGGTTAGCACAGTGATTTAAGCAGGAGACCCCCGTGACTTGGACCAAGACAGTAACAGTGAGAAGTGATTGGATTCTGGAAATCTTTTTATGATAACTAATTGGTTTTGTTAATGGTTTAGCTTGGGGTTATGTGAGAATAAAATCAATCAAAGATAAATATAAGGGCTTTGGCGTGAGCCACTGAAAGGACGAGTTGCCATTTGCAGAAATGGGGATAAACAGGTGGAAATTCAGAGTGTCATTCTGCATATGGTGCATTTCAGAGGAGGAGCTGGGTGTACAATTTTGGGCTGGAGACAGCACTCTGGAATTCCTTCACGTTTCCATGGTGTTCAAGACCAAAAGAATAAGTGAGTACAACTGGTGCTCAAGAAGAGCTAGGGGCCGGGTGCAGTGGCTCCCGCCTGTAATCTCAGCACTTTGGAAGGCTGAGGTGGGTGGATTACCTGAGGTCAGGAGTTCGAGACCAGCCTGGCCAACATGGTGAGACCTCTTCTCTACTAAAAATACAAAAATTAGCCAGGCATGGTGGTACACACCTGTAATCTCAGCTACTCAGGAGGCTGAGGCAGGAGAATCGCTTGAACCCAGGTGGCAGAAGTTGCAGTGAGCCAAGATCATGCCACTGTACTCCAGCTCAGGTGACAGAATGAGACGCTGTCTCAAAAAAAAAAAAAAAAAAGAAAAGAAAAGAAAAACAAAAACAACAAAAAAACAAGATGAGCTAGGAGCACTGAGCCCTGGACGCTGTCACAGTGAACTGTCTGGAGGAGAAAGAGGAAGCAGCGAAGGGGAATGAGAAGGTGCGAAGCAAAGAAATGGGCAAGAGTGGCCTCCTAAAGGCCAACCAGAAAATGTGCTTCAGGGAGGGCAATCAATAATGTCAGGCGATGCCAAGAGACCGAGGAAGCTTAGCATTGATAACTGGCCTTTGGATTTCCCAGCATGGGGCTGACTGGCCTCCTAGTGCCCGAGCAGCTGCAGCGCATGAGCCATAGGGTCAAAATGCTATTGGATGCAGGCTCAATGAAGGGAGAAGCGGAGAGACAGTGGGCATGGGGAACACAGACAACCCTTTTGAGGGCTTGTGTGTGATGAGAAGCAGGGATACTACAGAAGATGCAGTGGGATATAGTTCAGAGATCGTTTTCAATGTTGCCTTGCTTTGTTTTTGATAGGAGATATCATAACATGTTGGCAGGTTAATGTAAGCAGTGAAAAAATTATGGTGTAGTGGAAAGGGGAAGTCAGGAGAGGCATCCTTGTGCAGGTGAGGACTGCTTGTCTCCACTTCCCAGATGCTGTGGGCCCGGGAGGGGGGTGACAGCAGCTATAGTGCATACATATTGGATGAGTGGGTGGACAAGAGGTGAAGCTTGTGAAAACCCCCTTCTTCTTTTTTTTTTTTTTTTTAACTTTTAAGTTCAGGGATACATGTGCAGGCCTTGTTGTATAGGTGAACTCGTGTCATGGGGGTTTGCTGTGCAGATTATTTCATCCACACGTATTAAGTCCAGTACCCATTCATTATCTTTCCTGATCCTCTCCCTCCTCCTACTCTCCACCTTCTGACAGGCCCCAGTGTGTGTTTTTCCCCTCTGCGTCCTCCATGTCTTCTCATCTTCTAGCTCCCACTTATAAGTGAGAACATGTGGTGTTTGGGAAAACCCCCTCCGTAATGCTCCCTTTCATTCTGTGACAGAGGAAGCCAGATCATGAGCTGCAAGTTGACAAAGGAGAGGAGGAAGAAAGCTTAAGGAAAGGGAAGAAAGTATGGAACAAGCCCCATACTGGGCTGAGTAGAATCAGGCAGCTGAGCATGAATTTTAAGAATGGACAGCAGGGAAGAATTTTTTCTAAGCTCCGATCAGCTTTGGAGGTGCAGGTGCAGGGTGGACTGAGTGAGACTTAGCTGGGGAAGGTTAAACAGCAATTGACAGCTGAGTCCTTCATTCTAGGCCCCGGGCTCTTTCCATTCAGCTGCCAAGTCCACAAGCTCCACTTGCTACCCCGGGCCCCTCCATTCATAGCAAAAATAGGAGGGTTGGGGAGTTCAGACACTTCATCTATGGCTTCACTCAGCTTTGTTTCTGTTTGGTTTCATGGGCCAAGAGGTGGACACAATTCCTTATGCTCTTACATGTAGCAAGGCAATGGCCTTGAAATCCAAGAGCAGCTAAGATGGGAACCCCAGGGTTGGGCTCTGACTTGACCAGAGGCTGCCGCCCAAGGCCTGGTGCTGCCTTGCAGCCTGAAGAGTCAGTTTACTCATTAAGTCTGTGAAACAACCATGACTAGGCACTGGCAGGAAACCCTGAAAAGGCATTATGGAGCTTCCTCCTAGTGGGGGATGCCTAGGAGCGGACTCCACTTGAGGACAGCTGAGGACTTAGCTGTCTCCAGTTTGCTATGCTCAGCAGATACACAGACTGTGTGGTGGGCCCCAGCCTTCCCTATACACGCCTGTGGCTGTGCCAGAGCTCTCCTAGGCTGACAGATGTTCACCTGTCTCTCCACAGCTGATGCTGGGCAGGCAGGGTGGGTGCTGCCTGGGTCCTGTGTGCCTTATGTGGAGGCTTCAGGAATGCCTCTGGGCCTTTGATCAATCCTAATGGGTAGCAGGCACGGCTAGGGAATCTGTGTGGTCTAAATCAGGGGTCCCCAGCTCCCAGGCTGCAGACCAGTAGGGGTCCATGGACTGTTAGGAACTGGACTGCACAGCAGGACATGAGCTGTAGGTGGGGGAGCACTACTGCCTGAGCCCCGCCTGCTGTCAGATCAGCAACAGCATTTGATTCTCCTAGGACTGAGAACCCTATTGTTAACTGCGCATGCCAGGGATCTAGACTGTGCGCTGCTTATGAGAATCTAACTCATGCCTGATACTCTGAGGTGGAACAGTTTCATCCAGAAACCACACTCACCCCACCCTGTCTGTGGAAAAATTGTCTTCCAAGAAACCAATCCCTGGTGCCAAAAAGGTTGAGGACTGCTCGTCTAAGTCTTTCTTTGGAGCTTGCAAGTTGACCCTGGTGATGATTATTTGAGTGTAAATAGCAGAAATCCTCATTTTAGCTCCAAGATGATTTACTTGGAACACACAGAACCCAAGGCAGGGAGTGCGGCCAGACCTCACCAGGGACCAATGCCCTCCGAGGTTCTCCAGGCCCTCCATGGGCAGCCACAGGTTGCTTCCCTCTAGGGCTTCCTGGTCTTGCATCCCCACTTCTCTGAACCTGTTTCAAGCAGTGGAGGCTCCTTCCGCTTCTGTCTCCCGGCGGCCCACACTCCAGAGTGCCCGGTCCTCAGCTGCAGGCACAGAGAAAGGGAGCAAAGCCTGATGCTGTTGAATCACAGCCGTGTACTCCTGTGACAGAAAATCAGATTGGCCTGCAATATGCATCTGGTGTCCACTTCATGCAATCAGCCATGCTGAGGGGACCCCATCACTGTGGGGGTCCAGCTTTCTCAGCTGTGTTTGTGCCTCCCACAAGTGATGGGAATGAGGAGGCTGAAACCCAGTGCCCTGTGCCCCCCGTGCCAGACTCCCTGTGTGAGCTACACCTCCGGCTTCTAGAATAAGTCCCCTTTCCAATTCACAGGAGGATACCACCTGGGCTCTCCATGCCAGCCCTCATGGGCTCAGTAGACCACCCCTCCAAAGAATCCACTTTTCTCAGGTCTCACCTTCACAAGCACTTTTTAAGCGAATCCTCACTGATGCCTAAATTAGGGGTCTTTTCTGTTTTATGCTTCCCTGATGCCTGAATACACCACAATCTATGAAAATACCCACTTCTCACATGGCAGTCATCAGACTGCCGGCTTCGTGGAATTAGAGCGAGTGTGTCTTGCTCCCCACACTCCTGCGGTGCATCGCAGCTGTTGTTGGCCGAGTAAATGAGGGGACAATGCAAGCATGCCAGGACTCAGGCTTTCTTTCTGATGCCAGGTCATTTTGAAGGGTTGGCCCGTTGTTGATTCTCAGTGCTAGGATAGCAGTGTGGTGTGCTGGAGACACAGGGGATACGACTCAGTGACTTCCCCCCATCCTTTATCTGAGGGGCAGGCTCAGCTTCCAGGTCACTTCCTGCTCCCTTGGTCTCTGAGCTTTGTTAAGGGGCTCAGCAGAGGCAGATGTGGGTCTTATTCTAGCTCTGTGGACTCCAGGAAACAGGAAGTGAAGAGAGGGTACAAAATGGGGAATTTTTGGGGTGAGGGGTGGGCTTTGTCCTGTCCCTCAAAAGCTAGCTGCTTCCACACACTCTCCCAGTCTAATCCTCCTGACCCTTGGCAATAATAAGCTTCGGTGTTGCAGCTGGGAGACTGGAACTCACAGAGATCAAGGGATGCATCTCAAATCACAGAGGGAGCAGAGTGAATGGGACGCAAGCCCCAGTCTACTGATCTTCTGTGAAGCCTGCACAGGTCCCCTGACACCATGCTGCCCTTCCCAGCCTGCTCTAACCCTTCTCCCTTTCCCAGTCCATCTGCAACTTAGCGCCCACATGATGACCATCTCATTAAGTCGCGGGAAGGTTTGGCATGGGATGATGAGATCACATCTGGACCAATGGGGAAGAGGGCTTGGAGGACCAGACAATCTGACTCAGACATTCGGAACTTTCGTGGTGACCTCTCCTTTCCAACAAGATTGACTGTGGATGACAGAGAATGTGCTAGAGAGTGTTACGGGCTGAACTCTGTGAGGACCAGAGTCCGTCTGCCGGGCTCATCTCCTATGCCCCATGTCCAGGACGGTGCTGGCTAGTCATTGCTAGATGACGGAATAGTGTCTGGCTTCCAGCAGGGTCCCTGTGCAGAGCAGGAAACACACAGAGCATTGGTCCTCAGCAATTATCATCAGGGCCAGACCTCTGTTGCATTCTCCCAGGACTGAGAAGGACGGTGTGGGTTTCCCTCCTCATAGCTGTCAGGAAACACCTGAGACGCTTGCACAAAACCATCCCTTGTGGAGTAGAGGAGATGCTGACCTTTCATAAGCAATTCTAGCAAAACCAAAGACACTCAGAGAAAAGGGAGCACCTTTCCCTGCTAAGGATCAGCTGTCCAGAAGAGGCAAGTATGCCTGCAGAGTTCTCAGCTGTGATTAGCATGATTACAATGCCCTGTTTTCCATGAACCACTGTAGCCAGGATTACACAACCCTCAGTTTTGGGTTTGAGGGAAAAAAAACCATGTCCAGAAAATTCCAAGTAGTAACACTAATTTCAAACTGTTGGTGGCTACATTTGAGTACAGATCTTTATTAGGAAAATTATAAGTGCATATACATTTTTTCATTGGTATGACTTCAAAGTAGAAATTGTTGTTTCTCAAAGAGTTGTTTCTTATTTATTTTTTAAAGCACACTGCATATAGGAATCGGCCTTCTCCTGGACCATTTTCACATTATCTGGGAGATGCAATTGAAACAATACAATATACAGTATTCGTCACATTTAACACTGAATCCTTCACTGCTCAGAGACTGAGAGTTCAGCGAGGTTGCAAAATAACAAATTTTCTACATGGTTTTGTCAGTGGTCTGCTTAGGGGATTTGGAAGTTTTTAGGGAGTATTTCCCAGGAATGAGGCTCCTTCAGAATGGGTCAGGGAAGCTCTGTAGAGGGATCAGAGCACTCAAATTCTCATCCAGCTGGAAAAGGGTGTAGCACCTGGGAAAGGTGATCAACTCCCAGCCAGGGAGCCCATGGTGATAACACCAGTCAGAAGATCACACCATGGAAGGGTCCAATGAGATCCAATGGAAAGACTTAGAACATCTAAGGTTGTGGGTGGTGGGGGAGGAGGGGAACTTTCTGCTATTCAGCCCCTCTGCTCCTAGCTGAACCTTTTGTCTCAGGAAGTAATCTCTAATAACAAGCAGAGTGCCCTCTGGAGCCTCCTCGCTGGTGTCTCAGTGCCTGGACAGAGGGGGACACACAGCAGCACAAACACGTTGCAAAGACTCAATCCCAACACACAGCCAGTCCACAAGCCTCTGGCCCCTTCCTCTGGGTCCTGATGCAGAGCTGGCAGTGCGGGCCTCCAAAGAGGTTACTGGGAGCCCAAGGGAATGTCAGGTAGAGGCAACACCAGGTCCCAGGACAGATGAGGGATCCCTAGTCAACAGCTCCCTGACACACTTGACTAGCAGTTTGAAAGCAAAAAGAGATTTGGATTACAAGAGACTTTTCCCTTGCAAAGGAAGACTGTATTTAAATGCATATTGCTTTAGCTGGGCAGTCTCCACCAAGGAGCTGATTGTTAGCAGAGGAATTGTTATGCAAATAATCTTCCCTGCAGTTTCTACTCTTATCTATTTTCTCCCTTGGAGGAGAAATAGAAATGATTCCTTTCCTGACTGTAGTCAAGATTTAGAGTCATGTTTGTTTCCTCAACCAAGAATTCAATGGTCTAGGTTCATGGATTGGGGGCAGGTAAATCCAAGTTCTACGTGACAGATTTTAAAATACCTTGGATTACCTGGATAATGGCTGCCCCACTGAAAACTCAATTATACTGCTATAGTGAGAGGTTAATTTCAAAAGGTTTTGAAAGAGTTCTGTGTCTTTATAACTAATAAAGATCCCTCAGGCTCCAGCTTTTCAATGTAACATAGCCGGATTGAGGATTTTAATTTTTGTTTAAGGGACAATTTTGGTTGATGGATTTGCCTTCTGTCATGAAGATCCAATTTGAAATACTTATGAAAATACTTAACACATGTTACTAATAACTCTACAGATTATTAAATTCAAAAACATTTACAATTCAAGATTACGCCGCCATAATTTACTTCCTACTTCCGACATGTTACACACAGTGTCCTTGCTTTGACTTTCATGTTTTCCACTTTCTTCATTAATTTTTTTTTTAAACTGGGGTCTTTAATCAAAGGGGAAAAGTATTAGTAAGACTGAATGAAAAACAAAACAAAAACCCGCAAGTGCTTGCCTTTGTCAAAGGGGAACATTTTAAGTGGCTTAGTACGGCTCTATTGACTGTCCTCAGTGGAAGGGGAACACTCCAAATGTCAGGCAGGTTGACTTACTCTTTGCACAGCACATCGCTCTCTTAGAGAAATGTCCTGTGGGAAGGGCCCGAAGCACAGGTGACACGCAGAGCAGAGAGGGCCCAGGGAGGAAGGCAGGAGATGATGGCAATGCCAAATGGTGAAGAAGATGAGGTTAGATGTGAATTGGGAAGAAATCTTCATGTCCAGGATTGATTATTTTATGGGCTGGGTTTTAAAAACCAAAAACAAGTTGTGAATGCTTGTTTTCTGCAAGCACTGCTAGGCTTGGCCCTAGTTTGAAGGTACTGACAGATGAGGGAGCACTGATGGGGCAGCAAGGCTCTGGGGTCAACCCTGGTGCACACCAAATTCCCTTGGGCTTTGCCCATGGACCCACCATGGTTTTGTGATCAGTGGGGGAACCAAGGTAGTTCACCCCAAAGGAACACGGCTCTGATCAGGACTGCACTCTAAGGGGAATCTCCTCGCTCAGTGGCTCCACAGGGGGAACAGTGCATGCATCAAGACATTGGTCACAGAGGAGGATGCTGGCTTTGAACAAAAACACAAGATTGGACAATGGACAATATTTCAAACAAGACACAGATGTGCACAGTTTTCAGGTAACACAAGACATTTTCATTTCCTGCTTGGTGCACAGTTTATATGAAAGCTTTGGTCCTGAGAGTCCTTTTGCGGGGCCATGGAGACAGTCGTGGACACACATGATGATGGATGAGACACAGAATGATGAGCAGAACGTGGAGGATGTGGAGGTGCTCGGGATGAGGGCTGGGTCTCACTCTGCCCTGACCTCACACTGCTGCCTCAGCTCAGGGTAGCCCTGCTGCCCTTCCAGAAGAGGCAGACTTGGCTCCCATGTGGATGGAGAAGTGGGTGAGCCTCCCGTGTGGCCCTCCACCATCCCATCCCAGAGAAGCCTTCCCTAGGCTTTGCCCAGGTTGACTGGTCCTGGCACCCACAGGCATCCCTCCTGGTGGTTCTCCACCCTAGGGCTGACCATGGGGGTGAGGTTCCTTCAGCCCAGTCTCCCCATCTGCACAGCTCAGAGAATACAAAACCCAGGAGCCCTGAGTCAGAGGAGCGGCTCCATGGAAAGACACTCTAATAAGGCAAGTACAATAATGGCCTTAGTCTAAGCTCCTATGTGTCACCAGTGACACTGAATAATCAAACTAAATGAAAAATAAATGTCATGTATTTTGCTACATAATCAAATGGTGAAAATATGGCAAAGTGTGCAAAACAAAGCCCTTGGCGATGCCTGGGACCCTGCCCTGGCAGGGGAGGCTGTGGCAGGCCCTTCCCTAACACTGGTTTCAGAGCTGGGCTCCTACTGTAAGGGTTCCTCAGGCGTCTGACCCTCTCACATCTTGAACCTCCTGTTGACAAGAACAGAGGGAAACACCATTAAGGCAGGTTCCCCCCACACCCAGCTGGCTCCTGCAGGGCGACTGCCTGCGTGGAGACCCTGGGGCCACTCCCTACTTCCAAGTTGCCACCTTGGCCATGCATCTCCCTTCAGAGGCCCTGGGACAGCAGAGGGGAGGGGAGTGCGAGACGCAGCCAGGCTGAAGCGGAAGGACCCATGGACAGCAGAAAGCAGAGAACAGACACGTGGCAGACGCATGAAGGCACAGAGAGGCCCATCAGAGTGGCCATACGACGGGGACAGGGCACACTGCTTACCCGGCACTGGCGTGGGACTGAGGCTCAGGATGCTGCTGCCCTGCATCCCGGCCTCGGCTCTCCCGAGAGACACTTTCATGGCTTCCAGTAACCCCTCGCCCTCGGAGCCTCTCAGCCAGGGGCCATGCCACTGCAGGTGGCCCCAGGTGGGGCTGCTGGAGGTGGCACAGGGGTGGGTGCACAGGCGGCCAGGACCTCCCAGGAGGAATGCATGCTGGACAGAGTAGTGACCATGGCGCACCCCTCATTTGGCTCTGACTGGTGTGAGCACTTCCTATTTTCAACCCACCAGGAATCCCGGTCAGGCTCTTTGCTCTTCCACGGCGACCCTGTCTTCAGCAGTGGGTGTACCACCTGCTCCCAGGAGCTTCATAAGCCACTTGTAGGCCACAGTGAGCCCCCAGGGCATGTGCAGTCACATCAAGACAGGACGGACCTTGCATGCGTTCTCAAGGTGGGACCCACTCTCAGTCCCTGCAGACCCTGCTCCCCAGGATTGTGACGGGAGGGAGGCAGCATTGCTTGTCACTGCAGCAAGCAGTTTGTATCCTCAGGCAGCCTTAGCTGGGCCCTCTGTCCCTAGGGAGCCAACAGCTTTCCATGCTGACCAGGACAGACTGGCCACCCCTCCCCAGGCACAGAGCCCTGCCGCATGTGGAGTCCAAAGAACACAGCCAAGTAGGGGGGCACAGGTTGGCCCTTTTGGGGTGCTTTTGTCAGAGTCCCATGGACCAGAGCAGCTACTGGCTTCCACGGGAAAGATGGCAGCCCCAGGCAGCCCACCCAACAGCCCTGTGCCTTAAGACGTGGGGAGGGCAGAAGACTAGGGCACCCCTGTATCCAGGGCTCAGGCCTGTTACCCCCAGTGCTGGCAAGAGGAACGTAGGCCTGGAGAGTTGTCCAGATAAAAGGGATAGTGGCTGGAAACAAAGGCCTTTGGCTGAAGCATCCTAGGATGCCTCCACAAGGAGGAGAAGGCATGGCTGTGATCACAGGGAGCTCATTAAAGCTCAAGGGGACACGGCACTCCGGGTCGGGGTGTGTCTGACATGCAGGGGTCTTGGTGGGTTTTCTCCTGAATTCCATGTGCTCCATCCTCCAACCACTTCCTCTTTTTGCATTTATTAAAATTATGACCCGGGTTCGGGGTGCAGGGTGGGCAGGTGTTTATGTGAGGTGGAGAAGGGCTGAGAAATTCAGTGCATCCTTTTTCAGAGCACTACTGAAATGGGGGCCTTGCTCTTCCATCCTCCCAGTCCAGATTAGAGAAACTTGGCAAAAAATCTCACATATACATCTACATGGGCAGGGAAGGAGGGTGCAGAAAAGTTCTAGAGCTTAAGTGGCATTTGCTTTAGGCAGATAAGGTATTTCCCATGAATGAGGACTGAGGCAGCTGCGCTGTGCAGCCGGAGCACACGCCATCACACAGGAGGCGGGAGGGGACAGGCTGGGATCCCCAGGGATTCAGGACCCTTGCAAAGTTCCATAGCACATCTGTCCTCCACGTGGGGGACCTGTTTAAAGACTCTAAAGAGAATTGCCCAAAAAGGAGCTCCCTGAGAAGTATTTCCACATCTGCTCTCTGAGAATGCAGCATTCCCTCCGGCTCACCCCACACAGTTTGCAGAAACCCATCCGGGCTGGGGGATAAAGCCACTCCCACAACCCAGGAAGGAGGGGCTGAAGAAGCCCCTTCCCAGGTGGAAGAGTGGTGGAGGGAAAGGCAATGGGTATTTGGAAAAAGCTAGGGCCCAGCCCTGAGGGTCAGTCAGTTTTCACCTTTCCTGAGGGCCACAGAGGGGTGGCACACCCCCTTCCTGGCAAGGCCACCTCTACTGGGCTAGCAGGCTGCCCTGCACACTGGCCAGGTGGCCACAGCCTGGTCTCCACAGGAATGCAGGCTGCAAGTGTGTGGAGCTGGTGAGCTCCCCAGTGAGCGTGGGCCTTCTAAGAGAGGAAGTGGAGGGTGAGCTGAGGGGTCTCAGCAAACCTGGGCATTCCTGGAGCTCCCAGGCTATTCTGGACAGAGTCCTGAGCACACAGGCTCTGCATCACAGACCCCTGCCCCAGTCTCTGCACAACTACTTTCTTCATAACTTAGCAGACCAATAAGGGCCTTTGAAAGCACATAAATACAGAAGCCGGTGTGGCTGGCAGGGCAGCAAAGCACTGCTCCCCCACGGAAGTCTGAGACCCTGCCCGGTCTGCATGGGGGTCTGTCCTGGAGGAGGATCGAGCAAATTTACAAAGCGCCGAGAGCAAGTGCACTGTGGTCCATCTCGAGGTGGCAGATAACTAGTTTTTCCTTTTCTGGGCAGCCTTTCTCTTCTTCTGTCGCTTCTTTTTTCCTATCTTTTCTTTTTTCCCCACTTTTTCTTCTCTGCGCCCCCTTAGATAAAATTAGTAGAACCATTAATAATGTGGAAATAAACAAAAGTTCGTCTCAGTCTGCATACGATTTAACACTGGCCCATGTACCAGTTAAACTGTGCTTTCAGTCTCAGACCTGGAGGCCCCTGGTCAAAGCACTGTTTATCAGTGATTTACTAAAATAAATTGGACATTTCCTTCCATTCAAACAAATGTTCCATGGGCTCCTAGAACACCTTTGTGAATGGGTTACAGTGACTGCCCATCTGCCAACCTGAATCTGGTTCCCACTGGGGACAAGGAATCCTCATCTCAGGGTACACCCAGGGCCTGGCTGGCCATTGTGGTCCTTGTCACCTTGCCCTGCCCTGCTCTCATGGGACTTTTTCTCCTCAGTGCAGGGCTGAACTCTTAGCTTTCTCTAAGAAATGCCTGCATTTGGACATTTGGAGGCTGTGGGCACCAGGTTCAGACTGCCATTTGGAAGAGGAGAAAAAAGGCAGTGGTCCCACCTTCCCCTTTCTAGACGCCTGTGAACACTCCTGGGAATGAATGCAATTGTTCTGGAGAGCAAGGGAGAGAGCTGGTTAGCAGATTTTTATTAGAGCAACTGGCTCGTGACTGTCACATTAAAATGATTCAAGCTGAATGGTATTTAATGATTTATGGGGTGAGGCCACCTGTCCCTGTGAAAGCTTGATATTAACCACGGCCTGGAGTCATGGGATTTTTACATGGGAAAATGTGAAAGGTTGATATTACTAGGGTTGAGTCTCTGGGGATTACATGGGGATGTTAGGAGAACCGAGGAGGAGGAGGGAGGGAAGAGGAATTAGTGAGTCAAATATTATTCTTCAGAAAACCAGCACTACTATTTCAATTGGGTTTAAAAAAAAAAAAAAAAAAAGATCCAAAAACTTGAGCTGCAGATCTAATCTGCTCGTGAGAAAAAGCCCATACGTGGGCTGTGAGAAGGGGTCTCAGGCACCTGACCGCAGGCAGGCTTAACTGTATAAACCAGAAACGTCTATGAGCTCCATCACTAACAACTAATGAATTTTATTTCAGGTAAATAAATTCCCACATACAGTAGGAGGTTTATACCATGAAACAATTAGCATTTTATTGCTAGTGCATATAATGTCACATTTGATACAATTTTAGTACAAGTGAAAAAATACACTGTGACTAACATTGAAAAGCTGCAATCACATTTATATATCATATATATTTCTTTACAAATTGCCAGTAGTTTGAGATAATAGAGAAGTATAAACTACTGACATTCATATGGCTCCACTTCAAATATATGAATTGTTCGACTATAAATATATTCTGAAATACATTTGTTTTCTAAAGAAACGTAAAAAAAATGTGCACAAAAATATATATAAAAAATGCCTTGCAAAAAGTTACAAATAACACCAGGACCATCTGTGGATCGCATTTATGCATGGAAATGTCATCTTGCCAACAGTTCTGATTGGAACCTGAAACCCTGCTGTGGCTTCAGGAGGGGGCAGTGGCAAGATGCTGGTTTATTCATTGATTTTTTTCACTTCTGATTTCAGAAACCTCAGAGTTTGTAGTGCCTCCATGGCATACGTGGGCTTCAGAGGCAATCACAAAACCAAATCGCTCAAAGCGAGCTCTCAGATTTAAAATTGCGTTTGATTCTGTAAAGACTTGTCTTTTGTGGGTAAGCAGGGGGACCATCACACATCCCCAGGACAGGGCCAGCTCCATTCGGGAGGAGGCCAAAGATAGATCTCACAGAGGGCCCAAGCTGGGGGGCAGGCCCTGGGAGGAGAGGGATGCAGGGCACGAGGCCCAGCGATCACCCTCTTCCCGGCTGGTGCGGCGCTGATCAGGCTACAGAAATGAGAAGCAGAAGCGGGATTAAGCATGCTCTCGGAGTCGGAGAGAGGGTGGGAATAGCTGGGAGAGGGGTCTCTGAGCACAGTCCCAGTGACAGTGGCTTCCACATGGAGCCCACAGAGCCAATCATTGAGGTTGAAAGAGGAGGTGAAGGCAGTGGCAGTACCCAGCCCCGGTTGGTATCTGAGCGCCACAGAGGCCTTCCTCCTGGGAGGGGCGCTGCTGCAGGAGCCTCAGTGTCTGGAGGAAGGATACTTTTTGTAACTCCCTGTTGAGCCACCACCTGACTGTGCCCAGACTCCCCAGGGGACAGAGGAGATGCTCCAAACAAGCCAAATTCAGATCTTGAAGTAATCGTTGGTTTAAAAAATGAGAATGAGAATGATGATGATTGTGATGATCATGAAGGAACTAACTGCTTGGAAATGCTATTGATAATACCATTTCTTTCTTAGAAAAACCCCAGTAATAAAAGCTCCAACGTGCACGGGTACAGGGCATGGATGAATACAAGCTGCAATATCATACCGTACGCTATAAATGCGGTGTCTAAATGCTGGCAAACCTCAGGCCCGATCCCAGATCAATGTGCCCACCCCACACACACACTGGGTCCTCATGATTAAGGCTCCCTCCCCAACATCTTTGCCTTTTCATCTCTCACAAAGTTTTAGTTTTCCTCAAGTGGGTCTAGCGGAAAGTCCTTTTTGGCTGTTGTGCTTACTTGTTTAAAGCTTTCTCCAGGTACTCCTGAATCCACTTTAGCTTCGGGTCAATGCACACTTGTCTGTTGTTGTTCTTCAGCCGAGCTCTGTGAAAACAGAATGGCAACAGTGTGCGGCTGCACAGGAGGAAGGCGCTGCTGCACTGTGTGCATCCGCTCCCCCAACACCCATCTAGGGCCCTTGCTGGCACCCCGTGCTCCACTTGGCATGCTCAGGCTCCAGAGGTGCTCCCGGTGTGCTGGGGAAAGCTCGGCGCTGGCAGTGCAGGAAGTTCCATTGCAGAGACACGGAAATGGGAACAGAAGTCTTTCCGTGGCGGTGCAGGGGGAATTCATGTAAGGGAGCATTTGAGCTGCCTTTGAAGGGTAAGTAGGAGCTTGGAGAGTAAATAAAGGAGAAGGGAAAATCAGAAGCAAATACGCCAGGGGGGTTATCAAAGCACGCAGAGGACACTGAGGAAGGGGAGTACAGGATGCTCTAGGCGCCTGTGGAGGGGAGAATGGAGAGCAACAGATGAGAGGTTTATTTGGATGGGTCATCTTGATAGACATAGGGCCGACTTAAAGATGGGCATGAGGAAGCCTGGAGGCATGAGGCCTCCAGAAGTCACCGCAGTCTGACCGGGAGGGTGACCAGCCAGGGAGGAGAGGGGCAGTGCAGGTGGCTTACCAGAAAATAGTTTCTAGAAAGATTTTACAAGTTCACTGAATGTTTCTTGGTCTCATTTGTTTTTAAGTTCACACTCTCAAGAGCTTCCCTACAGGCAAATTCCTGGGGAAGGCCTGATTCATCTCTCTGGATCTCTTGCCAGAAAGCCCCAGGTGCCAGGGAATGTCACACAGCCCAAGTACTTAAGGGTCTTGAGGACAGCTAAGCCCCAGCACAGTGGCTCAGGGGCACCCAGGGAGTCTTCAAGCAGCCTGTCCATTAGGTGAAGAGGGTTACAGAGGTGGGTGTGGCTCGGAGCAACCCACTTCGGGGTGCAAATCTAGGCCCTGCCGTTGTTAATTTAGTGTCTGTTCAGACCTGAGAATTGTATTTGGCATCTTCAACTTCAAGCAGGTCCATGCTAGCTAAATTCAGTATCTTTAAAATACTCTTCACAAGAGATAAAGTATCATGTTGTAGACAAAGTACTGAAAAAACATTCATCTTCTAGGGCCCTAAAATATACTGTAAATAACAAACACATTCAAGGCAGTAAAGGGTTAACTCAAAACTAAAAACAGTTTTCTAAAATCAAAACTAAAAACTGTTGGTGTTGGGTGGAAAAGTCTTTGGGAATTTGTAGCTTTGGTTCCAACTGCTGTCTCCCCACTCCATTTTTTGCACTAGGACTTCTGAGCAATCAAATCCTCTCCAAGAGACTCCCCGAGCCCTTGCTTCCCCGTGTTCAGACACAGGACCTTGTGAGCATGAGAGGGCCAAGCTCTAGGCTTTCAAGCACATGGCTTTCTTCGTGCACTTCTTGCGGTTTTCTGCACCCAGCTGAGATTCTCTTGTCTTGTGGATGTGTGATTTTGGTCTTCGTTTCCCAAATGAATAAAATCAAATGTTAGCGGCTGCCATCCACACCAAGTAACACCAAAACCTCATATGTTGTACTTGAGAAAATACAGGTAAGTGAGCTGAAAATGTTGAAGTTTCACCCAATGGTTAAAGAGGACTTAAACTGAATTTAGGTCTTGTGAGTTAACGTTGGGCACCGGAACCCCGAAACCGGCAGGCAATTTATCACTGTTATTAACTAAGGGCTGGCTAATTTAGTAGGCTTCAGTCAAAACCCTGGCAAAGCCCATAGTTTCTCCAGCATCTAGCTGTGTGCTGTGCTGAAGAAAGGAGGTTTGGAAAGAAGAGAGAACTACCACGAGCACAGCAGGGTGTGCAGGCCAAGAGCAGCTTTTAAAATTCATGCCTGGTGGCATACTAAAGGTCCTCATGGTAAAAATAGCTGCCACTAATTATGCCAAGTTCAAGGTTGGACACTTGGCTTATGTCACTTCTACACCTTTAACAAGACTTGGGTTAGATGTTATTATGTTCGTTAGACGCAACTTTGTTCGTTACATGATGTTCAAGACTTACACAATCTGAAGGGCACAGTTCGGAGTGTTGAGAATTTTGAGATGCTTGACATTGGCTCTGGCAACATGGCTTTCGAAGAATCGGCATGGGCATCTGTAGCTCAGGCTGACGGGCTTCCCTAGAAGAGGTAAGGAGAACAAGGCACTTGAGTACCCTGCCAGATTTTGGTAATGTGTGTCTGGGTCTGCAGCAGTTGGTGCAGCCATTAAGGATCCAGAGACGGCATCACCGGGGTGAGTTCCAGGTTACTGGTGCATTTTGGGAAAGGCCATATCCTCAGGCAGCACAGTGAGTTCTGGCTGAGCTCAGACTCAGCTTCTACAGGGCCAGAAGACCAACAGGCCTGGGGAGAGCTGGACCCTAGATTAGGGGGGAGATTAAATTAGAAGCCACCTGCTCAGTGTCTCAAGGTAAAGGTAGTAATTATCAGAGATAACGGTTTCAGTCCAAGGTACTGAGATTCTCAGTTACTCTTTGTAAAATAAATTCCTCAAGGGACAACTGAGAAAGATCTCTTTACTCAGGGAAAAGGAAGGAGGACAAGAGGCTCCAGGCTCTCTGGCCTCTCTCCTCTGGCCCAGGCCTCTAGCCAGGAAGCACAGTAGCGCTCAGGAATGCTGCCCTCCCCAACCCCACAGCCCCCTCCTCACATTCACCTAAAGCTCCAGAAGGCACAAAAGAATCCTGGCTGGCTTCCTACCTGTGAGTCCCCTGAGAGCAGGCCAAGGGCCCACCTTCTGCCCAGCACTTCCCCCAAGGCTTGGAGATTAGTGGAGCTGGAGTCAAATGTGGTTTTCATTGCCTAGGCAGGGATTCTGTGGCCTCAGGAATTGTATTAAGATCTTTACAAAATCACCAATTTACAAAATGCCATAATTGACACTCATTAGTGTAAATTAGCAAGGGGCTCCTGCAGAACCCACTGCTCAACCTTTAAATATAGAATTGCAAGCCCTGGAGGGCTGGGATTTGTGTGTGCTTTTTGTTTTTTCTTTTTTCCTTGCAGACTGTATCCAAGCCCCGCTTAATACCCCAAATTATTTGAACTTGTGGATCCTTTCATCAGAGATTAAATGTATGTCCAAGAATATTTAGTCCAGAGGTTTTTTTTTCTTTTTTTTTTTAAGCTTGCCTGTTTACAAAGTTCTGAGAGGCCTCTGTCTAAAGTTCTGCACCTTTGGGAAAGAATGCTGGGGAAGCAGGAAGAAATCTTGAGTAAGGGGCTCATTTTATTTTATTTTTTTCTACAGGCTGCAATCAATTGAAGGATGATGTGGACTAGGAACAGCACTGTGTATTTAGCCACCAAGTTGCAGGAAAAGGGGACCACTTGTCCCCCCACTTCCTTGTCCCCTGGACCAAATGCAACTCCCTGAAACCCAGGAGAAAGCCGAACATCAGGTTGCTGGTGACTCATGGCACCGGAGAGACCCAAAGCAGCCTTCACATTTGTACCTGATCTAACTCCGGAAAGGCACCTCTGGGGCTCACTTCCAGCAGCTGCACTGGGACCCTGCAGGGGAAGTCTGCACTGCACTGTAACCAGATCACCTGGGAAAGCCACCACCAGGTCCCCGGCCTGCAGCCTGGGTAACTGAGGAGCTAAACGCTCCTCTCTGAGTGTTGTGCCTCCAGGTTTCCCTGGATTTCTTTTGGGCCCTTCCAAGCTGAGGCAGGGGGTGGGTTGGGGGTGGACAGGAGAATAGGAGCCCAGTAGTGAGGCACAAGCCCCCCCCCACCACCCCGCCCCCAAGCAACAGTGAGCTTGAAGGTATGCAGCCAAGGGCAAATGCCGCAGCCGCCCCCGCTGGGGTGGGTGGGGCTGTGACTCTGCAGCGCCCAGAGAAGAGAAGCTCCTCTGGCTCCCCTAACCAAGCAGCAGTGATCAGGCCAGAAATCAGAACCTATTCAGAGCTCAACACACAGGCGCTCTCTCCTCTCCCCCTACACCCCCTGGGATTATCCGTTTCCTTCAAAAGCAATTCTTGTTTCTACTCCCAGGACCTAAGGCCCGCCTGTCAAGCAGCGAATTTCAACAGGTCTTTTTAAAGTGACAGAGCCCCCAGGTGTGCTTACCAAAAGAACAGGGTTTCGTGTGCACCTCATGTGCTCTTTCCTCCAGCTTTTTGTCAGTAAGACTAACTTTCCCAACCGTTCTGGATGTAAATCCGTGTACTGGCAAGAATCCTGACTGGCTTTGATGGTACCCGGGATTTGGGACCCGGTGAGCTTGGCTCCAGTTTTCAGAAAGCCTTCCAGTCTAATGCAGAGACAGGAGCCCAGCTGGCCCCTCCAAGCAGGCTTGGGAAGGGGGCCCACACTGAGTTTAACCCCGGGAAGCCCAGGAGCCCAGCTGCCTGACGGAAGTCAGCCAGTGGGGGAGGGGCAGGACCCCCGGCAGAGCTCTCTCTGTATTGCAGCTTAAGGACTGTGGGGCCAGAGGGAACACAGGCACTGCGAGGTGAGGGGGAGAAAAAAAAGCATTCTGGCGATGTGTACAAGGAGAAGCAGACCTGCCTGGAGCCTGGCCCCTGCCCTCGTTACTTGGCTGCCAGTGGGGCAACTCTGAAGGCCATGTCACCCTTCCCAGGCCAAGAGGAGTCTGGGACGGACCCCACGTCTCTGTGCTTCCCCCAGGTCAGCTGCACCCATAACTCAAGGACCGGGGTGCCTCATTCCAATCCTCTCTCCAGCCCTCTAGGGGAGGGGGCAGCACCGTTTCCCAGAACGGTGCACTGTGCCACCTCCACCCCCATCCCACCACTCAGTCAATAACCGCCCAAACCAGAGCCCTGATAGGAACAGAAGAATATCCAGCAATAAAATCTAGAAACATGCCCCATGACTTGGGGGGTCAGTGTGGAGACACTGCCCCAGGGACTTTTCAACAACGACAAACATTCCCAATTGCCTTCAGTCTGCGTCCTGAACACTTCTCAGGCAGTCCGCCACGACCCCGGGCGGCCCAACCTCTCCTGCCCGGCTCAGCTGCGCCGGCCCTGTTAACATCAGCGCGCAGTCCACCGCCAGTGAGGACGCCGGGGCCGCGTCTGCACGAACCCAATCGAGGGCTTGAGGCGCGCTGAGCCCGCACAGCCCGCGGCTGCAAGAGCACTCAGGGTGTCCTTCAACTCTTTGCAGGAAACTTCGCAGCCAAGGAAGCTCAGCGGCCTGAGCCACAGGGTTTCGTCTCGTGTGTTCAGAGGCAATAGTTTATTTTGGTTTGCAGCGGTGTCCTATGACAGGGCAGCGAGTTTTTCTTCAGCGAAAGAAAAGAAAAAAGCCCTCTCCCAGTGAAACGGGACACCACGGTTCCCAGTGGCTTAGGGCCTTGGAGATTGAACTTTGCTGCAGCTCTCATTCAGGGGCAAAGCGCTTGGCCGGCTGGTGACAAAAGCGCCTGTCTGCAGGTGTGTTTGGGGAGCTGGGGAGGGGGCGTGGGAGGCCCGGAGGGTCCGTAGGCCTCTCTCAGGTGAATCCGAGAAGAGGCAGGGAGGTAGAGGCTGGACGCGCGCCCAGATCCGCGTCGCTGCGGACCGCGGAGCTGTGCAGAAGCGCGGCCTGGCGGGTGGCACAAGCCCGACAGCTGCGCCGCGCAGCCCACCCGCACCTGGCCCAGAGCCCCGCGAGGGTGTGGGGAGAGGATAGGCTTCGCAGGGAGCCGAGGCTGCGCGGCTGCATCGGACCTCACAGCCTCGAGTCGCGGCATGAGGCGAACTTTGCAAAGCGCACTCTCACCATGCACCGCCCGACCTCCAGCACTGTGCTCAGCGGGACCTCGGAGCCCATTCGCCGCTGGAAACCGAGCTCCGCGCGGGAATGCAATGGCTGGGGGTGTGGGCGGGCAGGGGTCTGGGATCCGCGACTCCCCACCTCCGCGCCTTCCCGCGCCAGCCCCGAACGCTCCCTCGGGGCATTCCTGCCCAGTTGTCCCGCCTGACCTCGCTCTGCAGCCAGCCTGAGGTCGGGCGGTAGCTCTCTGCAGGTCACAAAGCCTCGGCGCAAAAGTAGCTTTGGACCCGACACCGCCGGAGCTCCCAGCGAAGCGAGCTGCCTCCACCCCCACTGTGCCGGGCGGCTCAAACTGCGGACGCAAGCAGAGGAGTTGTGGCTCTGCGCCGGGCGGGAGCCGGAGCTCAGACCCTCGCCAGGGCCTCCCCGCCTAGGGCACTCACCGTCGCTGAGGCAGAGCGTGGTCAGCACGAGGGCCAGCACGACCACGACCTTGGCGTTCATGGTGCTGGCTGGCGGGCGGACTAGCGCGGGTCGCGGGCCGGACGCAGAGCTGGCACTTCGGCTAACAGAGAGTGAAAGTGCGGCGGTGGGAGGCGCGCGCCGGGCGCTTTACATGCGAGAGCCAGGCGGGGCGG
>NW_012117044.1:646046-659726 GCF_000951035.1 Colobus angolensis palliatus | reverse complement strand
GCCCGCTGTGCTCCGTGGCCGCAGTGCGCTCCAGCCTTTGACCTCAGGCTCCGCTGGGCCACGCACCGCAGGCCCGGTCTGCAGTGAGGTCCGCAGCCTGGGTGACGCCGGCTGGAGGGCCGCTTGTTGTCCCTGTGACAGGGCCCCGCTGGAGAGACTGAGGACCTTAGGCGGAAAGTGGGGCGCGCGTGGAAAGCTGCAGGACGGGGCCTTTCGATGGCAGGAACTGAATGAGAACCAATGAAAAGCAAACGAGTTGCTCCCGGGGCTGAGGGACTGCTGGCAGCGGCGGTCCAAGGCAGCCGAGGGGGTCCTGCTTTCTGTGCGTGGGGGCTCAAGCTTGCCACCTGCCAGGCTAGCAGTGCAGCCGCCATGAGAGCTCGGTCTGCGGGAATGAGACCGGTCTTTGCAGTCAGCGTGGCTCGGACTCCAAGCCCATGGCGCCACCAGCCGAGCCTCAGTTTCCTCACTTGTACAAAGCAGAAGGCGCCGGCGGCCGTCAGTAAACGCGAATATAGCCTTTGTAGCTCCGACCTCTCAACTGTGAAATGAACTAATCACAGGCCCACCCCGCGGAGTGGGACTGGGGAGATTCAATGAGACCCACCCCACGCCGCGAAGTCCTCTGCATCGTGTCTGACAGGCAGACGGTACTCAATAAATGGAAGCTTTACGTCCTTTAAACCTAAATACTTCCTGCCTTACCCAAGAAAAGCTCCACGCGACCCAAAGAGCTGAGACAAGAACTCCCCCACCTGGACCTCCACCTCCTAGGACAATACTACTGGCGTCTGCCATTTGGGTTCAGAAAACTCTTCCCACGGAGCCGTCCCTCGGCGTTGCTTAGCTCTCCGGATACCACCTGGACACCTCAGAAGGCCCCAGCCCGGCGGCGAAGGGAGGGTGCGGGCCGGCACCCGGGAGCCCTGGGGTGAGGAGAGCGCCCCTTTGGGCCTCGCTTTGTGACCGCGGGCTGCCCCGGCCACCTCTCTGTGTCCTTCCCCGCACAGCGTCCAGCGGAGTGGAGTCCGTCGCCGCGTGCATCCAGGGGCCTGCCCTGGGGACACATCCCTGTCCCTGGGGAGTCCTGGCCGTCGGGGAGTGGGCTGGCCCGCCAGGTCTGCGGTCAGCGGCTCCATTAGGCGGGGGCGGTCAAACAGGAGGCCGCGAGGGCTCCGGAACTCCGCTGGTGGGAATGGGTGTTTTCTGCGTGTTGTTTTTCCAAAACCACTTTGGCCGTTAGATGGCTATGTGCCGGCACTCCATCCATCCATCCATCCATCCATTCACCCACTCTGGGCACTGGGCTTGGAGCCGGGAACCCCACTGACTTGGCCCTTGCCCTTAAAGAACTGAAGGCAGCGAGGTCCAGTGAAGAAGGCAGCTGTCCAGTGAAGAAAGCAGGTCTTTGCTGGGCTGGACGGGTGAGCTTGGCCGAGTACTAGCCGGAGCGCTGGGGCTCTGGCGCCCCCTGGTGGCAGCGCCTCCCTCCCGGCTCCGAGAGCTCTGGCGCGCTCCATTCCTGCGCAGCTGGTGAAACCCGGGAGGGCAAAGGGGTCCACGGGAAATCTACACCCAGGGAGAGGGGCGCCCTGCAGCTGGGAGACCCGACCCCGCGGGAGCCGGGCGGCCTCGCTTGCCCTTAAATCTAGCCAAAGCAAAAGCCACCGCCTCTCGCTGCGTCGTCTTCTTTTTTTCTTTGCCACAAAATCAGGTGGGCAGCTGGACCTAGGATCTGTTCCAGAAGCCTGAAAGGACCGCGTGGGCTGAGTTGAGAGCGTACCAGTGCTTCAGGCCTGGCCGCCGCCCCTCCTGCAGGCGCCCTGCGGCCCCAGAGCAGAAGCTAGTGTGGCACCCATCGGGGCCATCCCTTCCGCTAGTCGTTCGTTGAATACTTACTGAGCGGCACCCATTGGGGCCATCCTTTCCTCTAGTCGTTCGTTAAATACTTACTGAGCACCCACTATGTGCTAGACCTAGGCTACATGTTTGAAGTACTTTAGAAAAGGCACTAAACGTTTAGAAGCACATGGCACTAAGCATAAGTACGCACAAAATACTTAGAAGGTCATTAAATGCTAGGGGAAGATGCAGCACAGGAAATTGGGGTGGGAGTTAGGATTTTAAATAGGATGGCCAAGGATCCATATTTTAGGTACAAGCCTAACAATTTTACAATTTGGCGATTGAAATTTAAAACCCTGTACACTCTGGAGGCCTCCGCACGGCCTGCACAGGCAGGCGGCCATCAGACCAGGCCATTTTAACATGGCTCCAGCTCACTCGGCCACAAGGGCACCTTTCAAATTGGGGTCAGCGAAGCTCCCCACCCTTTTCTCTGTGTCCTGTGCTTATGCTTATGCTCAAAATGTTCCACCTTTCTTTCTCTGCCTGGGGACTCTTACTTCCCATAGAGCCCTACAGCAACCCACCTTCTCCCTGAGGTCTTCAGACTGTGCCGCTCTGTCAGGTAATGCAGGGCACTGTGGCTCCTCAGGGATGCCTTGTTAAGCACAGTTCAAGGTGGGAGGCGGGGGTCTGGCTGCTGAGTTAAAGGCAGGACATCTCCTGGGCTGGCATGTGTGCTAGGTCTCTAGACCCTTGGGCAGCATCTGCCCACGCCCCTCTGCCTGGCCTGGGCCGTTCACTCCTCCAGGGCCCAATCACTGGGCCTGCAAGAGGGTCCCCAGCAGGGATTGAAGGTTTACACTAAATCCGTGTTGTACAGTGTGTAACTGACAAGGTGACTTCAGGCAGTACTCTGAAATTTGTAAAATATAGATTTATGTATTTATTTTTTAAAGTAATAAGAAAAAATATAACAGTAAAGGCAGATATTTCAGATATTGCTCAGTTTTTTTTAAAAATATATGGTTCAAGTTTTAAAAAGTAAGTCATTTGAAACTGACATAGCAAGTACTAGTCTAGGTGGCTGGAGACATAGCAAAAATTTTGACAGCAATACAAATAGAGCTGAAATTTGAAAACCTTTTCTACATGAAGAATATTTTTTGTATTGTTTGATACCCTCCCACCCCAATCCCCCTTTTGAAACAAATATTTGGCCCCAAAGTGCTGAAACATAAAACCATACGAGGGAAGCCCAATGTCTTCCTCACTCACCTGCCAGGTGAGGCTGGAGAACACTGGTCCAGGAGCGCTCAGGTTGTAGGAAGACTGTGAGGCCCTATGGGATCCCTGGACACCCTCAGCCCTGCCACCCCTCCAGGAGTGCCGCTCTCCCAGCTCCCATGCAGTCCTGGAGGGACTCACAGGAGAAGGTTGCAGGTGCTCACCCCTCCCAGCCACCCACATCTGCCCTCACCCCTTTGACACCTGGCCCTGGAGATCAAGAGCAGGTGGCCTATTCTAGGAACCAGGAATCCTGGTGCAGAAGACAAATCCTCACTGCCTTGCTGATGTCATCTGTGCAGCAGGTACACTAGCTGGCATGGTGGATTTAGTCAGTGTGAAACCACGTGGCCCAGAGAAGGCCCTTAGGAAGGTACTGAACAGTGTACTTACATAGGACTTTAGATTGCCTTCTTTGAATTTGTCACATTTGGTACTTTCAAAGACCAAGCTTGCAGAATAAGTCCCACTGTCTCAGCTTTGAAGACATGGAGTCCAAGTCTCCATGGGCTCTGAGCCCAAGGCTCAGAGTTGAGGGCCTTGGCCAACATGACAGAGCCAGGCAGGAGCAAGGGTGCATCTCTCTGGGGACAACATCTCTGGATCCTGGAAAATCAGCCAGGCCCTGGAAGCACGCTTGGGGACATAAGTCACTCCCATGGCAGTGGTCCAGGGAGCCTTTTGGAATCCCATACCCAGGGCCAGGACTTGGCATTTGACCAGCTGGCCATATTTTTCCCATCTAGATCCTCACTGGCCTCAAGAGCCAGTTGCAAACAGCCCCAGGTTGCCGTAGAGGGAAGGACCCCTGGGAGACAGAGCTGGTCCCCACTGGCTCTGGGCACATGTGTAGGCAAGCAAGGCACACGGTCAGGGTATGTGCATGTACAGCAGGCCAGGACTTCTGTCTGAGCAGGTCCTGCCCAAAGACTCCCTTGCTTGGCAGTGCTGAGGCGGGGGGATCTGAGAATGTAAGAATGAGAAACTCAGTTTCTCCTTACTCTCATAACACAAAATACTTCTGTTACTTCAGATGTGTGTGTGTGGTGGGGTGGGGTTTCCCCACATACAAAACCAGTAGTCCTTCAGCTGCAGACACCAGCTGGCTGTCCTCTAATTTGGTTCAACTCTGAAACTCTACCTGGAGGTAGGCTCAGGCCCCGCAGGTTGAGGCCCCAGTGCCACAAGGCTGCCCCTACTTCAGATACCAGTTGCAAGCCCTGGGTTGTTTTCCCCGTGCTTCTGACCAAATGACCATAAATTAGGGTTTCTATGACCCCATCCTTGGGTTTCATTAATTTGCTACCACAGCTCACGGAGCTCAGGGAAGCACTTATGTTTACTGGTTTATTAAAAAGAGTATTACGGGCTGGGCGTGGTGGCTCACAGCTGCAATCCCAGCACTTTGGGAGGCTGATGTGGGTGGATCACCTGAGGTCAGGAGTTCGAGACCAGCCTGGCCAACATAGTGAAACCTCGTCTCTACTAAAAATACAAAAATTAGCTGGGTGTGGTGGTGGGCACCTGTAATCCCAGCTACTCAGGAGGCTGAGGCAGGAGAATCGCTTGAACCCGGGAGGCGGAGGTTGCAGTGAGCGAAGATCATACCACTGCACTCCAGCCTGGGTGAAAAAAGCGAAACTCTGTCTCAAAAGAAAAAAATGAGGGGGGTGTTACAAAGGCTACAGAGGAAGAGATGCACAGGGTGAGGTTTGGGGGAAGGGGACATGTAGCCTCCATGCCCTCTCCGGGCACCATCCTCCAGGAACCTCCACTTTCCTGAAGCCCTCTGAACCAAGCTTTGCTGTGTTTGTATAGAAGCTTCATTACATAAACATGATTGATTACATCACTGGCCATCAGTAACAGCCTTCAGCACTGTTTCCTTCCTCAGAGGCTGATGGGGTGGGGCCATAAGTTCCCACCCTCTAATGCTGCTTGGTCTTTCTGGTGACTAGCCCCCACCCCGAAGTTACCCAGGGTTGCCAGCCATCAGTCAAGTAAACCAAAGATTTTAGGAGTTGCATGTCAGGAAGCTGGGACAAAGACCAAATATATATTTCACAATAGTGCAATTGATATTTCCTGGGACATTCCCAGGACCGTCGGACTACCAGGCTCATGTTCTAGGGCAAATCAGACCCAAGGCCCCAAGGGTTCAGATCTGTGCCCCCAGTCTCCACACCAGTTCCCAGGAACCAAGTAGTGAACTCCTCCTGTGCTCAGTCACCACAATCAGGCCTGGATGCCTTCTGCCTCCCTTTCCTAACCCCACCTCTCTCTCCTATTCCCCTTGCCTCTGGGCAGACTGGACTCAGCAGCCAGGGCTCCACTGAAGGTTCTAATACTGGAGTATACATCAGCCCCTACCTATCAGAAACCCCAGAGTGTGCACACTGAGAGTGTGAACAGCATTGACACTAGAGTCACCCTGTGCTGGGCACCTTCTGTTGCCTCCTTGCATCTAGCTGATGAGGTGGGTTCAATGGCAAGGCCATTTCCTGAACTAAGGGACAGAGATCACAAAATTATTATTTGTCAGGGCTGGACTTTAAATCCACTTTGAAGTAGGGCTGTTCCTGGTGAAGAAGAAAGAACTGGTTGCCACATAAAACACAGCACACTCAGTTATGTTTGAATTTCACAGAAAAGCGAGGGTTTTTTGTTTGTTTTTGTTTGTTTGTTTGTTTTTGTTTTTAAGTATCAATGTGTCCCAAACATTGCATGGGGCATGGGGTATACTTATTAAAAAGAATTATCAGTGTTTGCCTGAAATTCAGGTTTAAGGGAGCATCCTGTATTTTCATTTGCTGAGTCTATGCTCGTCACATTGCCATAGCCCCCTGCCTTGTGGTCTTCTGCCTGGCCCTTCAGAACATGTGGTTGAGATTGGGAAGGGAGGTTATGGAGTCACTCATTTTTTTCATTGAGAGGATTTCTTGAGTTTTATTAACACAGAGATGCTAGAAATTGGTGCATGAAGGCAATATAAGAATGATCTTTTCTTGTTCTCTTTTCTGGGATGAGCAGTGTAACACAGCGCCTGCCCCAATCCTACCGTTCCAGAAATAGTCCTGGCCATGCCTGAAGCAAGGGTAGGCAGGTCTCTTATCCCCAGTATCACCAGCCCTGCTCTTCCTCTGGTCCCGGCAGATGTGTATGATGCCCAGCTACTGATCCTCTTTCCATCCCTTTCAGATGGGTGAGCTGTGTGTGGAGAAGGAGGGGAGAAATATCCCAGTAAAGAGGGCCACGTGAGCAATATGCTGGGCTGGTGGGATTCTGCACGCGAGGAAAGAGCTCAAGAGCTGCTGTGGGTTGTGAAGGAGGAGCTGGGTCTGCTGCCTGCACTTCCAATTAGAGAAGCCAGGATTCCAGCTCCACTGGCCCTCCTTGTTTGGAAGAGGAATTTGTACTTCTTTCTTCACCCTACATCCATGTGGCTGGGTGTCTGTAGTCTTACTGCATGGATTATCTGGACTGGGCTGTACACAGAGGCTGCTGAGAGAGGCTTTCAAGGCTGAGTGCAAATGTAGGCTTCACCAGCAGCCTGGCCTAGGGCATGTAAGTGAGAGATGGACTCAGGTGGGGATACCTCTGAGGTATCCATCCATTCATCTACTCACCTACCCATATATTAATCCATTCATCTATTTACCCACCGAAACATTGAGTCACCCATCCATACATCCATCCAACACCATGTACCCATCCATCCATCCATCCATTCATCCTTTCATCCACTCACCTACCCCTACCCATACATTAATCCATTCATCATTCACCCACGGAAACACCCAATCATCCATCTATATATCCATCCAACACCATCCACCCATCCATCCATCCATCCATTCATTCATCCATGCATCCGTTCATCCATGCACCCCTCCATCTATCC
The DNA here is from genome assembly GCF_000951035.1 of Colobus angolensis palliatus. Classification (NCBI taxonomy): domain Eukaryota; kingdom Metazoa; phylum Chordata; class Mammalia; order Primates; family Cercopithecidae; genus Colobus; species Colobus angolensis. The sequence continues at coordinate 652,693 of NW_012117044.1, read as the reverse complement.
AGCCAATTATCCATCTGCTCATCCATCCACTCATCCATCACTCCATCCATCCTACACCATCCATCCATCCTGCCAGCCAGCCATCTCTCCATCCATCTGTCCAGCCAATTATCCATCCACCCATCCATCTGATTCTTCCCTCCACCCCCTCCACACCAGTCCTCTCCAACTGCTTTAGTCCTGAACGATATTTTCCATAAGGAACAGAAAGACATACCTCCTCCTTCCTGGACCACAGGAAAAAAGAAGCAAGCACCAAAAGCTCAAAACCTGGAGATCACTTAGCAAACTTTAGCCTTGAAATACATCAAAACCTTCACCTTTCTCTGCTGAAGGAATGGCCCTCTCTTATAGGCAGGGAGAGTTTCTTAGGAAAAGCCCACCCAGGGAGGTGATGAGGAGAGCAGCATCTGAGCACATTTCACCCCACAGTGCCTATTCCATGGGTATCCTCCATAAATTACAAAGAAAGAAAAAAAAATCGGGAAAAAACAAACCTTTATTTCTCTGTTTACTCCTCTGCATTTAATGAGCAGTTGTTAACATGACTGAAACCATCTGATGATTTTTACCAAATGGAAAAATCTCCCTATAGGGGCAATAAAACAAATATTCAGGATAGAGAGAGGCAGTCATAAAAGACATTACCCGGTTGTAAACGGAGGCGGGTGGTGGTGATCTATTACCCCTGCCTCGGCAGCTTTCAACAGAGTTCTGGGATTCCAGTAGGGGCCCTGACCCAAGGCAATATTTACTTCTGTGGCTTCTTCAGCAGGTCAGCATGGGTATAATTCTGTCTACCAGTTGACTAGAGCTGAGGTTTTGAGCAGGAAGTGCAAACCCTGAGCACTTATAACTCAGGAGGAGTGAGGCACCCCTTCCCAGAGTATGCCAAGAAAAGCACATTGTACTGTCCTGGCTGCAGGGGTGAGCCTCCTGCACAGCCAGGCCATTATCAGCTTTGTGCCCTGGCCAACAGCGCCTCTGGTTGGTGCATTTGGCAGCTGTATTTTACCCCAGAGCTCTGGGAGGCTCATCATTTTTTGGTATACCACCATGTGGAGAGAGCAGAGTTTTAGTAGTGTGGCTGCTTCATGCACCTTGGTAGAGCTAATTAGACCCAGAAAAGATCTTGAAGTCTGAACGGAAATTTAAAATCAAAGCTTAAACTTGCAAAGACAGGCATTCCTTCCCCAGGGACCAAACACAAATCTGCCTCTGGAGGTGGCCACAGTTGTGCCAGCCCCTATAACAACCTCAGCATGCCCAGATGTTAGATAGACCCAAAGGATCGCATAGGCAGGCCACACCAGCAGCTCACATGAACTTAGCAGCGGCATTGCGGAGCAAGCATACTTTTCCCATTTTCAGATCAGAGAGGGAGGTAACTTCCCAACACCACAGGAACCAGCAGTGCAGCTGAGACTCTGACCAGGGCTCATGCTATGGCCCTGCATGTTCCCCTCATGCTTCCTGGTCTGGCTGTAGAAGTGTTTAGTTTTTGGTTGCTTTGGATGCCGAAGTGCAGACTCCCCGCTGACCCTCTTGCCTACTTCAGGGTGCATTCACTGGTATGGAGTAGGGACCTGTTACATCACAGCTAGGCCCTGCCTGAGAGCTTGGAGGAGTTTAATAAACTTGCAGAACAGCTGACCACAAAGACCAGAATAAGGCTTGGATCCCTTTGGTGTGTACCCAGAGCCAGTCATGGGGTCTGCACAGCCTCAGAGGCCCAGGCTGGCTGAAGGCTGCAGCATGGGATGGGCTGGTCACCCAGGTGTGCCACAGCACTTGCTCCCACTTTTACATGCCAGCCAGCACCTTCCTGGGGGGCACCAGGCATGACTCTCAGTGCTCCTGAAGAGGGGCTCCTTCAGCCTTACCCTTGATGACCTGAAATGCTTATGGGTTCTTAGAATACCAGTTCTTAGAATGGAATGATTCAAACAGTCTTTGGGTGGTTAGAGGACCTGGAGGAGGGGATGAGGGGCTGCTCTTTTTTTTTTTTTGTGGAGGCACCAGAATCTCTGAGGATGACATTTTTCTGTCCTGCAGAAGTGCAGGGAATTACAGCATTTTAAAATTATTCATCTTTACTTCTTCTTCATGGAGAGCTCTAGTTGGTTTATGAAGGAACTGTCCTGTGCATTTTTCTTTCCCATGGATCTACCAGGTTCCCATCCTCATTTTGCCAGTGAGGACTCTGGAACTACAGACCTGAAGGAGGTTACTCAGGTGGTGGTGGGGCGCCAGGGCACCTGGAGGGGTCACACCCTGGGTTCTGTGGTCTCTAAAGGTGGGTGCAGAACTGAGAGGGCTGGGAGCTCTGTCAGGTTTTACAAAGAGTAGCTTGTTGGATGCTTCTGCAGGATCACTGTTAGATGTGACCTTAGCAAGACACAAGACAAACAATCTCCTCCCAACAGTCACTGCCTCACTCCTACAGGTTCCCTGGGTTTCTGAAGCCACCTTAGTCTTCACACAAGGGGGGTTTCAGGCAGGTGTCTGCACACAGCCAGGCCTGGGGCACGCCTGAGTGTCAAGGAAAACAGGTTTGAAGCCCCCATGCCGTTGCTGCTTTCAGCTTGGCCCCCTGAACAGGTCCTTAAATGGGAGTTTGTTTTCTGTAATCACCATCTCCTGGAATCTGGGCAATCACGGTTTCTGTGGGAACCAGTCTGTCTGCAGGCCCAGGAACCATGGAAGATGAGAAGCAAAGATAAATTGGTCTCTTTACCCAGGGGCCAGCCCTCCGTGAGTATTGAAGAAGGGAAGGGAGCGGCGCTTAGGGAAGGAAGAGGAGAGGACTACGCAGAGGTCCAGAGAGAGAATACATTTTCCAGGAGCAGCCCTGTGGTAGGAGGCAGAGGGTGCATGTGTGTGTCTGTGTCCATCCTCATTGTTGGACAAGCCTCTGCCTCCAAGAGCGCAGCAGGAGCAGCTGAGGGCGGGGCCCGGCCGGGGTGTGCTTGCCACCTTTTTCTCCCTCCCTCCCAGGTCATAGAAATGAGGCTCTCCTCTTCCCTTCCCCCGTCCCCATAGCCCAGGTGTGTGCTCATGCCTGCCCCAGAGGACATCTGGGGCCAAGAGGTACCTAGGTGGTGAACAGCTGGACTGATTCCGGGAATGACAGAGGACAAAGAAACAAAAAAAAGGAACTTGTTTATTCAGGTGGAAATGCTTCATGTGTGCAAAATTTGACCTCCATCTCCCTAGGTTGCCAGACAGTGGATATGTTTAGTTTATATGTAAGAAAGAGGAAGAAACTGGATGGAGAGCCAGTAGTCAGGCCTTATAGTGGCCCACTCCCCACTTTGGGCTCAGAGGGACACCGTCCATGCCACTGGGTGCCCCTGGGAAGAGCCTTTGCCTCCCAGCCTGGCCTGGCCTCCCAGTGTCCTCTGCAGGATTGAGGGAGCTGCTTGGCAGATGCCAAGTTTAGCTCAGATCCTAACCATGGAGGAGAGAGGTGCACTGGGCGTCTCCACCCCACACCCAGGCCTCTAGGGCAGAACTCATTTGACCTTTATGGTTGTGGATTTGGGGGCCTTCAGAGGCCACATTTCCACCTCCAGCAGCTCAGCCTGGGGAGAGAGGCTCAGTGGCGAGCCAGGCCAGTAGGCAGCCACAGCTCAGCGCTGCACTCCTGCCCAGTAAGCCCCTGCTTCCCAGGATCAGTTTGTGGAAAGAACCTAAAAAGTCAGGACACTCCTGTGCTGGAACACTCAACAGCTTCTCTGCCCCTGCCCATACTCACTTTTCCCGAGTTTGCTTTTCCTGAGTGACCTGATTGGCATCCCAGTGCCTACATGTTGTTGGAGACAAGGAAAGCGAGTCTCAGGGAGTTTGGCACCGGTGAGTGGAAAAGACGGGATCTGAACTCACGGTCAGCAACAAATCCCAGCTTTCCCGGTCATGCTGCACAAGCTGTCTCAGAGCAGGAGGGAGGAGGCCTCTCACCATGACTGGCTGCTTCTCAGCTGGGCCTGGAGTCTTAGGCTAGAACTAGAATTTGCAAGAGTCCCAGGACAAGAGCTGGGGAGAGGGTGGCAGAGCCGAGAGGGTTACCCCTGGGGCAATTTGAAAGGTTTCATGAAGCAGGGTACCTGAGCTAAATGTTGAAGGAGGCAAAGATTAAAACGTAGAGATGTGGTGGATAGAGCAAGAGGGTTTGGGGAACAAAGAAAGGGTGAGGCCACAGGGCTCGTGCTGGGAGCAGCAAGGAGAATAGTTTGGTGAGTAGCAGGTGCCTGAGGGGTCATCATCAGACTCCACGGGGAAGGCATGTGGTGACAGGTCACTGAGGCCCTACATGTCGGTCAGACCAAGGAGCAGAGAGTTGCCCTTCAGGCCTCCGTGTCCACTTGTCCTCATCTGCGGGACATTGTAACTACCTTCCTTTGAGCTGGAGCCTGCACTTCCCAGTACCCTGCTCTGGAGGGCGTCTGTGGAGTGCCTGGGGTGTTTGGTTCATGACTGCTCTTTCATGTCTGGCACGCACTGCCATTTGAGGACATGATAGTGGTCACACTGCTAGGGCCAAAGCCACTATCAGACCCTGACTGAGCCCAGGCCTCTCAAGCTGCCTGCTCTCCAGCTGCCGGATCAGGAGCCATGCCCCTTTCTGTGCAGTGTGAAGAGGGCCCCTCTTTCTCACCCATGCCTTGCTCATGCCCTGAAGAGCTTCCATCTGCCTGCAGCTTCCCTTTGGCCATCTCAGGTTCATGAAAAGGGGGCTGGCCAGGAATTAGCATGCCTCCCACAGTCATCCCATCCTCCTAACTGCAGCTTAATGCCACCATACCCTTCTCTCCAGACATCCTTTCTGCCACTCCATATCACCAGTTAAGCCTGGCAGGACATGTCCAGGATGACCTGAAAATCCCCAGGCAGCCAAGGTAGCCCACAGCTAGGATACTGCTGAGTTTGGGGAGCAAGCGGCAGGCCCTGGCAAGCCTTGAGCACAAGACAGCCATGGTCACAGACTATTTATCTCTGTATTTACTTTTTTAATAAGCAGCAAATTTATTTGGGGAGGGAGGGAAGTAAGCAGGATGGTCAGGGGTGTCATCAGGCTGAGATGTCATCTGAGAAAGGCCCCAGTCCACCCCAGGGGAGCTCCAGCCCTGCAGAAGTGGCTCTCATGCCCTTCCCTGATGGGATGTTGGATGTCACTGTCCCAGGAAGAGGCAGGACTGTAGGCCAGGCTGCTTCCTTCAGTGGAGGGCAGCTTCTGATGGGTGGCCAGCAGAAGGGCTGGCTGGTGGCCGTCAGCCAGGAGCTCTCCCAGCACTGGGGGGAAGCTCGTCCTTCAGGCCTGGTGGTCCCTGGTGGGGAATCACAGCATCCACAGTCTACCCCTTGCTCTGCCAAACCCCGGCTTGAGAGGATTTTGTGTTATAAGGGGAGCCCAGCCAGGGAAGGGACAGGATGTGGACTTTGAGGAGTCCCTGCACACAGGAGGCCCCTGTGTGTGGGCAGCCAGCTTGGACAGGCAGGTTCATGAGATCTCTGTGAAGTCTCTGGGAATTCGGTGGAGTTTCATGGGCCAGGTTTAAGATGAAATGTATTTTAAAGAACTTTTTATGATGGAAATAGCAGGAATATAAAAATTCCACTGGCTTGTTGGAACAGAGTGCCTACAAACCTTTTGCGAGCGCTTTTGTATTAGTCAAACAGTTTTACAGTCACAAGTGACTAAAATCCAACAGAATTAACTTAGGCCAAGGTGGAGGAATGGGACAGGATGGGATGGTACAGGAAGGGAAGGGAAAGAGGGGAGGGGAGGAGAGGGGAGACAAAAGTAAATCTGCCTCTCTCCCCCGTCTTTGCCTACTCTTACATACTTGAAATGGAGGAGGAGAGCCCTGCAGCCTGGCCCCAGACTCTGAGGAGGGATTGTGCACTGAGCTCAGCCAGGGGTTCAGTAGAGCTGGGTCATGTGGCTGCTGCTGCCTAGTCCTGGTGGAGGGTCCCCTCACTTAGCTTCCCCCACTTAGCTTCCCTCACTCCGCTTCTCCCATCCAGCTGCTAGGATGAATGCAGATGAGGCCTCGGGCAGGGAATGGGGAAGGGCAGTAGCTGGGGGTTAGCAAAGTTTGAAGTCTGACCTAGGCTCTCACAGCTGGCCAGCGGCTGCCACAGGGCTCCAGAACAAGCACTGGTCCCCAGTCCTTACTACCGGCTTTTTTCAAAACCTAGTAGGATACTTGGGACATCTGGGCATAGGCAATCATGCCTTTCTTCTGAGTCATCAGCCTGGCAAGGCCCAGCATGGGTAAAGAGTGGTGTCAGGGGTTCACACGGCTACCTTGTAAGTTCCAGAACTCCAGGTCCACAGGAGCCCCTCAGTCCTGAGCCCACAGCAGGCAACTCCAGACACAGGCGGCACAGGTGACATCAGTCACCTAGTCCGAGCACCACAGGCTTGCAGGCAGATGTGCTACGAAGCCCATGGTTGACCATTCTGTTTCTCAGCAATGTCTTTTTATTTATTTATTTATGTATGTATGTATTTTTTTTTTTTTGAGACAGAGTCTCACTCTGTCCCCCAGGCTGGAGTACAGTAGTGCAATCTCAGCTCACTGCAAGCTCCACCTCCTGGGTTCACACCATTCTCCTGCCTCAGCCTCCCAAGTAGCTGGGAC
>NW_012117044.1:637643-645996 GCF_000951035.1 Colobus angolensis palliatus | reverse complement strand
TTTTTTTTTTTTGAGATGGAGTCTCGCTCTGTCGCCCGGGCTGGAGTGCAGTGGCCGGATCTCAGCTCACTGCAAGCTCCACCTCCTGGGTTCACACCATTCTCCTGCCTCAGCCTCCCAAGTAGCTGGGACTACAGGCGCCTGCCACCACGCCCAGCTAATTTTTTATATTTTCAGTAGAGACGGGGTTTCACCATGTTAGCCAGGATGATCTCGATCTCCTGACCTCCTGATCCGCCACCTCGGCCTCCCAAACTGTCTCAGCACTGTCTTTAAAGGTTGGTGCAATACTTTCAGCATGTGAACACTACGCGGGAAAGAAGCTGGCATTGAACTTAGGCTTCCGGAGCATCTCTTATGGTCTGCACCCTCCTGGGAAACAAGCATATGTTATCTATGGTAATTGACACAAGGATACTACAAAACAGGCGATTTTATAACCATTTGTTAAATTAAGAAAGAAATCGGCTTAAGCAACATCAGTAACTCACCCAGTTCACCCAGTGAGTGGCCGGGATAAATCTGGGCTGTCTGGTTGGAGCCTGTGAGAGCCACACCACCTGCCTCTGTCAGGTGGCAGCTCCTCCTGCTGTGTTCTGGGGAAAGTGCTGGGGAAAGTCAATTAACAGCACTAGTATTGGCCTGCGAGCCAGCATCCTCACTTGCAAATAGGGCTGAGTGGAGTCTTTTGATGCGAAGATTAAGTATATGTGAAGGTGCCTTGTAAACTGTGAAGTGGCATGCACGTGGCACACAGAGGTGTCAGGATGCTTACCCTCTCAGCTGGTCACTTCACAGGACTATGAAGATACAAGGGCAAGCCCTGCTTGCTTTACATTTATTTTAAAAGCCCCTCTAGCATGAGAGAATAAGGTGAACCGATGTCTCCTCATCCCACTCCCTGAATGCAGCTCATTTTTCATCTGCAGGTAGGCAGTTTTGCAAACAAGGTTCTGAACCTGAAGCTCAGAGGATGAGTGAGACCTCATGCCCCCTGGGGCCTCTGCTTGCTCCATGTTGGTGCCCCAACATCCAGGGATGCAAAGCACAGAGGACCCTTAGAGGCCACACTTTGAAGTGCTCATTCAATGGACCGAGGGATGAAAGTGAGGAGAGAGTTAGGGGAGTTGCACAAAGTAAGTAGGGGCTGAAAATGAGATGTGACCCAGGACATCCAGGATGGTCAAATTTGGCCAGGAGAACTGTGAAAATAGGGGAAGCTGATCCCCAAACCCCACGCCCTTTTGAAAAATCAACCCTGGTGGGCGCAGTGGCAGAAGGACCTGAGTTTGTTACAAAGACCTCAGCAATCCTCTCACTCTCCTGACCTGTAAACACCAAGAGCCAGAGACAATGCAAGTGTCAGACACTTCTCCACCTCCAGTGAGGCCTGGGAAGCCCAAGTTGATTGGCTTTCTTTCCAGGAAGGCAGAGCCCAGATGCACTTCAAGGTGGATATTTCTGTTTGTTTCCTCCTCAAGGAAAGCACAGCTGAAGGGCTCACATATTCCACACCCTCTTTTCAAGGCTCATTAATAAGGAGCCCAGGGCAAAATCATAAACATGGCAAACTCCACACCCCACCAAGGCCGGCAGAGCAGTGAGAGCTGCATTAATGGGGAATTTCAGTGAAATGCCGCCCAGCTCCTAAATTCATACCAGATGAGTTCCAGAAGATTAAAGTTATTACAATAAAGCCCAGGGGAATCAATCACGCTCTGCTTTGTAACCTTCTTGGTTTTCCACATCATTCACACAGACCACTTTCCACAGGGCACTGGGGTTTTCCGTAGCTGGGCTGGACCCACAGGCTCCAAGAAAGCACTTCAGGTTAGAAAACCCAGCAAGAGGACAGGCTTGGTTCAGGCCAGTGGCTGGGGTCTGACAAGTGGCTTGTTTAGTGACCAATAACAATGGGGTGTGAGAGTCTGGGGTGAGGGGTGGGCTCCCTAACCCCAGGGCTGCCTGAGGCATGCCCCTGGGGGTGGTCACTGTTGGAATCTTGAAAAAAAGCAGCCTGAAAGCTGGAAAGTGGCTTGGTAAAGAGCGGAACCCGTCACAGTTCTCTTTGATACTGTTTTGATGTTTTCATTTTTTATCCTTTTTTTTTCCTCAAAGCGCCTCCCAGCCATTGAGGATCAATCTCAACTCCTGTGTGCTCAACCAAGCTCCTGGTGAGCCAGTGATCTGCACGGTTCTCCCCCTGAGACCCTAGTGGCCACTCGCACTGTCCCTGAACTCCTGACCCCAAGTGTGAACACGGTCCTCATTCTGCATTGCATTCCTGGGAGCAGACATCAACTCTCTCCGCCTCCACTTTCTATGAGAGTTCCAGATGACAGAGGTGCAGAATAATCCACTAAAGAGTCTGCAACCTCTAAGGCCCAGACCTGCCCTGGGGTCTCTGCCCCGGCCTTCTGCTATGTCCCTCCAAACTCCAAGCTCTACAAAAGTCCCAAGTTTGTCCACATTTTGGTGTTCAAGCCCCAAAACCCTCTGCCCCATCCTGAATGCTCCTTCTTGCTTTGCAATATTGATTGGGACGACCATCCATTCCCTTCAGGGAAGTCCCACGCTCAGCTTCAGAAATGTAGCTTGGTCCAGGGACCAAGCAAGATATTCACAAAGCTGACCGACACAGGTGCATTTCACACTTCTTATTTGTTTATTCGTATTTATGATAATATTTAACTTAGGATCAATTCTCAGCGTTTATGAGAGCTATCTGGGATTTCTTTTTCTGTGCAACTTATTTTTTGGTTTTGATGGCAGAATTCTATTAGCTTTCCAAAGAATTATCTACAGACTCTCCCCTCCCCCAACATTCTTGCTCTTGGTCAGTTTAAACAGAATTCAGCATTTGAAAAACCTCATCCAGAAAACAGGGGAGCCAGTGCCTCTGAGGGCTGTAGTTCTTTTACAACTGTTTGATTTGCCATTTAGGCTTTACTATCTCTTCTTGAGTCCATTTCGATCATTTGCGTGTTCCTAGAAAATGGCCTTTTATTCAGGTTTTCAGAGTTATCAATGTGTTTAAGTAATTCTGTTTTCTTCTTTTTTGGACTCTGGTTATTTGTGCTTTCTCATACTCTGTTTCTTTGCCCCCTGCCTCCTTTCTTCCCTCCCTTTCTCTCTCCTTGCTTTCTTTTTCTTTTACTAGTTTTTGTTTTCCTTGACTGAGCTAATTAATATTTTGTTGTACTCCATTCTGTTTCATTCTGTTCCATTCTCTTCCCTCACCAAAAACATACCTTTCACGTCATAGTCAATTGTACGAGGCTTCTCTGTTGTTACTGTGATTCTATTTTTAACATTCTTTTTAGTGACCTTAATCAAAAGAATTATTACGTAAAATTAGTTCATTTGTTTTTATTGGTTAATATTTTTTCTGAAAATATTAATGGCTATATATTTTTCTATGAGCACAGCTTTAATAGTATTCCAAATATTCTGAAAAGGAATATTGATTTTAAGGAAATTCCATGAGGGACTTTTAGTTTTTCTTTCACTAAAGTATTGTTTAGGGAAGAGCTTTTAAAATTTCAGAATTGTTCTGTGTTATTATTGCAGTGAGTAAACTTTTATTATGTATTCTTACTTTTCCTTTATTGATGATAAGAAGGTGGTTTTTGTCATTTTTCTTTCTTCTTTTGAGTTTGAGGTTTTCTTTGTGAACGATAGAAAAGGATACACATTTTCTGTTCACAAGGCATGGGGTCATATGTAAAATGTCATACATTTTATATGAATATATATGTGTGTGTTATATATATGATCAATCTATTAATGGACTCATTTGAATTCTCTGTGTTTCACTCTTCCTTAATTTCTTGACATACAGGATTGACTGAGAGAGCTACACTAAAGTCTTCCAATGATTTTGTGCTTTGTCAAATTTATCCTTTTATTTATTCCAGTTTTTTTTTTTTTTTTTTTTTTTTGAGAGGGAGTCTCGCTCTGTCGCCCCGGCTGGAGTGCAGTGGCCGGATCTCAGCTCACTGCAAGCTCCGCCTCCCGGGTTTACACCATTCTCCTGCCTCAGCCTCCCCAGTAGTTGGGACCACAGGCGCCAGCCACCTCGCCCGGCTAGCTTTTTTTGTATTTTTTAGTAGAGACAGGGTTTCACCGTGTTAGCCAGGATGGTCTCGAACTCCTCACTTCGTGATCCGCCCGTCTTGGCCTCCCAAAGTGCTGGGATTACAGGCTTGAGCCACCGCGCCCGGCCTTATTCCAGTTTTTGCTACATTTATTAATGCTATGATGCTATGTAGTGAAGGTTCTTGACAGCTGTATCTTTAAATCAGTTGAGCAACAAACATTACAAAATATTTTATATTTTATGTTGAACATTTATATCAAATACAATATTTTTTATATTGAACACAATTTCAATATTTTTTGGTCATGAATGTACCTGTGTATAATATTGACACCCACCTTTCTATTTGTTTACATTTAATTGGAATATTTTTGCTCTTCATTCTGCTTGCAGTCTTTCTAAGTTCCTTGATTTTAATTTCATATTTTGTAGAATACAAGTAACCTGGAATTAGGTTATTTTGTTTTGGTCCTGACTGATGACCCTTCTCCTTTGGGTTAGGCTTATACACTCATATTTATTGCATAAAATATACACTGTAAGACCTAGCTTTGGCGTTTCCACTTGAAAGCTTCCTTGGTTTTTAATTTTTTCTATCTTTTGAGCTAGAGTCTGTGTTCTGCCTCCTAAAAAGCATCACCAGTAATTTAGAAGCAAGAATGTCAGTTTTTACACCAAAATGTTGATTATATTTGCTTATACAATGTTGCGTAACATTTGGCACCTTGGTGAGAAGTCAGATTGGAAAATTGCCCATGGCTCTGAACTTCCTGTGATTTTTCCAATAGAGTGTATTTTTTCCAATAGAGTCACCTGTTGCCTATTACAAGGAAGTTAGATGTCTCCTGACCTTAGCCCATCTGTCAAGTTAAAAACCCTGTTGGATAAAAAGTTTCTGCTTCAGTCTTGCTGCCCATGCCCGTGGGAGAAGCTACAACAGGGGATTTACTCTCCTGGCCCAAATCAGGTCCAGCTTCTGGACCTCCCTGCTCCGTGCTGGGGGATACTGGACATTCAGGGTGCCTTTCTGTCAGCCCCACAACACAGCCTCACCGGGGTGGCTGACTTTGTGCTGACCTTGTGTCTCTGAGCTCAGTTTCCACCGGGGTGTACCTCAGGGTTGGTCTTCAGAGACCTTGGAATGAGGTAAGGCTTTCCTAGTTTCATGTAGGTGATTATTTTTCCTTTTGTCTCTATTGAGTTATTTTGGTTCATTTGAGAAGTAACTGGGCAGGAGGCTTGTTGACATTTACTTGAAATGCCATCCTTTGTCACCTCTAAATCAATCTGTTCTCTTCTCCAGGATGGGATCTCTTTGAAACAAGAGTAGTTTCATTTTCAAAGTGGGGGCTCTAGCACCTGGCCCAGTGTGTGGCAGGCAGGGAGTGCTCAGGGCATGTTTGTGGGGACTTTTCTCAACAGTGTGCAGGGCTAAATGAGGGAGTGGAAGCCTCTGCTCTGCAGCGAAGACAAGACAATTACGATCAGCCTCTGAATTTCCATCACCATTGCCACCACCTGGGCCATAGGCGCTTGTGCAGCCACATGGAATACCTCCTTTGTTAGAAGTACCCAGTTTGGACGCCGTGGCCTTTTGGCTAGCTTTCGTTTTCATTGTATCTCTTCACAAATTTTTAGATTAAAAAAAGCTTTATTTAATAAAAATAAAAATTTATTTCTTTAAAGCAAGCATTTAAAGCATTTAGTGTGTATTTCTTCTGATATTGATTTTATTATTAAAAAAGACCAAAAATTCCTAGGAAAACATAATTAATGGCCAATGTTGAGGATGGAAAGTTTAACTTTCAGTGAAGAAGAACCATTTTCAAGTTCATATAGACAGTAAATTAGCCTCTGGAGCAATGACTCAAGAGCCCCAGCCATCTGGAGAAGTGGTTTCCATGCAAAAATTTACAGTTGCATGGTTGTATTTTAGTGCTTTCAGTTTGGTTTCTCTTGAGAAATTTCCTTCTTTTGGTGAAGTTATTTAAATTTGGACATGGCTTACATGGCCACTAGAATTCCAGTACTCATTATAAGGGAGTCAATGCCTTGGCCATATGTTCATGATTCCTCTTGTTGATAAAGTCTCCTGATGCATAAATATTCATTTTTTTTCTAAAGGAAGTTGCTATTCCAAATTTGATAAGAGTACTTCGAGTTTCTATTTCAATAATTCTGACAACCCTGATAGAGGAATCACTTTATTTTCTCCCTCCCTCTTTTTCTTCATTGTCATGAGTGATCAATGAATGAATGAGTTTAAAGAAGTGAATGTTGCATCAGTAAGAAGATAATTATGTACATGTCTGTTTCTCTACTTGGTAATTTTTTATTGTTTAGAAGCAGAAGATGGATTAAAAAGATAAAAGCCATCAGTGTAATAGACAATATAAGGCATATTTTAGCTTGTCATTAATAAATATCCCACATCATATAGGTTTTGCTTTGGTCAACAAACTTTTACCAAATATGCCTAGTGTTTTTGATGAAACTGCTTGACCACTATTGACTTGGAGGATTAGTGATAAAACTGAAAGATCAAGGAAATTATTTGGAGAATTCATTCTATGAGTAGACTTTTCTAGTAACAAAAGGAAGAACTGATTTTTGCACAAGCTATGGACAAATTAGGACACTGATTCCACATTGTGGACACTGATTCCACATAATCCACTGGAATTTAACCCAGTGGTTCTGCCCACTCCTTGCAGTGCTCATCCTTACCTTGCCTGCTTAGATTAAGTTGAAATAAATCTTTGTCTGGTCTGTTTCATCTGTTCTATTGACTTGTTACAGACACACACAAACAAACAGACACATACATATGTGTGTGTATGTGTGTATATATATATATATTTAGTGATTGCCCTAGGGTTTGAAATATACATTTTCAAATAATCTGAGTTTACCTTCAAATACTATTAAATCACTTCACCTCTAGTGCAAACAGCTTTCTTCCCAATTGTTGCTCCTATCTTTTGTGCCACTGTTGTCAATTATTTTACTTCTACGTAAGTTATGAATATACAATCTATTGTTATCACTACTGTTTTAAATTTTTGGCTATCTTTTAGAGCAATTTAAAATAAGAAAAAAAGAGAATTTTATCTTCATTTTTTCAATTTCCAAAACTCTTCATTTCTTTGTGTAGATACAGTTTTCTAACCAATACCATATTCCTTCTTCCTGAATAAGTCCCTTTAAAGATTTTTGTGGAGGGAGTCAGCTAGGATGAATTATGTCTGTTTCCATTTGCCTGTGAAAGTCTTTTTTTTTTTTGAGGATATTTTCACTGGCTATAGAATTCTGGGCCAAGGATTTTTTTCTTTCAACATTTTAAATATATCACTCCATTGTTATTGTTTCTGACAAGAAAGTCTCTTGTAATTCTTACCCTTGTTTCTCCTTAGGTAATGTGTCATTTTTCTCTGCCTTCAAAATTTTTTTCTTGGCTTTTAGTTTTCAGAGATTTGAATATATGTCAAAGTGTATTTTGTTTGTTTCTTTTATGTTGTTTCCATATTTATCCTACTTTTGTCTTGTGAGTTTCTTGGATTTGTGGTCTGGTGTCTGTCATTAATTTTGGAAAATTTTTGGATGCTATTTCTTCAACTATTTCTTCTACTCCACTGTCTTTCTCTTTTCCTAGGATTTTAACTACATTTGTCTTAGAATATTTGATATTATCCACAGCTCTTGGATGTACTTTTTAAATTATTATTATTACACTTTAAGTTCTGGGTTACAGGTGCAGAACGTGCAATTTTGTTACATAGGTATACATGTGCCATGGTGGTTTGCTGCACCCATCAACCCATCACCTACATTAGGTATGTCTCCTAATGTTATCCCTCCCCTATCGTCCCACCCCCTAACAGGCTCTAGTGTGTGAGGTTCCCCTCCCTGTGTCCATGTGTTCTTATTGTTCAACTCCCACTTATGAGTGAGAACATGCGGTGTTTGGTTTTCTGATCTTGTGATAGCTTGCTGAGAATGATGGTTTCCAGCTTCATCCAGGTCGCTGCAAAGGACATAAACTCATCCTTTCTTACGGCTGCATACTATTCCATGGTGTATATGTGCCACATTTTCTTTTTTTTTTTATTATACTTTAAGTTCTAGGGCACATGTGCATAACATGCAGGTTTGTTACATATGTACACTTGTGCCATGTTGGTGTGCTGCACCCATCAACTCGTCAGCACCCATCAACTCGTCATTTACATCAGGTATAACTCCCAGTGCAATCTC
>NW_012117044.1:628139-632539 GCF_000951035.1 Colobus angolensis palliatus | reverse complement strand
GTAATTCCTCCTTTAGCTCTGAGAAGTTTGATGTTCTGAAGCCTTCTTCTCTCATCTCGTCAAAATCATTCTCCGTCCAACTTTGATCTGTTGCTGGCAATGAGCTGCGTTCCTTTGGAGGGGAAGATGCTCTCTTATTTTTTGAATTTCCAGCTTTTCTGCCCTGCTTTTCCCCCATCTTTGTGGTTTTATCTGCTTCTGGTCGTTGATGATGGTGATGTGCTGATGGGGTTTTGGTGTGGGTGTCCTTCCTGTTTGTTAGTTTTCCTTCTAACAGTCAGGACCCTCAGCTGTAGGTCTGTTGGAGATTGCTTGAGGTCCACTCCAGACCCTGTTTGCCTGGGTGTCAGCAGCAGAGGCTGCAGAAGATAGAATACTGCTGAATAGCGAATGTACCTGTCTGATTCTTGCTTTGGAAGCTTCCTCTCAGGGGTGTACTCCACCGTGTGAGGTGTGAAGTGTCGGTCTGCCCCAGCGGAGGATGTCTCCCAGTTAGGCTACTCAGGGCTCAGGGACCCACTTGCGCAGGCAGTCTGTCCGTTCTCAGATCTCACCCTCCATGTTGGGAGATCCACTGCTCTCTTCAAAGCTGTCAAACAGTCGTTTGTGTCTGCAGAGGTTTCTGCTGCTTTTTTTTTTGTTGTTGTTGTTTAGCTGTGCCCTGTCCCCAGAGGTGGACTCTACAGAGACAAGCAGGCCTCCTTGAGCTGCTGTGAGCTCCACCCAGTTTGATTGTCCCAGGGCTTTGTTTACCTACTTAAGCCTCAGCAATGGTGGGCGCCCCTCCCCCAGCCTCGCTGCTGCCTTGCAGTTAGATCGCAGACTGCTGTGCTAGCAATGAGGAAGGCTCTGTGGGCGTGGGACCCTCCCAGCCAGGTGTGGGGTATAATCTCCTGGTGTGCCCATTTGCTTAAAGCACAGTATTGGGGTGAAAGTTACCCGATTTTCCAGGTGCTGTGTGTCTCAGTTCCCCTGGCTAGGAAATGGGATTCCCTTCCCCCTTGCTCTTCCCAGGTGAGGCGATGCCTCGCCCTGCTTCAGCTCTGGCTGGTCAGGCTGCAACAGCTGACCAGCACCGATTGTCCGGCACTCCCTAGTGAGATAAACCCAGTACCTCAGTTGAAAATGCAGAAATCACCTGTCTTCTGTGTCGCTCGCACTGGGAGCTGGAGACTGGAGCTGTTCCTATTCAGGCATTTTGCTCCGCCCCCCGTGCCACATTTTCTTAATCCAGTCTATCATTGATGGACATTTGGGTAGCTTCCAAGTCTTTGCTATTGTGAATAGTGCCACAATAAACATACATGGTAAATGTGTCTTTATCAGAGAATGATTTATAATCTTTTGTGTATATGCCCCGTAATGGGATTGCTGGTCAAATGGTATTCCTGGTTCTAGATCCTTGAGGAATCACCACACTGTCTTCCACAACAGTTGAACTAGTTTACACTCCCACCAACAGTGTAAAAGCGTTCCTCTTTTTCCACAACCTCTCCAGCATCTGTTGTTTCCTGACTTTTTAATGATTACCATTCTAACTGGCACAAGATGGTATCTCATTGTGGTTTTGATTTGTATTTCTCTAATGATCAGTGATGATGAACATTTTTTAATATGTATGTTGGCTACATAAATATCTTCTTTTCAGAAGTGTCTGTTCGTATCCTTTACTCATTTTTTTGATGGGGTTGTTTGCTTTATTCTTATAGATTCTTTGTAGATTCTGGATATTAACCTTTTGTCAGATGGATAGATTGCAACAATTTTCTCTCATTCTGTAGGTTGCCTGTTCACTCTGATGATAGTTTCTTTTGCTGTGCAGACGTTCTTTAGTTGAATTAGATCCCATTTGTCAATTTTGGCTTTTGTTGCCATTGCTTTTGGTATTTGAGACATGAAGTCTTTGCCCATGCCTATGTCCTGAATGGTATTGCTGAGGTTTTCTTCCAGGATTTTTATGATTTTAGGTCTTATGTTTAAGTCTTTGATCCATCTTGAGTTAATTTTTGTATAAGGTGTACGAAAGGGGTCCAGTTTCAGTTTTTTGCATATGGCTAGCCAGTTTTCCCAACACCATTTATTGAATAGGGAATCTTTTCCCCATTGCTTGTGTGTGTCATGTTTGTAAAAGATCAGATGGTGGTAGATGTGTGGTGTTATTTCTGAGTCCTCCGTTCTGTTCCATTGGTCTATATATCTGTTTTGGTACCAGTACCATGCTGTTTTCATTACTCTAGCCTTGTAGTATAGATTGAAGTCAGGTAGCGTGATGCCTCCAGCTTTGTTCTTCTTGCCCAGGATTGTCTTGGCTCTGCAGACTCTTTTTTGGTTCTATATGAAATTTAAAGCACTTTTTTTCAATTCTGTGAAGAAAGTCAGTAGTATCTTGATGGGGATAGCATTGAATCTATGAATTACTTTGGACAGTAAGGCCATTTTCACAATATTGATTCTGCCTATCCATGAGCATGGAATGCTTTTCCATTTGTTTGTGTCCTCTCTTATTTCCTTGAACAGTGGTTTGTAGTTCTCCTTGAAGAGGTCCTTCACATCTTTTGTAAGTTGTATTCCTAGGTATTTTATTCTTCTTATAGCAATTGTGAATGGGAGTTCACTCATGATTTGGCTCTCTGTTTGTCTGTTATTTGTGTATAGCAGTGCTTGTGATTTTTGCATGTTAATTTTGTATCCTGAGACTTTGCTGAAGTTGCTTATCAGCTTAAGGAGATTTTGGGCTGAGATGATGGCATTTTGTAAATATACAATCATGTCATATGCAAACAGAGACAACCTGACTTCCTCTCTTCCTATTTGAGTACGCTTTATTGCTTTCTCTTGCCTGATTGCCCTGGCCAGAACTTCCAATACTATATTGAATAGAAGTGGTGAGAGAGGGCATCCTTGTCTTGTGCTGGTTTTCAAAAAGAATGCTTCCAATTTGTGCCCATTCAGTATGATATTGGCTGTGGGTTTGTCGTAAATAATTCTTATTATTTTGAGATACATTCCATCAATACCTAGTTTGTTGTGAGTTTTTAGCATGAAAGGTTGTTTAATTTTGTCAAAGGCCTTTCCTGCATCTATTGAGATAATCATGTGGTTTTTGTCATTGGATCTGTTCATGTGATGGCTTGCATTTATTGATTTGTGTATGTTGAACCAGCCTTGCATCCCAGGGATGAAGCCAACTTGATCATGATGGATGAGTTTTTGATGTGCTGCTGGATTCAGTTTACCAGCATTTAATTGAGGATCAGGGACATTGGCCTAAAATTGTCTTTTTCTGTTATGTCTTTGCCAGGTTTTGGTGTCAGGATGATGCTGGCCTCATAAAATGAGTTAGGGAAGATTCCCTCTTTTTCTATTGATTGGAATAGTTTCAGAAGGAGTGGTACCAGCTCCTCTGTGTATGTCTGGTAGAATTTGGCTGTGAATCCATCTGGTCCTGGACTTTTTTTGGTTTGTAGGTACTAATTATTGTCTGAATTTTGGAGGCTGTTATTGGTCTATTCAGAGATTCAACTTCTTCCTGGTTTAGTTTTGCGAGGGTGTATGTGTCCAGAAATTTATCCATTTCTTCTAGATTTTCTAGTTTATTTGCATAGAGGTGTTTATATTATTCTCTGATGGTAGTTTGTATTTCTGTGGGATCAGCATGATATCCCCTTTATCATTTTTTATTGCATCAATTTGATTCTTCTCTCTTTTCTTCTTTATTAGTCTTGCAAGTGGTCTATCAATTTTGTTGATCTTTTCAAAAAACCAGCTCCTGGATTCACTGATTTTTTGAAGGGTTTTCTTGTGTGTCTATCTCCTTCAGTTCTGCTCTGATCTTAGTTATTTCTTGCCTTCTGCTAGCTTTTGAATTTGTTTGCTCTTGCTTCTCTAGTTGTTTTAATTGTGATGTTAGAGTGTCAATTTTAGATCTTTCCTGCTTTCTTTTGTGGGCATTTAGTGCTATAAATTTCCCTCTACACACTGCTTTAATTGTGTCCCAGAGATTCTGGTACATTGTGTCTTTGTTCTCATTGGTTTCAAATAACAACTTTATTTCTACCTTCATTTTGTTATTTACCCAGTAGTCATTCAGGAGCAGGTTGTTCAGTTTCCATGTAGTTGTGCAGTTTTGATTTTCTTAATCCCAAGTTCTAATTTGATTGCACTGTGGTATGAGAGACAGTTTGTTGTGATTTCTGTTCTTGTACATTTGCTGAGGAGTGTTTTACTTCCAACTATGTGGTGAATTTTGGAATAAATGCGATGTGGTGTTGAGAATAATGCATATTCTGTTGATTTGGGGTGTAGATTTCTGTAAATGTCAATTAGGTCTACTTGGTCCAGAGCTGAGTTCAAGGCCTGGGTATCCTTGTTAAGTTTCTGTCTCTTTGATCTGTCTAATA
>NW_012117044.1:616841-627688 GCF_000951035.1 Colobus angolensis palliatus | reverse complement strand
TTAGTTGATGCAGTTTCTTCCTAGCCTCAATGGTCTTTACATTTTGGCATATTTTTGCAATGGCTGGTACCGGTTGTTCCTTTCCATGTTTAGGACTTCCTTCAGGAGCTCTTGTAGGGCAAGCCTAGTGGTGACAAAATCTCTCAACATTTGCTTCTCTGTAAAGGATTTTATTTCTCCTTCATTTATGAACTTCGCTTGGCTGGATATGAAATTCTGGGTTGAAAAATCTTTTCTCTAAGATTATTGAATATTGGCCCCCACTTTTCTGGCTTGCAGATTTTCTGCCTAGAGATCTGCTGTTAGTCTGATGGGCTTTCCTTTGTGCGTAATCTGACCTTTTTCTCTGGGTACCCTTGACATTTTTTCCTTCATTTCAACTTTGGTGAATCTGACAATCAGGTGTCTTGGAGCTGCTCTTCCTGAGGAGTATCTTTGTGGAATTCTCTGTATTTCCTGAATTTGAATGTTGGCCTGCCTTGCTAGGTTGGCGAAGTTCTCCAGTATAATATCCTGCAGAGTGTTTTCCAACTTGGTTCCATTCTCCCCATCACTTTCAGGTACACCAATCAGACATAGATTTGGTCTTTTCACATAGTCCCATATTTCTTGGAGGCTTTGTTCATTTCTTTTTACTCTTTTTTCTCTAAACTTCTCTTCCCACTTCATTTCATTCATTTGATCTTCGATCACTGATAAGCTTTCTTCCAGCTGATTGAGTCAGAGATGTTTGATTGTCTGAAGTCTTCTTCTCTCAACTTGTCAAAGTCATTCTCTGTCTTCTTTGTTCAGTTGCTGGTGAGGAGCTGTGTTTCTTTAGATGGGGAGAGGTACTCTCATTTTTAGAATTTCCAGCTTTTCTGTACTGCTTTTTCCCCATCTTTGTGGTTTTATCTACCTTTTGTCTTTGATGATTTTGATGTACAGATGGGGTTTTGGTGTGGATGTCCTTTCTGTTTGTTATTTTTCCTTCTAACAGTCAGGACTCTCAGCTGCAGGTCTGTTAGAGTTTGCTCAAGGTCCACTCCAGACCCTGTTTGCCTGGGTATCAGCAGTGGAGGCTGCAGAAGAGAGAATATTGCTAAACGGCAAATGTCGCTGTCTGATCGTTCCTCTAGAAGCTTCGGCTCAGAGGTGTACCCAGCTGTATGAGGTGTGAGGTGTCAGTCTGCCCCTAGTGGGGGATGTCTCCCAGTTAGGCTACTTGGGGGTCAGGGACCCACTTGAGCAGACAGACTGTCCATTCTCAGATCTCAAACTCCGTGCTGGGAAAACCACTACTCTTTTCAAAGCTGTCAGACAGGGACATTTACATCTGCAGAGGTTTCTGCTGCCTTTTGTTTGGCTATGCCTTGTCCCCAGAGGTGGAGTCTACAGAGGCAGGCAGGCCTCCTTGAGCTATGGTGGGCTCCACCCAGTTCGAGCTTCCCAGCTGCTTTGTTTACCTACTGAAGCCTCAGCGATGGTGGGCACCCCTCCCGCAGCCTCGCTGCCACACTGCAGTTAGATCTGACTGCTGTGCTAGCAATGAGAGAGGCTCCATGGGCATGGAACCCTCCAAGCCAGGCACGGGATATAATCTCCTGGTGTGCCATTTGCTAAGACCCTTGGTAAAGCGCAGTATTAGGGTAGGAGTGACCCGATTTTCCAGGTGTTGTGTGTCATGGTTTCCCTTGGTTGGGAAAGGGAATTCCCTTCCCCCTTGCACTTCCTGGGTGAGACAATGCCTCACACTGCTTTGGCTCTTACTTGTTGGGCTGCATCCACTGTCCTGCCCCCACTGTCCGACACACCCCAGTGAGATGAACCTGGTAACTCAGTTGGAAATGCAGAATTCACCCATTTTCTGTGTCACTCATTTTGGGAGCTGGAGGCTCGAGCTGTTCCTATTTGGCCATCTTGGCATGGATCTCTTAGCTAATTTCTATTGCTGTATTTTCAGATTCACTGATTCTTTTCTCAGCTGTGTCATATCCACTGAAGAGCATGTTGAGACATTCTTCATCTATGTTGCTGTATTTTTTGTCTTTTCTTTTTCTATTTGATTGTAGGATTTCTGCCTTTCTTCAGAAATTACCCGTCTGCTTCTGCATGTTGAACCTTTCACATGAGAATCTCTAAGGTATTGATCACAGTCATTTCCCATCTCCTGTCTGACAGTTCCAACCTTGGTGCCATGTCAGATTCTGGTTAGGATGCCTGCCTTATCTCCTGGACTGAGCTGTGAGTTCTTCTTGTGTTTCACATGCCTCCTGTTTTTGTTATTGTAGCGTTGTTGGAAGTTGAACATCTTATGGGGGTGGTGGGCATGGAAGTAATTTTTTTTTACACTGAACATGAGCATGCCTTTCCTTCAGCATGGAGGGTTGTGTTAATGCTGTCACCACTTTGGCTGAATTTGAAATTTGTTGTGCTCTTGTTACCCTCAGAGCCACAGAGTTCCAATTCCTCTGGTTATACCTTGTGTTTAGGGTGTAAACTACTTTTCCAGAGGGTTTTCCCCACTTCCTGTATTCTGCCTGGCTTAGGAGTCTGGCTGGGTGGTTTTGGGTCTTCTCTTTGTGTTGCTGCCTGTGAAGAATCTGTTGTTGCAGTTCTCCCAGCTAGGTGCCACTGCCACGTGTGCCTGATGTCTGTTAGCATGGTATTGGGGGAAGGGAGAAGGGTACCTCAGACGTTCTAAGTAGGCCTGGACTCAGGCAGACTCAGTGCAGCTGATGCTTTCCTAAGTGCCCTGTACCTGTTCCAGCTCTCATGAAGGGTCTCACATGTTTCCTTGCCTTCCCCAGGCATGCACATTTCCTTTAATATTCCATTGCCCCAGCTGCAGTGGGTTTCCACCCATGCCCCCAGGAAGCAGGGTGCATTGCTCTTCCTCTGAAGATTAAGGCTGCTGTTCCCTTCTCTAAGCAGGATGGGGAGGGAGCTATCTCAGCATTCTCAGTGATCTTCCCTGGGAGTGGATTTTGGGCTTCATGGAAGAAAACCTTGCAAGAGGTGCTAATGCCCCCGAATCTCCATCCCCTTCAGGTGTCCTCCTTCTCATACTAGTCATGCAAAAGTTGTAAGATTCAAAATAGAGTCACTTGTGTCAAATCCTGGCCTAAACTGTGGGTGCAGTGAAGAGGATGAGGGGAGATAGGCTGAGGTGAGGTTGGAGAAAGGGCCAGAAGCTGGGTCGTGCAAGGCCATGGGGGCCAAAGGAAGGAACTGGTGTCATGCTAAGGGAGCCAGTGGAGGAACTAGAATTTGGCACTTCCTTGCTCTTATTTACTTTTAAAGGAGGCTAGTCTGAAAGTTTGGGAGAGGGTGAGTGGGCAACATGGTTTATAAGGTCCCTACTCAACCCCAAATCCCATGACCCTGTCCCATGTCTATATCTAGTGCAGGATAATGAGTTTCTGCTTCCATCTCTCTCAAAATACTACTTATCCTTTACAACAGAGCTGCGGAAGGCCATGAAGGGAGGACTCTCACCCATAATTTAACTGGCAACAGTAGCTATCACAAAAAGTTATTCCAAACAACAGCTTACTACGTGAGTCACACAAGGACAGAGAGGTGCAGATAAAAAACTCCTGCCTGACACACTGTCTTATAAGCCCAACCCCAAACTGCAAGGGCTTAAACTGAACTCCAAGAGCACAAATCCTATCTAACAACCACTGACAACAATCAGAACTCTCCGGCTCTTGTAAAAAGCCAATAAGCTTTCCTCTTTTTGACGTCCACAAGAAACCATTTTGTTTTTCCTTCCAACTTTTAGGTTCAAGGGATTCATGTGCAGGCTTATTACATGGGTAAATTGCATGATGCTGGGGTTTGGTGTACAAATTATTTCATTACCCAGGTAGTGAGAATAGTACCTGACTGGTAGGTTTAGATCCTCATTCTTTTCCAATCTTCCGCCATCCAGTAGGCCCCAGTGTGTACTGTTCTCTTCTTTATGTCCACGTGTACTCAATATTTAACTCCTACATGAGAACATGTGGTGTTTGATTTTCTTTTCCTGCATTAATTCTCTCAGGATATTGGTCTTTAGTTGCATCCATGTTGCTGCAATAAACATGATCTCATTCTTTTTTTTAAGGCTATGTAGTATTTCATGGTGTATATGTACCACATTTTCTTTATCCAGTTCACCACTGATGGACACCTAAGTTGATTCCATGTCTTTGTTATTGTGAGTAGTGCTGTGACGAACATATACATGTGTGTCTTTATGGTACAACGACTTATATTCTTTTGGGTATATACTCAGTAATATACCCAGAGGATTCCTTATATTCCAAGGACTATAAGTTGTTCTACCATAAAGACACACATGCATATGTTAAAATGGGTCAAATGGTAGTTCTGTTGTTATTGTTTTTTTTCCCAAATCAATAGGTCTTTTATTGCACCATTTAAATATCACAAGTAGGTCTTAGGAGTCATCTGGCATCTTGTTTCTGTAGCTGGACAACTCTTAGGTCTTATTCATCAGCATGCTGAACAGTTCCTTTTTCAGATACATAGATACCATCCAAAAATGTCCTGATATGCTTGTATTTCACTGTTGTGGCTTGCTGAATCAAAGCCCCTGAATTTGAAACAAGCTCAATGTCATTTCCTTCAAGGATTAATTCATCTTTCTGAGTTTGACATACTGAACAAGCAACACCTGGTCTCATCCGAACCCTGTGGATGTATTTTTCATCCAAGAAATTTCGAATTTCAACAAAAGACCCATTCTCCTGAATAACAACACTGATGGGGAAGTGAGCATACACAGACCTCATCTTGTAATGGAAGCCCAGTGTAACACCCTTGATCATATTCTGTACATGACTATAAATAGTCCTAACCATAGCCAGTTCCTCTCTGTTACCTCACCATTTGTCAACCCAGAGCCTCTTTTTTTTCTTTCCAAGAAGACTGAGTTCTACATTGATGTGATTGAAGTCCCTCTGCAGGGTTCCTCTGGGGCCCTTCACAATAACTGTTGGTCACTTCAGAGTAATTACATTTTCTGGAATGTTGACAGTCTGATTGCTGAGAATGTCTTCATTCTTGCAGTAGACATGGCAACTAAAGAGGTAGTGCTGTTTTAAGTTCTTAGAGAAATCTCCAAACTGATTTCCACAGTGACTGAACTAATTTACATTCCCACCAGCAGTGTGTAAGCATTCCCTTTTCTCTGTAACCTTGCCAGCATTTGTTATTTTTTGGCTCTTTAATAGCAGCCATTCTGACTGGCATGAGATGGTATTTTATTGTGGTTTTGACTTGCATTTCTCTAATGATTAGTGATGTTGAGCATTTTTTTCAAATGCTTGTCGGTCACGTGTATATCTAATCTTCTTTTGAAAAGTGCCTGTTCATGTCTTTTGCCCACTGTTTAATGAGGTTGTTTTTTGCTTGTTGATTTGTTTAAGTTCCTTTTAGATTTTGGCTATTAGACCTTTGCCAGATGCTTAGTTTGCAAATATTTTCTCCCATTCTGTAGGCTGTCTGTTTACTCTGTTGATAGTTCAGTTTGCTGTGCAGATTCTCTTTAGTTTAACTAGGTTCCACTTGTCAATTTTTGTTTTTGTTGCAATTGCTTTTGGAGCCTTCATGAAATCTTTGCCAGGGTCTATGTCCAGAATGGTATTTCCTAGGTTTCCTTCCAGGGTTTTCATAGTCTCAGATTTCACATTTAATTTTTTAAGACATCTTGAACTTTTTTTTTTCAAAACAACTGGTGTAATCACCACTTTCCCTAGTAACACCCTAATCTTTTCCTTTGTTCTCCAGACATACCAGAGGCCACCCTGGTCTGTGTGTATGTCCTGAATTGCAATCCCACTTCTTGTTTATTATTCCCAAATAAAACCTTTCAATTTAGAGATTTATCTCTTTATATTTTTTTATGTTGACAATTAATTCATTTAAAAATTTTGGCTGAATTTTCTTACCAGTTTATATGGCACCTGGTGGTGTCTGCCTAGGTAAACAAATACTCAAATCCTGTTTCTTTTGGCATGAAGCTGTGTCTGCCTGGATTTTGGGTTAGTTGGTTGACCTGTGACCTCAGTACTCTGATGGGTTCAAGAAAAGTCATGATTGTGCAATTTATCTAGCTTTTTTTTCTGGTTGTAAGAGGGATACATTGTTCTACCCCTCTACATTTTCTGGGCTGACACAGGAAGCCCTTTCCTCAGGTCTAAACACATAGAAAGCAAGATTTTTCTCAGATATTTGTGCCAGAACTACTGCTTCCCTCTTTTTCCTGGAGAGAAGACATATGTAAAGGGGTTTGCAAGGCTCTGCTCTTGTTTTGAAAAACACATCTGCACATGTCCATGCTTGCCAGAAACCTCAAATTATTTAGCCAGTCTCCTGAGCACCGTAGCTTTCCCATTTTGGAAAAGCCTTTGGAAAACAGGAGTGAAGATTGAGTTGTGTTTCAACCAGGGTTTCTGTACTCCAACCAGAGGCGTGCCGACTGGAAGAATCATTACGGAAAGGATGGGGCTGAGGCAGAAACTGAGCCGGCCATTGGGATGTCAGGGCTGGCCATGGAGGACTGCGTGAGGCCTGGGGCTGCAGTTGGGCTCCCGGCTCCCCAGCAAGGTTCTGATAATAGTGGCTTGAGAAAGGAAGTGAAAGCTTCCCCTTTTAAGCCACGTTGTAAACTCCCTCAGCAAAGTTGTTTATAGGAAGTGGTAGAACAAATATTATTTAAGGAACAGTGTAGGGAGATTAGGACTCTGTCCAGCCAAGGCATTTAATCTCACCTGAGGGAAGTGAATATGTCCAGCTGCTGAAGAATGTTAAATAGGCCAGCTCAGAAAGGGCCTCCAGGCTGTTTGCCTAATGCTGTCCTCAAGAGAAGGGTGGAAAATGCCCTCCTTCTAGGACCAGGGAGAGCAGAAAGTGGGGAGCACAGGAGGGTAGTTTGGGGATCATCTCACACACTCCTCCTGTGAGTTTGCTAAAGCTTTGTTAATAAACCACCACAAATGGGATGGCTTAAACAACAGAAAATTATCATTACCCAGTGCTGGAGGCGGGAAGTTTGAAAATGAGGTGTTGGCAGGGTTGGTTCCTTCTGAGAGCTATGAGTAGGGATCTGCTCCAGCTCTCCTCCCTTGGCTTGTAGACTGCTATTTCCTCTCTGTGTCTTTTCACAGGGTCTTCTCTCTGTGAGTGTTTGTCTCTGTACCCCAATTTCCCCTTTTCATAAGGACTCTAGCCATATTGGCATACTGGCTTCGTGGCCCACCCTACTCCAGTATGGCTTCATGTTAACTGATTAATTTACAAAGATCCTTCTTCCAAATAAGGCCAAATGCTGAGGGCTGGGTGTTAAGACTTCAATAACTGGATTTGGGAGGGACACAGTTCATCCCACATGATTCCTTGTTTTAAAGAAGGCATGTTGAGACTCAGGAGGAAAGAGAAGTGGAATGGAGCATTTAACAGCAGATATTTATGGAGGGTAACCATGTGACACTGTCTGGTGCTAAGGCGATCATCAAGTCTAAGCTGCCTCCTGCTTTCCCAGAGTCACATCTTAGTGAGGAGATGAAGACCATCCACGGAAAGTGAAGGCAACTCCAGGGAGAGACAGGTATTTTGAAAATCATAAAAGAGGCCAATGACCTCAAGCTTTAGGTCACCTGCACGTGTATTGCAGAGGAGGTCCTTGAACCAGGGTTGCTGGGACTCAGTAAATCCTGGACTGTGGGAAGGAGATAGCCACAGAGCCACCTGGCAGGAAAGTGCTCCAGAGACGGGGGCATCTTGTGTGAAGGCCCTGAGGTAGGAACATGCTTGGTGAGTATGAGAAAAGGAAGAAGGCCAGTGTGGCTGCAGTGATGTGGACAGGGAACATGGATTGAGGTGATGTTGGAGAAAGGGCCCAGAACCAGGTCACACAGGCCTGTAGGGGCTGAGGGAAGGAGACAGTGGAGGGACTGGAATTTGGTACTTACTTACCTTTATTTACTTTTAAAGAAGGCCACTCTGAAGGTTGGGGGGAAGGATGGGTGGACAGTGTTCCATAAGGTCCCTTCTAGACCCCAAGCCCCGTGACTTTATCCCATGTCTATATCCAATGCAGTGTAATGGGCATTTAGCCTCTTCTGCTTCCATTTTTCAACATACTACCGCTCCTTAGGTCTCCTTTAGGCCCAGGATAAATGCCACAGTGCTGCTGAGCTGACTCGGTTTGGTTTCCCAGTTGGAGACTGGGTCCTTTCTCCGCTGTCTCTGAGCACTCAGCTGGTTTTGGGGTTCTGTGCAGGCTCCTCTTCCCCAGAAACAGACACCTTAGGGCAGAGCTCAGTCTACCACCAGACCTTGCTGGGCCCTTCACTGGTAAAGGGCAGGGACAGTGTTTGAGGAGAAGAGGAAAGGAGAAAGGAGGGATGGAAGCAAAAAGAAGAAAGGAAGGAAGGAAGGTAATAAGGAAGGAAGTAGAGTACTTATTAATGCAATACTTTGGTCATATTGCAAGCTTAAGTTAGCACAGCAAGCATCTGTGAATGTATGTGTGTGTGCGCGCGCATGCACACACACACAAAGTTTGTGGTGGTGTCCTGCCTTGCCAGGCAGTACACTTGGTGTTTCAGTGACTCTCAGGTGGGATACAGAGACAGGGCAGGACAGAGATGAAGAACCAGCCTAGATCCCAGCTCCACCAAGCACCAACTACACGGTCCTGGACAGGTGACAGGGTGCTTACGTCCACCATGGGGACGATACCCTTGCTTGCCTTCTTGGGTTGCTGTGGCAATAGATACAGGTGCTCAGGAAGGATCAGCTCCTATTGGCTGCGTCCCATCAAACAGCTTGCATGCTAGGGTGAGTATCATCTTGAGCCTCTTTTCTTGATTCTACTTTAAAGAGCAGACATTACCATGTTTTCCCATGATGTCCCAGAGGGCTAAAGGCTGAGTATGAACACAAGCCCTTGAAGATCTTTCTTCTTTCCTAGCAAACCTCTTGTGGACTGCTTCCTCTTGGTTGGATGAATGCAACAAGTCAGTTCTCTCCATCGTCCTTTTTTCCCACAGCCTGGAAGGGAGGAGCTCAGAGCTGCATCTTTGTGCTGTAGCTTAAGAATGGTGTTGCACAGAGCTGGCACTCTGGAACCAGCCTGCTCCGAGGGGGAATCCTGGCTCTGTTGCTTGCTAGAAAGCTATTGAACCTCTCAGAGCCCTAGTCTCCTCTCTATGATGCCTCCCTCATGGGAGTATTAAGTGAGATAATGAAGGGGGTTCAAAGGGGAGCACTTCAGCCTTCTGTCCTCCTCCCATTCCACTTGCAAATTATCCCCACAGTGAGCCATGTGCTGCTGGGGGTGTCAGAGCCCTCGGGGATTCTGGGAGGAGAAACAAGTTGGGACTCACTGAGGTATTGCTGGCATACAGAGTCATTCTTGGTAGCACTGCGGGCAGGTATCAGTTCCTTGCCCCACTGAAGGGCGTGGCACATAGCACAGAAGGGAGAGAGGTTTGTTCTCTTCTTGTCTAAATTCTGTGTTCCTCGCGGGGGAGTTCTCAGGAGATGGTCTCCTGCTAGCCTCCTGTTTTTGACACTGGTGCAATTCTGCCCTCCAATGGTGAGCCTGGGATCACTGATTGTGATACTGGACCTCTAGCCTGGACCTCTAGCTGGCTCCCCCAAGGATGTACCTCTGGGAACTGTTCCAGCCACCATGAACTGTATTTGGGCTGCTGGTCTCATGGAAGTTATGTCCTCATGGAGAGATGCGAAGGATCGTCTGTTTATATCTCTAAGCCTGGGCTGCAGACTGTTGGGTTGCTGTGGTAGGAATTCTCCATGGGTATGGAGAAGGCCGTTTTTTCCATAGCTGGGAAAAATGCATCTGGGCAAATTTGTTCTGGAGTTCCAGGCATGGGCAGGTGTGCCAAGGCAGTAAGCCAGGGCAGCATGTTCTCTGCAGAGGAGGAGAGGAAGGCTAAGGGGGGGCACCT
This sequence comes from Colobus angolensis palliatus, assembly GCF_000951035.1. NCBI lineage: Eukaryota > Metazoa > Chordata > Mammalia > Primates > Cercopithecidae > Colobus > Colobus angolensis. Next base: position 617,720 of record NW_012117044.1, on the reverse strand, counting down.
GTGGGAAACATGCACGGGAGAGGCCCCTGCCACTCCCAGCCTTGACATGTGGTGAAGGGAGGCAATAGATTGGGCCTGGCTGGAGGCTTCCTGAAAGCTGGCAGGGAGGAGCTTACAAGCCTATATGTCTACACTTAATCTTAGCAAAAGGCAAAGAAGCAATACAAGCTCATGTGCCTGAAGAGCCCGAAGAATTAGGCTTCACCAAGACAGCAGAGCAGGAAGTCCTGCCTGTGTCTAACTGGCCTGTGCAATGGAGCAGAGTGGGGTGCAGTGCGGATTGCAGGAACAACCCCAGGGGTTTACCCAGAAGCTCAGGCATGAGAGGCTTTAACACTCGGCTTATTCAGGGAATTGAATAAACTTTGCAGATTGAAGTTGAGGTCAGGTTTACACACTTAACGCTGTTGTATTATACAGCAGTTTCTGCTGAGGAAACGTCTTCATGTAGCTTTGCAGGAGATGTCTTTATCCCGGCAGGTATTCTGAGAACTACTGGAGAGGTGTGATTATATTCCATTTTGGAATATTGTCTAAAGTAGTTATCACAGAGGAAGTTAATAAAACTTACATTGGCTTCTGTGTTATACACAGTGCCCTGCATTTCGAAGGCAGGCCCATGATACACAACACTTCCTTTCAGTATGATAGTCCCCATTGCTTTTATTCATCAAAGCTCTTTTGGAAATCCAGTTTCTCTAGCAGGTCTTCTCAGATTTATTAAAGCAATCATTTCCCATCAGCATGTGCACCATGAGGGACTTTGTGACAATTCATACGACTACCAGCTCCTGAGAACCACTGCATGGTCAACACTCAGCTATGGGGTTCACCTTTGGCATGCCTTCTTATTTAATTCTTTTATTTATTTATTTATTT
>NW_012117044.1:575252-613376 GCF_000951035.1 Colobus angolensis palliatus | reverse complement strand
TCAAAAAGCTTATCCACCCTGATCAAGTGGGCTTCATCCCTGGGATGCAAGGCTGGTTCAACATTCGCAAATCAATAAACTTCTTATTTAATTCTTATAACTCCTACTTCTCATACCTTACCGGATCCTCAGGGCAATTTTGAATTTAGGCAGTGCTATTACCCATGTATTACAAGATGAGGAATCTGAGGCCCAGAGAGGCCAAGTTTCCTGAGACCACACAGCTACTAATCCCTCAAGCATGGTCTGGTCTGCCTTAGCTCCCAGAAAACTATGGAACTATAGCTCAGCACTGCAGAGGGATGCTGACCAGGCTGGGGTGAACACACACTGACAAACATCCTGGGCATCTCAACTTTAAAGGAAGGGATTATTAATCACGGACTCCAAGGGAGGTGGCTGAGAGTACAAAGTGCTACCATATGACAAAACCAGATAACATCAGTGGCCAGGCATTCTGCATGGCAGGTAGGTAGAGGTTCAAGGATCCAGTGACCTAAATGCACAGATCAGTGTTCAAAAGATGCCCCTCCAGGCAGTGGGGAGAGATGCATGGGGAGGAGGCAGGAGTATTTCCAAGCTCTGTGTTTTTGATACCACGTTTTTCTTCCCTCTATTCTGGTCATCGGGGGCTCTGTAGCCATGCACACCTGCCTGTCACCTCCTTCCATGGGCAAAACCAGCAGCATGTTCTTCTTGGAGTCATGGCTGGCTCCCCATCCCGGCTGGGGTCCACTCCTCTCTGAATGTTTACCGTGTCTAGGTTACAGGTGGAAAACTGTAAAAGCAAAAGCAAAACATGATTGTTGTTTTTGCACATAAAACTGAATTTGACATTGTAATTGTACAGGTCAGGCAACTGGAAGAGAAACACAGGGCTCAAGGCCACTGTCAGAGGCAGCTGACTTGGGCTGTTATGGCCTGGGTGTCAGCACTGTTGAGTTTCTCTTGCTCAGTTCATGAGCATCCCATCAGTTCCAGTCATGGGAGAGGGGGACCAGAACACGGAGGGGCTGAGGGCCTCTCTTCCACCCCCCTGCCACATGTAAACAGTGCCTACATTTTAGGGGCCTCAGTCATTAGACTTTCCAGAGTGAGAGGCATGTGAACTGTACATTGACTTTGCTAGGATTGGTTTACCTGAGTGTTTGCCCTGGTAGGAACATTGTTGTCTATAGCAAAACTATTTTTTAAGAAAATCATTAATGTGTTTTATGTGTACACATCTTGTTTATGTGATTAAATTGGTTTGGTATGAGAGATAAAGCAACATGATGTGTGATTATTGGTGAGAAGTTCTTCATTGATTTTGAACAGAGGAAAGGCTCAGTGTCTGGAATAGCTGACCCAGCAGGATAGTCAGGAAAAGAAGGGTTCTGCCTCGGCCAAGCTGGCTTTAGTTAGAAGAAGAGACTCAGATGTTTTCAGATGCGGTGATCAGGGTCTGTGTCTGAGCTGCTGTGTCCACCAGCTGCTACCCACCCATGGGCAAGCTCAGGGCCCTACAGGTCCAGCTAGGCTGGCCTCAGGTCTAGGGCCAGGGTGCCTTCCCAGAGCCCAGTCTTGTCTCCCTACCAAGGTGACCTCTGTGCCTCAGGCCTATCTCCTCTCTTTGCATGTCATTTGTTCATGCATCTCTCTCTCTGAACCTTCTCCATTGGGGCTGAGTTCTGCAGCTTTTTCTCACTGAACACATGGAGTGCCTTCATCTTCCAGCTTTGACAGAGATCTTGACAGCTCCCTGGGATCTTCTCCTTCAGGATTTCCCTGCCAGCTCTCTGCACTCGTGGGTAAATGGGCCCTTCCCTTCCAAACCAAATCACCCAATCCCTCAGCTCCTGGCCCCTCTTCTTCCTATTGAGAATTCCCTGGACAGAGTAGCGGGATGAGGATCCTGCCCCACTCATCGCTCCTTGCTCACAGGCACACAAGTATCTGCATCTGTGCAAGTCACCACGGACTCAGCCCAGCCAAGAAAGGTGGGACCCAGTGAACAAAATCAACCTGCAAACATGAGAGGTGGCCAAAGGCAGTGAGAGATGGATACGGTTTAGCGGCAGCTATTGGATGTTTCCCGGGTATATAAGGCATAAACGCACTTAGCTTTCAGAGTCCCAGTTTTAAGGGCCTTTCCACTCTCTGATTCTGCAAAATCTCATGTGTGTATGGGATGGGAGTGGTTGGGGGATATCTGGGCCCCGGGCCAAGACTTCAGTCAAGAGCATCTGTGCCGTTAACCCCCACAGCAAATCCCAACCGTGTCTCCAAACAGTCGTTGAAATTTCATGTTCTTGAGTTAAGTAGTTCTTGTCCCAGTTTCAAAACCAAAGTCGGTATCAAGTTTAAGTAAAGGGATGTTTTCCCTTCCTAATGAGCAACCTTCCAGCCTCTCCTGTATCTTCTTATCTGTGAGTCACAGTGAGAATTACTACGGAAGGATTTGTGTTAGAAAACTAGCATAAAACTAGGGTTAGGTCAGGGTACCCTAACTGTGGTAACAGGGGGAATGAAGAGAGCCCTTTAGTTAGGACAAAGCCAGCCTGTGAGTCAGATCCAAGGGCACACTGGATGCCTACTGTGTGTGCCCCACTGACTTCTCTACACTTTCTGTGGGAGACACTGAGCCTGCTCTCAAGTCCTAGGTGTTTATTCAACCAGTTAAAAAAGGAGTTCAGGCTGGACACGGTAGCTCACATCTGTAATCCCAGCACTTTGGGAGACAGAGGTGGGCAGATCATTTGAGGTCAGGAGTTCTAGACCAGCCAGGACAACATGGTGAAACCCTGTCTCTACTAAAACTACAAAAAAATTAGCTGGGCATGGTAGCACACACTTATAATCTCAGCTACTTGGGAGGCTGAGGCACGAGAATCACTTGAACCCAGGAGGTGGAGGTTGCAGTGAGCCAAGATCACACCACTGCACTCCGGCCTAAGTGACACAGTGAGACCCTGTCTCAATAAATAAATAAATAAACAAACAAATAAATAAAAATAAAAGAAGGAGTTTACACCTGGCCTGGAAGTCCATTTTCATTTTCACTTGTAAGTTTATAATCACACTTTGGAGATGTGGCACAGGCATTCAGGGAAGCAAGTTATGTAAGTCAAAGCCCAGCCTCCTTGCCCCTCAGGGCTGGGGCCAGTTCTCCAGCCACTGCTCCTTCCTCATTCATTCATTCATTCATTCATTCTGTGAGCATGAATGGGCGGAGCTCAGTCTAACACCAGACCTTGCTGGGCCCTTCACTGGTTAAGGGCTGGGACAGTGAGGAGAAGAGTCACATCTTAGTGAGGAGATGGAGACCTCACTGCAGGTCCAATGTGTCAATTAACATGAGCTGATGGCTACCCATGAGGAGCCACCAGCAGAAGGGGCAGAAGCCTAGGAGACAGGCAACTCATACAGCAGAGAAGTGCAAAGGTCAGGGCGCCTGTGCAGGGGGCCGAGCTGGCTTCTGAAGCTTCCGGAGGGAGGGTGAGATGCCTGGGATTTGTTTAACAAAGGATGGGGGAAGGGCATTCGGGGCTAAGGGGCAGTGAACAAAGGCCTGGAAAAGCAGCACAGCCTGGCACTGATGCGTGGAGGGAGGCCACGGGAGGGCCCACCACGCAGGCTTCCTGGTGGGACTGAGCAGCTGGCCCACTCCACAAAGCTCCCACCCACCCCCTAACAGGTGCCCAGGAATGGGCTGTGGGTCTGCTCCCTGTGTCCCCATTCGCCTGGCTGCCTTAGCTCCCTGAGCCTTCTTGCATCCCAGCACTTTGCACTTTGCTGGACTTTCCTCTCATTCCTAGGTGCTCTCTACCTCTGCTTTTTGAGCCTTGGCTTTGGCTTCGGCTTCTGTTTCCTGATGAGGAGCTGAGGTGACAAGTGAAACTCCCCATATCTCTAAATTTTTCTCCCACCCCTGACTCTGCCCTGCTGTTTCCCACACATGCCCCATAAAGACCAGGATGCAACTACCCTCAACATGCATATTGCATATAGGACAGTGAGAGAGATTCTGTTTTGGGAACTCATTTAGACCTCAAAGTCCTCTATGCCATCAAAGTCACCATGAAATAGAGCCCAGCTTCCGTAGTGCTAAAGAAAAGGTCCATATGTTGATTGTATTCCCCAGTTTTCCTTTCATATTTTAACAATAATGACCCTTAGGACATCTGACCCCAATGTTTACCTGAGACTTGTTATTGCAACCTCACTGCTTATTAAGAAAACAAGGTTAGGCGTCAGCCCCGCATGGCGTGTCTCCATCGGGTGAGCGCCTGTCCGGCTCTGGTGCTGATGGATGGGTCCAAGGAGGAACTCCTCACTGCACCGACCACTGCCCTGGTGGCCCATGGTGGCTCCCCTCCGTCAGGGTCAATCTTAAAAAAATGATTATTACTTTGGCCATAAGCCCAGCGACTAATGTGGCTTTTGTCCAACAACAACCCACAGGCAGAAGTCTGTCATTTCTTCCCCACCCCAGATGCTGGGACTTCACACAAAGGATGCTGTGGACACCACCAAATCAGAACCTGATTCCGGATCCACACTCTCTTTTCGTGGCTTGCAAGTGACACCCAGGGCAGCAGCTGAGCTCCCCATGGCTTTTGGGGACTTCTGAAACAGTGTCCACCGGGTGGGCCCTTACAGAGCTGAAGGAATGAGAAACAGAGATAGACTGGGTTTAAGTCATCACCCGGCCCCTCCACTGGATCCCCGCCAGGAGTGCAAACTGGGGAGGGAAGAGCGTGGCTTTGTAGTTGAGGGTCCCTGGGGGAGAGCCATGGCTCAGCCCTCAGCAGATGCATGACCCTGGTGGGTGTTCGAGCTTTCTGTGTCAATTTTCTCCTCTGTGAATGTGGTGGGGGCAATGCCCACCTTGCAGCTGTCACAGTGGCTGTAGGACGTGGCACCTGTGGCCCACCCCGGCACAGTCTCTAGCACCTGGACAGTGTAGATGGATGTGGGCTTCCCTTCTTGGATATCCGCTGCATCCTGCCCCTGTTGGCTCCTCATAACAACCATTCTCCTCCATATCTCATTTGTATGTCCTACTACAAGGTGCAGAATCCCCCTGTCAACTTCTCTTAGAGCCCCTTGCCCCCAAGTTGGCCTTGTCCACCTCACAGAGAAACCCACCTGTGGGGATGGGACAGGAGTTCAGTGTCAGCTCCGGGGTTGGGAGGGCTGACAGTGGAGTGGCTCCTGCTGTGGCTGGTCTGGTGGTGTGTTGTCTGTGGGGAGCATACAGGCAGGACCGCACTGGGAGCCTATGGGGAAGCCATCCTGCCCTGGCTCCTGGGGAGGAGAAGCAGAACTGGGCTCACACCTCATTTCATCTCCAGTTTTCTTCAGTAAAGATGAGAGGATCCCAGGGAGAGCCTGTGGCTGCCAAGTGTCTGCTTATGTAGGTTCTTGCAGTGAAGAAGGCCCAGGAGACCCGGGTACCTGTGGGATGCCATCTGCCTCTCTCTAGGCCCTTCTGCAATGCCCAAAGCAGGACACATTAGCTCCACCATGCCACCTAGTCAGGCATCTTGGGTGGGACTGTGGACGCGGGAATGCCTGAGCAGACAGAAAAGGGCACTGGCTGTTGGAAGCAGGAGTGTGGCACCTGGCCGGCCTTTGCAGCAGGTTGTGGGAACACTGGGGCTACCTGGACTTCAGGGACCAAAATGAGGGAATGCCTCTTCACTGACTTTGTGTATTTGGCCCTTTCCCATGAGTGCTTTCTGGTTTCTGGTCTGTCAGCTGTAAGTTTCTGATCTTCGTGGATTCTAGGCTCCTATCTCCCTCCCTCCCTTCTTTCACAACCTACTGGAACATGGGCCACAGTGGGCTTTGGCACTCAAGGAAGGCTGTGTGGGGATGTGGTCCAAGGAGCTCCAAAGAGCCCAGAGGCCCCATTCCTGTCTTCAACGTGGTCACTCATATCTTAGGTTGTGACCAAAGTTTGGAAATGGGTCACAGGACTGTGAGCAGATAGGAGGCCTGCTGCGCTGAGTTGGGTTTGAGGATGGCTGGGGAATTCAGGCCACCCAGCTCCTCGTGTGGAGTGTGGGAGGCAAACATCAGTTCTGCTAGGGGGAAAAGGCCACTGTGTTCTCAAATCAGCCCTGAGCACACAGTGGGTGAGCACCCCTTGTCTTATACATGCTGTGCGCTCTACTGGATGCAGCATGGACATCCATGACGACTGCCGGTGGAGGCTGACCTGGCATCCCGCAGTGTCCTGGGGACATGTCGGGGGAATACCTCGGACAGATATCAGTTTTCCTGGCCCTGTCCTACCTGGCTGTCCTGACCCTCAGCGCTATGTCTGGCCCTCAGGACCTGGCTTGGGCTCTACATGCTGGCAGAGAGGCTCATCCTGCTCTGAGGAAGCCAACCCTTGCTGGGAGCTGCCGTCTAAGCCAAGATGCAGGAGGCTTTCTCCATGCAGGCCTCACATTCAAGGTGTGCCACTTGGAGCTTGGGGGTCTTTGAAGGTAGCTTCAGTCTGGGGTGTGACTGGGGCCAATTCCTGCAGGGCAGTTTTGGAGCTGCACATGCTTTGAGAAATCTCAGTCCTGGAAGCCCCTGAAGTGATAAGGGTTCAAGGAGAGATGACAGATGGAAATGGTTTCTCACCTGGCCTGGTGTTGCCCATCTCTGGGAATAAGGATGAATGTCCCACCTCAGACTCCAGGTCCTGGACCTCCTGCTGCTCCCTGCAAGACTGTGCCAGGTGAGGAGGCCCAGAGGTCCCTGAAGCGGTTGGTGGTCAAGCCTGGGTCCCCTCACAGGCCTGTTCCAGGGAAGTCCCAGGGAAGCTTGGGATGAGACAAGAGTGGGAGGAAAGACACACAGGGCTGAAGGAGCAGTTGCCACTCTCAGGGGACCTGGGACCACATGTGGGGCCTGGGTGCCTCCTCAGTCACCCTCTCTGTTGAGCTCCTGGACCTTCTTCCCTCCCCTTTTCTGGGGTTGCAGGACTCGGGTTCATGGCTGGCTTTGCAGCTGCACCCTCATCCCTCTGTGAGGGCAGTCAGAGGCTCCTCCTGGTCTCCCTCAGTGCCAGCAGCCTCCTGTCTTTTCCTTAAGCATTTGCTCTGAGATTGCTGGTGAAAGATGGAGCAGGTACTGGAGGGCAGGAGTGACCCCAGCCCACAGGGCTCCCAGTGAGTCTCTCAGCCTCTTGGAAGATAGGAGAATCACATCTCACTGAGGCCCTGAATGTGTCTAGCTGAATCTTTACAGCCTGGAGACCAGCTGCATATTGTCACCCCTTCCTTAAAATATAGAGAAACTGAGGTTCCAGGCAAGGAAATTGCCAGGGTGAGGTCGTCCACCAGGAAGCAAGCAGACAGAGGCGTGACCACGTCCACTTGACCACAGCTCCAGTTACTGTTCTGTGCCCCTCCTGGGTTGGAAACGGTCCCCCATTCAAGGCTGAACCTGTGCTAGGAGAGGTCCCCCAGCTCTTATCGGCGTCCACATCCTCTAGGAGGAAGGGAAGGGTGGGAGAGCCACATTTGTCACTGGGTTTATGGCCAAAGTAATAATCATTTTTTAAAAATTGACCCTGACGGAGGGGAGCCACCATCGGCCACCAGGTCAGGTGAGAAACCATTTCCATCAATAGGGTTTTGGGGCACGAGTGGTGTTTGGTTATGTAGAAAAGTTCTTTAGTGGTGATTTCTGAGATTTTTGTGCACCCATCACCCAAGCAGTGTACACTGTGCCCAATGTGTAGTCTTTTATCACTAACCACTCCCCCACCCTTCCCTTAGTCCCCAAAGTCCATTGTGTAATTCTTATGCCTTTATACCCTCATAGCTTATCTCCCACTTGTGAGTGAGAACATAAGATGTTTGATTTTCCATTCCTGAGTTACTTAACTTAGAATAATGGTCTCCAATTCCATCTGGGTTGCTATGAATGTCATTATTTAATTCCTTTTTATGGCTGAGTAGTATTCCATTATATATATAACACGATTTCTTTATCCACTCTTTGATTGATGGGTTTTTTCCATATTTTTGCAATTGTGAATTGTCCTGCTACAAACATGCATGTGCAAGTATCTTTATCATGTAATGACTTCTTTCCTCTAGGTAGATACCCACTAGTGGTACTGCTGTATCAAATGGTAGTACTGTAAGGAACCTCCACACTTTTTTACGTAGTGGTTGTACTAGTTTACATTCATATCAGCAGTGTAAATGTGCTCCCTTTTCACCACATCTACACCAACATCTATTATTTTTTTATTTTTTGATTATGGTCAGTCTTGCAGGAGTAAGGTGGTATCTCATTGTGGTTTTGATTTGCATTTCCCTGATCATTAATGATATTGAGTATTGTTTCATATGTTTGTTGCCCATTTGTGTATCTTCTTTTGAGAATTGTCTGTTTACGTCCTTTGCCCACTTTTTGATGGGGTTGTTTGTTTTTTTCTTGCTGATTTGTTTGAGATCCTTGTAGATTCTGAGTATTAGTCCTTTGTTGGATGTACAGATTGTGAAGATATTTTTCCCAATGTGGGTTGTCCATTTACTCAGCTGATTGTTTCTTTTGCTGTGCAGAATATTTTTAGTTTAATTAAGTCCCATCAATTTATCTTTGTTTTGTTGCATTTGCTTTTGGATTCTTGGTCATAAAGTCTCTGCCTAAGCCAATGTCTAGTAGTTTTTCCGATGTTGTTTTCTAGAGTTTTTTATGTTTTCAGGCCTTAGATTTAAGTCTTTGATCCACTGTGAGTTGATTTTTACGTAAAGTGAGAGACGAGGATCCAGTTTCATTCTTCTATATGTGGCTTGCCAATTATCCCAGCACCATTTGTTGAATAGGGTGTGCTTTCTGCACTTTATGTTTTTGTTTACTTTGTCAAAGATCAGTTGGCTACAAGTATTGGCTTTATTTCTGGGTTCTCTATTCTGTTCCATTGGTCTATGTGCCCATTTTTATACCAGTACCATGCTGTTTTGGTGACTATGGCCTTATAGTACAGCTTAGTTTGAAGTCAGGTAATGTGATGCCTCCAGATTTGTGCTTTTGGCTTTGTCTTGTTTTGGCTATGTGGGCTCTTTTTTGGCTCCATATGAAATTTAGAATTTTCTTTCTAGTTCTGTGAAGAATGATGGTGGTATTTTGATGAGAATCACATTGAATTTGTAGACTGCTTTTGGCAGTATGGTCTTTTCACAATATTGAGTCTATCTATCCATGAGCATGGGATGTGTTTCCATTCGTTTGTATATTTCAGCAGTATTTTGTAGTTTTCTCCTTGTAGAGGTTTTTTTACCTCCTTGATTAGGTATATTCCTAATTATTTTATTTTTATCACAGACATTGTAAAAGGGGTTGACTTCTTGATTTGATTCTTAGGTTGCTTGCTATTGGTGTATAACAGAGCTACTAATTTGTTGACATTAATTTTGTATCCTGGAACTTTGCTGAATTCATTTATCAGTTCTTGGAGCTTTTTGGATGAGTCTTTAGGGTTTTCTAAGTATTCAATCATATCGTCAGCAAACAGCAAAAGTTTGACTTCCTCTTTGTGGATTTGGATGACCTTGTTTTCTTTCTCTTGTTTGACTGCTCTGGCTAGGACTTCTAGTACTACGTTGAATAGAAGTGGTGAAAGTGGGCCTCCTTGTCTTTGTTCCCGTTCTGAGGGGGGAGTGCTTTCAACTTTTCCCCATTCAGTATAATGTTTGCTGTGGGCTTGTCATAGATGGCTTTTATTACCTTATCACTTCTATGCTGATTTTGCTGAGTGTTTTAATCATGAAGAGATGCTGGATTTTATCAAATGCTTTTTCTACATCTATTGGAATGATCATGTAATTTTTGCTTTTAATTCTGCTTATGTGGTGTATCACATTTATTGACTTGTGTATGTTAAACCATTACTGCATCCCTGCTATGCAACACATTTGATCATGGTAGATTATCTGGATCATCTGGTAGATGATCATGGTAGATTATCTGGATTAACCGAATCCATGCTGCTGGATTCGGTTGGCTAGGATTTTGTTAAAGATTCTTCCATCTGTGTTCATCAGGGATATTAGTCTGTAGTTTGTTGTTACTGTTGTTGTTGTTGTGTCCTTTCCTGGTTTTGGTATTAGGGTTATATTGGCTTCGTAGAATGATTTAGGGAGAATTCTTTCTTTCTCTATCTTGTGGAATAGCGTCAATGGAATTGATACCAATTCTTCTTTGAATGTCTGATAGAAATCAGCTGTGAATCCATCTAGTCCTGGACTTTATTTGTTGACAATTTTAAAAACTACCATTTCAATCTTGCTGCTTGTTGTTGGCCTGTTCAGAGCTTATATTTCTTTCTGGTTTAATCTAGGTGGGTTGTATATTTTCAAAAATCTTTCAATCTCCTGTAGTTTTTCTAGTTCATGCACACAAAGGTGTTTGTAATCTTGAATGATCTTTTGTATTTCTGCAGTATCAGTTGTAATATATCCTGTTTTATTTATTAATTAATTTAATTTACTTTAATTTAATTTTTTTTGAGATGGAGGCTTGCCCTGTCTCCCAGGCTGGAGTGCAGTGGCATGATCTTGGCTCACTGCACCCTCCGCCTCCCAGGTTCCAGTGATTCTCCTGCCTCAGCCTCCTGAGTAGCTGGGATTACAGGTGCCCACGACCATGCCCAGCTATTTTTTGTATTTTTAGTAGACACGAGTTTTCACTGTGTTGGCCAGGCTGGTCTGGAACTCCTGACCCTGTGATTCACCTCATTTCTATTTGAGGTTATTTGGATCTTCTCTCTTCTTTTCTTGGTTAATCTTGCTAATCTTCTATCAACTTTATGTATCTTTTCAAATAGACAGCTTTTTGTTTCATTTATCTTTTATATTTATTTTGTTTCAATGTCATTTAGTTCTGCTCTGATTTTTGTTATTTCTTTTCTTCTGCTTGGTTTGGTTTGTTCTTGTTTCTCTAATTCCTTGAAGTGTCACCTTAGATTGTTTATTTGTGCTCTTTCAGACTTTTTGATGTAAGCATTTAAGTCTATAAACTTTCCTTTTAGCAGCACCTTTGCTGTATCCAAAAGGTTTTGGTAGGTTGTGTCGCTATTATCATTCAGTTCAAAGAATTATTTAATTTCCATCTGGATTCCATGTATTTGTATGGGTTTAAAGATTCATTTTGGAGTTGATTTCCAGTTATATTCCACTGTGATCTGAGAGCACTTGATACGATTTCAATTTTTAAAAATTTATTGAGACTTGTTTTGTGGCCTATCATATGGTCTATCTTGGAGAATGTTCCATGTGCTGATAAATAGAATGTATATTCTGCAGTTGTTGGGTAGAATGTTCTGTAAATAGCGGTTAAGTCCATTTGTTCTAAGGTATAGTTTAAATCCATTGTTTCTTTGTTGACTTTCTGTCTTGGTGGCCTGTCTAGTGCTGTCAGTGGAATATTAAAGTCCCCCACTATTATTGTGTTGCTGTCTATCTCATTTCTTAGGTCTAATAGTAATTGTTTCATAAATTTGGGAGCTCCAGTGTTAGGTGCATATATATTTAAGCTTGTGATATTTTCCTATTGAACAAATCCTCTTATCATTATATAATGTTGTCTTTGTCTTTTTAAACTGCTGTTGCTTTAAAATCCGTTTTGTGTGATATAAGAATAACTACTCCTGCGCACTTTTGGTGTTCATTTGCGTGGAATATCTTTTGCCACTCTTTTACCTTAAGTGTATGTGAGTCTTCATGTGTTAGGTGAGTCTCTTGAAGACAGCAGATACTTGGTTGGTGAATTATAATACGTTCTACCATTCTGTGTCTTTTAAGTGGAGCATTTAAGCCATTTACATTCAACTGTTAGTATTGAGATGTGAAGTACTATTCTATTCATCATGCTATTTGTTGCCTGAACACCTTGTTTGTTGTCTTTTTTATTGTGTTTTGTTTTATAGATCCTGTGAGACTTATGCTCTAAGTAGGTTCTATTTTGGTTTATTTCCAGGATTTGTTTCAAGATTTAGAGCTCCTTTCAGCAGTTCTTAGAGTGCTGGTTTGGTACTGGTGAATTCTCTCAGTATTTGTTTGTCTGAAAAAGATTGCATCTTTCCCTCACTTATAAAGCTTAGTTTTGCTGGATACAAAATTCTTGGCTGATAATTATTTTGTTTAAGGAGGCAAAGATAAGGCCCCAATCCCTTCTTGCTTGGAGGATTTCTGCTGAGAAATCTACTGTTAATCTGATAGGTTTTCCTTTATATGTTACTTGGTGCTTTTGCCTCACAGCTGTTAAGATTCTTTCCTTCATCTTGACTTTAGACAACCTGATGACTATTTGCCTAGATGGTTATCTTTTTGTGATAAATATCCCAGCTGTTCTTTGAGCTTCTTGTATTTGGATGTCTAGATATCTAGCTAGGCTGGGGTAAGATTTCCTCTATTATTCCCTCAAATATGTTTTCCAAACTTTTATATTTCTCTTCTTCCTAGGCAATGCTAATTATTCTTAGGTTTAATACAATCCCAAACTTCTTGGAGGCTTTGTTCATCTTTTAAAATTCTTTTCCCTTGTCTTTGTTGGATTGAGTTATTTCAAAAGTCTTGTCTTTGAATTCTAAAGTTCTGTCTTTTGCTTCCTTAATGTTATTGCTGAGATTTTCCAATGTATTTTGCATTTCTCTAAGTGTGTCCTTCATTTCCAGAAGTTGTGATTGTTATTTATGCTTTCTATTTCACTTAAGATTTTTCCCTTCGTAGCTTGTATCAGTTATTTCTATTTTTTATTTTTAAATTTCATTAAGTTAGACTTCACATTTCTCTGGTGTCTCCTTGATTAGCTTAATAATTGACATTCTGAATTCTTTTTCTGGCAATTCAGAGACTTCTCCTTGGTTTGGATCTGTTGCTGGTGAGCTAGTGTGATCTTTTGGGCATGTTAAAAAACCTTGTTTTGTCATATTACCAGAATTGTTCTTCTGACTCTTTCTTATTTGGGTAGACTATTTCAGAAGGAAGATCTGGGGCTGAAGCGCTTCTGTTCAGATTTTTTTTTTTTTTTTTTTGTCCCACAGGGTGCTCCTTTGATGTGGTGCTCTCCTCTTTACCCTAGCGACAGGGCTTCCTGAGAGTTGAACTGCAGTGGTTTTGATTTCTCCTTTAGATCTAGCCACCTAGTGAAGCTACCAGTCTCTGCACTGGTATTGGGGAGTGTCTGCACTGAGTCCTGTGATGTGAACTGTCTCCATGTTTCTCATTTGTGGATACCAGCACTTGCTTCAGTGGAAGTAGCAGGGGAGTGAAGAGGACTCTGCAAGGGTCCTTGGTTATAGTTCTGTTTATTGCACCAGTTTTGTGTTGGTTGGTTTCCAGCCAGGAGGTGTCAATTTCAAGAATGCATTAGCTGCCATAGTATAGGGAGGATCAGGTGGTGGGCAGGGCCCTAGAGATCTGAAGAGATTGTATCTTTTGTCTTCAGAGTTTTTTGGCTGTCTCTGGGCACATGCAGCAGCAATCCACTTCCTTCAAAGGATTTGTGGTTTCTCTCAGCTTTCCTGGTATGTTGCTATGATAGTTCTTAGAGCAAAAGTTCACGACGTGAGTCTCCATACACTGCTCTGTCCATCTGAGTGGGAGCTGCAAGTTAGTTCTGCCTCCTATCTGCCATTTTTCCAGTTTCTGATCATCTATCCTTTCTTCTGTACAGTTTTAGGCTGGGGAGGTGCAGGAGAAGGGGAAGTGAGTGCCCTGGTATGCAGTTTTGCTGACTAGTGTCTCTAGTTCTTTGGGACTTTGAGCCAACTAAGACAGAACGGAGATGGGAGCTCCACCCCACCTGTTCTCTGCCCACATCACTGGCAGGGCCCCCAGGGACCTCTGCTATGTGGTACCAACAGACACATTTGCCCTTCACTCCTCTAAAGCAGCCCTGAAGGCTGGAGCTTTCAGCCTCAGCCTCCTGCCTGCCTGGCTGGCCTCAGCCTCGCTTGTTGCAATGTCTCAGGCATTTCACCTTCTTACCCCCAACTGGGGAAGCGGCTCGAGGAGTCAGAAGAGATGTTTCTTTTTCCACTCGGGTCACTGTGTCCCCAAATCATCGATGGATCTGAGGGGACAATCTCCGTGGGCTGAGAGGGGCCATGGTGATGCATGTCCTTGACAAGTTGGGACTAGACTGGACACACCAGCTTCTGTCCAGATCTGCTTGCTCGTCAACTTCACTTGGCTTCTGCTTTGCTCTGCACCCTGGTTCTGGTAGCTGCAGGGACATTGAACTCACATTTCAATGGCACCATCATGCCCTCAGCTGCCATAACCTAAATGTTGGAATACGGCTCTTCCCTCTCCCCCTTGCCTCACTTTTCACCAAATCCTAATCATGCCTCCTCCACCACCATGAGAGCTCTTTGTCTCCTTGCTGCCCTCCTGCCCTCTGCCTGGTTCAGCATTGTGGCCTCCTTCCTGCATTATTTTAATGACCACTTGCCTGTGTACCCCTCATCCCCAGGCTCCCTCCTCCAGGGTACCTTCCCTTAGCAGTGAGAAAGATCTTTCCAAGGCATAGCTGGGGTCCCCACTTTCTAGGAAGAAAATGCAATGTCTCTCAGATAACATTCATAAGATTTTCATGGTTCTTGAGGGAGAAACAGGAATCCACATATCTCACCTGCCTTTATAGACCAGAGAGGAGGCAGCAGACTGCCCATTCCCTGCAGAGGCTCTGGGATGGAAGCCTCCATCCCTGTCCTAGCCTCTTCTTCTTCCCCTGCACCTGTGGCCTCTGGGCTAGGGTGCTCAGGGGTCTGACTGTTGCCTTGGAACCCTCAGTCCTGTCACCCTCCTTCCCATGAAGTGCCCTTTCTCACTAAGTAGCCTCATCCACTCCCCTCATCCAAACCCCAGGCCCATCTTGGCTGTATCTTCCCTCCTTACCCAGCTGGTTGAAGCCGCCTCTGAGTGTAGTTAACCTGCTCTTGATGCCCTCTTGTCTCCTGGCCCAACCTCACCCCTGGATACCTGGCGCTGCCTCTCCAAGGCCATCCCTCCCACCAGTGTTTACCTTACCCCGGTCCCCTGCCTCTCAAGTCAGAGGTAATCCCTGCTGCTGCTAGGGTGATCTGTCTGGTGATAAAATCCAATCTGCTGGTACAGCCTGCAAGCCCTGATTGGTTCTCCCCTCCACCTCAGCTCCCAGCATCCTTGTGCACCTGTGGCCAACCATGCCCAGCTCTTTCTCATGTGCATTGGCCTTTGGACGTGAGCTATCTTTGCCTGGAGCATCTTTTCCCTCCTGACACTGGCAAGCTGCTGCTGGGCCTGCCCTTCTCAGCATGATGTTGCCTCTCCCAGGAAGCTCTCCAGGGTCCTTTAGGCTGGGTCTCGTGTGCTGGTTTTTGCTTCCTCAGTACTCTGTTCATGCTGGAGAAATAAAGAGGCATAAAATAGAGTCCTGCTCCTTAAGGTTCAAGTGTAGACCTCTGACTGTTCCTACAACAATCACTTCTATCACCAGCATCAGCAGGTTTTCCCTTGCCACTGCATCTTTCCAGCAGCACATCAACCTGCAGTGAAAGCTTGGTCTTTAAAAATAAGAATATGAAGCTTGTTTCCTGCCCCAGGACCTTGGCAGTGACCCTACTCCTTCCTGGATGGCTCCCTTGCAGGTCTTCTCAGAGTCATCTTGACTCTGCATCCCTCCTGCAACCGCCATCCAACTTCTCTGCTTCTCTCTAAAGGAACATCTGCAGACGTGACATGTCTAATACTAAAGTGTTGGTTCCTGCCCCAGCACCGCCCCATCCCCACAGGCTTGCTCCACCTAGACAGGGTCTGCATCTCACCGAGCGCATTGCCATCTTCCTGTTTGACCTCCCCACCCAGGAGCTCCTACTGCTGCCTGCCCTACTTGCCATAGTGCTTGTGGTTATGATCTTCATGTGCTCCTACTCCAAACCACTTATAGTTTCCTGTCCCTTCCAGAAGAAAATCCAATCCCAACACCATGACTTCTAAGGCCCTGACCATCTCCTGCCATGCCTTTACTTGCCCTGTTCCAGCTACATTGACTGTGAGATTCCTACAACACGAAGCTGTTTTTTCTCACTCCAGGACCTTTTCACTGACTCCACTCCATCCTGGAGGGCCTTCCAGGCTCTTCTCAGGGTGTCTCCCTCACATTGCTCAAGCACGTCCCCTCAGAGAGGCCTTCCCACACCTCTGGACCTGGTGTCCCCGGCCATGTCCTCTTCTGCTCCTTGAACACAGCAAGGTTCCTTTCATTCATATTATTTCTCAGGACCTGAAATTGTCAATTTATTCACTTATTTATTGCCTGTTTCTCCTTCTGGAAATATAAGCTTCTGGGCAGGGACCTCATGTGCCTTATTTGTCTCCTAAGCCCAGGGCCTGGCTGGTACTGGAGGAGCTGATGGACCCTGGGTGCTCCTCCCAGCTTCATGACATAGCCCACCACTGGCCTTCTGCATCGAGGCTGGGAATACTGTAGCCAGAAGGAAAATCTCTCTGTTAACATGGAATTAATAAAAGAATACGTGGTTGCAGGTAATATGTGTATATATATATATGTATATATGATTAAAAATATATATGTATGATAAAAATGACATTCTGCTGAGAGATAGAGAGAACCCATAAACTTCTGTCTTTCCTGCATCCTTACATTGCCTTCAAACAAAAAGAAAATTGTAATTGCTGGCTTACACACTAGTTTTAGATGTAAGCCACCATTTATGACACCTTTTGGTAAGTGCTAGAGTAGAGTGATGAGCAAGAAACCAGGCCACCGTGCCCCGGCACCAAGAGTGGGAGTGACCACAGGGCAACCTTCCCTGGAGAACTTGCTCTGATGCCCCCTGAAGTCCTGTGAGCTCTGGGGCCAGGACCCGGCCTGGTACCCCTGCAGCCCAGGGCTCTGCCCCAGTCCATGATTCTTTCCGGGATTGGCATGGACTTAACTCATTACCAATCATGTATAGCCCCTTGACAAGTTTTGGCACACAAAGCATTTGGGATGTCTTGGGGAAGAAAACAAAATACTTTAATGTAATCAAAAACACAGGAAGGGGATGCCCCTGAAATATAATATGTCCTAGGAGCTGCTCCCCTGCTGTGTGGACTTGGATGCTCTGCAATATACCAATACCGTTTTTTTTTTTCTTTCCCCACAGGATTACTCACATGTCACTTTGGTGAGAAGATGAGGCATTCAGATTGGGAGAACTTGTCACTTTGTCAGAATTATTTTCAGACAAGATTTTTTACTTTTTGTTTCTATATTTTGAAAGAACAGTTTCTTACAACATTCAGGAATTAGTACTTTGCATTTTCAGGTTCACTTTGGTGCAGCCCCTAGGGTGCTTGTGGGTCTGGCCCAACCTTCCCTGGAATGAGTCCTCGGTTGAGGGGGCCTGAGGTCAGCACCCTGCAGGGTTCATCCTGCAGTGTCACCTAAAAGTGTCCGGCTGCTTGGCCTGGCTATTTCTGCTGAATGCACAAAAATACATTTTGCCTTTTCTCCTTCCAAGTTGCAGTTTCTTTTCTGCAAATGAAGCAGAAGAAAAGTACTGCATTGACATGATGAACTGAAAGCACACTTACTTCAGGGACATGTTTCTTCGGTTGGGAAATTCCTCTTTTATTTGTGACTAGTTGTTTTCTTTCCTTAGTCAACTTCCTCTAACCCTCAATGCATGTGACACACACACACACACACACACACACACTCTGAGGGGTGCCCAGAAGTTCCCAGGTCCCAGCACTGGCTCTCTGAGACTGTAGGCTCTGGGGGAGGGTGGGCTGTCAGGGAGGCTGGACTTTGGGGAAGGTGTCTATCTAGGGTGGGATGTGCAGGTGAAGAGCTGGGGTTGGCCTATGAGAGACCTGGGCCCCAACTGGCTGCCCCTTGATGTCCCCTGTGATCTTGTCTTTTCCATCCATGAAACGGAGGTGAGCCACAGTGCCGAGCCCACAGGGGTGGGGAAGTCACT
Organism: Colobus angolensis palliatus; assembly: GCF_000951035.1. Lineage (NCBI taxonomy): Eukaryota > Metazoa > Chordata > Mammalia > Primates > Cercopithecidae > Colobus > Colobus angolensis. Next base: position 595,405 of record NW_012117044.1, on the reverse strand, counting down.
GTGCACAGTTCCAGGCACAGAATAGGTGCTGGGTGAATGTCATGTGGGACTCCTCCCACTCAAGGAGAGTGTGTGGCAGTGGGGGAGAGGTGTCAAGAACCCCTGAAGCATCCTCCTGGGGAAGCCACTTTCTCACAGGAAAAAGATGTGGATTTGAAATCTCTTGATTCCTTCTTTTAAAGCCTTGTAGGACCCCACATTTGATGTGCAAGCTCAATCCTGCAGCCAAGTTCAGAGCGCCGTGCTCCTTCTATCTCTTCATTAGTAAGCAACCCAGTGACTCACTGCAACACAGTGCCCAGGATGTAGGGACGAGTGGAGGGTGTCAGCACAGACTCCCTGGCCAAGGCACGTGGGTGCTCCTCCCAGCCCTGCACTCTGGCTCCCGTTTCACAAGGGATCACTGGGGACAGTCAGTCCAAGTGATCATCCAAGCAGGCCCTCCTAGGAGATATTAGGGTGCAAATGCAGGTCATAATCACCCACCCTTTGACGCCTGCTCCTCAGACACCTCCAATGCATGAGCCCATGAGCCCTGCTGTGAGGGGTACGGCCAGCCTGCCATCTCCAGGTGTTGCTGGAACACCCCAGGCTGGTCCATGATGCCGGGTCCAGCCCTCAGAAAGACCTTTCCAGCAGACTTGGATTCCTGCCTCTTGGGTGGTCTGATAAACTGTCCCCTGGCTGGTGTTTGGGCCAACTGTACCAGCTTCCATCTGATGTTTCTGGCAGAGGAATTCTTGAGGCCTCTGCACCTCGTTAGCCCTCAGAATGGGACTCACTAGGTTCCAGCGTGGGTCATTACTCGGATCTGTGAGCTTGTTGCTGTGACCCTGGGACCGCTGACCAGATGGCCCAGATGCAGGGGGCTCAGGAAGCCCCAGGCTCTGCAGGAAGCCCCAGCTGGTGCTCCCTGTTCATCCTGTTAGAGGAAAGGCTATGGTAGCAATTGTTTCAGACCTGAGGCATGAGGGGAGCCAGGGGAACTGGATTTGGGAGGTAGACAGGCCAGGTGCAAGTCTCGGCCTTTCCAAGTAGCTGCGGCCTTGGGCAAGACCTCTACTTCTCTGAGCCTCAGTTTCCTCCCTTGCTATGTGGCCATGGATGGAAGTTCCAGGGATGGCACAAGGACTCACCTACCACAGTGTCAGATAAGAACTGGTTCTCAGCAAAGGAGAGCTCACATGAGGGTGCCTGTGGATATCAAAGGCACAGAAAACAGGACACACACTTCTGTTAATTTAAGTTTAAAAAATAAAAATGAATAAACATTAGCCCCTGTTTGGTTTGCCAAACCCCAGCCAGGCCACATTCTTCCTTTTGCAAACTATCCCATCCCGGTTACTCACTGAGACATTTGCCGTCCTGCAGGTGTGGATCAGCTTCCTTGTGAGCCTTTGCTGTTTCAGCACTGTGCTGGGCACTGCGTGGGCTCCCACTAGCCTTTCTGTGCCCTGGGGGTCTGTCAGCGTTGGGCCTTATTAGTGATGTGACCCATAAAGGGAACTGAACTCCTCTCAGCCTCAATTTCATCTTCTGTAAAAGTGGTGTAATGAAGGTCCCAGTCAAACTAGCCCCAGACATTAACATACTATTGTTTGAACATTGCACCATGTGCAGTGCCCGGCACATGGCTGCCCTTTAGAGATGGGAGGGAGGAATCGGGAATATCCTGTTCTGAACTACCTGCACTACACATAAAGTAGTATGTGAATGTGGACTTAGATTATTAAAAATGTGTATTGTAAACTCTGAGGCAATCACAAAAAATTGAAAAGAAATATTAATGATACGCTAAGAGAGGATTTAAAATGGAATCATGTAAAATGCAAATGTAAAAACAGGGAAGGCAGAAAAAAGGGAAAAAAGAAAAAGCAAGTACAAAGAATAAAAGGTTATAAATAAGGCAGGTATTAAATCAACTATATAAATAATCACCTTAAATATAAATGGTCTAAACACACGAATTAAAAGACAGATAACTGAGGTTACAATGAGCTATCATCATGCCACTACACTCTAGCCTGGGCAACAGAGTGAGACTTTGTCTACTAACTACAGCTATATACAGGAAACCCACTTCAAATATCAAGACTTAGACCAGTTCAAAGTGAAGGGATAAAGAAAAGGCATACCATGTAAATATTTATCAAAAGAAAGCTGAAGTAGCCGTATTAGTTCTAGCTTTAATTCCAGAGAAAACAGCAGAAAAAGGAAGATTATTGGGTATAATGAGGGAATTTATAAGGATAAAGAGGTCTATTCTCCAAGGAGATATAATAATCCTAAAACAGCATGTACCTAACAACAGCGCATCAAAATAAATGAGGCAAAAACGGTAATTTTGGCTGAAACTGAATTGTAAGGAGAAATAGGCAAATCCAATTATTATGGTTGGAGACTTCAAATGCTTGTCAGTAATTGATAAATCAAGGAAGCAGAAGATCTGTAAGGATAGAGATGACCTGAGCAGCATTAAGAATCAACTTGATCTGATTGACATTTTTGGAATATTCCAGCCAACAACAGCAATTATACATTCATCTTAAGCTCATTCATGTGCAATATTCAATATAGACACAGTCCAGATCATAAAACACACTTAAAAAATTTTGAAGAATAAAAATCATACAAAGTATGTTCTCATACCACAATAGAATTAAGCTAGAAATCAATCGTTCACAGAAGGATAGGCAGAAAATTCCCAAATATTTGGAAATTAAATAACCCAAGGGAGAACTAAGAAGTCTCAAAAATAAAGAACAATTGATATTTTGAAATAAGTAAAAATTAAAATACAACTTTTCAAAGTTTTGGGGATGAAGAAAAGTGGCTGTGGGAAGAAAATTTATAGCATTAAATATGTATATTTGAAAAGAAGAAATATATAAAACAAATGACCTAATCTTCTATCTTGGGAAGCTAGAGAAAGAAGGGTGAATTATACCTTAAAAAAGCAGAGGAAAGAAAATAATGAAAATTGGAGCAAATATCAGTGCAATTAAAAGGAGGAAAACAATAAACAGAATCAGCACAATCAAAAGATCAAGAAAATTGATAAACCTCTAGCCAAGCTCACCAAGAAATAAAGAGAGAATATCAAATTGCCCAATATAATAAAGGGAGGTTATCACTACTGATCTTAAATAGATGATAACAGAATACCATAAATGACATTTTATCCACAAATTTAATAACTCCATTGAAATGGACAATTTCCTGAAAGACAAATTTCCAAAACTCATTCAAAGAGCAATAGATAACCTGAAAAGCTCTAATTTAATAAATAAATTAAATTAATAATTAAAAATCCTCTAAGAGAAAAAGAAAGAAAGAAAGAAAGAACCAGGCCAAGATAACAAACACCAGTGGTTTCACTCATAAATTTTACCAAATAACTGAAGAAGAAATAATATCAATTCTTCACAATTTTTTTAGAAGCAGAAGGAGCATTTCCTAATCAACTCTTTTGAGGCCAGCATTACCCTAATACTAAAACCACAGAAAAATGTTACAAAACTACAGACCAATATGTCTCAAGAACATGGCTGCAAAAATCCTTAACAAAATATTAGAAAGTTTGTTAAGCAATATCTAAAAAGGATAACTCATCACAACCAAGTGGCATTAAATCCAGCAAGGGAAGGCTGGTTCAAATTAGTAAACTAATCATTGGAATTCACTATATTAACAAATTAGAGAAGAAAAACATGTACTCATATCAGGTAATGCAGAAAAGCATGCAAGAACAAAATTCAACACTCATTTATGATAAAAACTCCCAGCAAACTAGCAATACCAGAAAACTTCCTTGTCCTAATAAAGGGTATATATGAAATTCCTACAGTTAATCCCATACTTAATTGTGAGACTGATGCTTTTTTCTGAGACTGGAAACAAGGCAAAGATGTATTCTCTTAAAATTCCCATTTAACATCATACTAGAAGTCGTAGCCAGTGCAATAAGACAAGAAAAATAAATAAATGGTGTGCCAATTTGAAGGATAGAAATAACACTGTATTTATTCACATATGGTATGGGAATCTAGGAAAAACACTAAAGAATGTACAAAACAATCCTGGAATTAATAATCAAGTCTAGGAAGGTGGCAGGATATAAGGTACAGAAATTAATTTCTTTTTTATATATCAGCAATGAATAATTGGAATTTTAAATAAAACAAAATTACTATTGACAATAAAACCAAAGCTGAAGAAAATAAAGTATTTATTTATAAATCTAAAAAAAGTACAGGATTTATATGTGAAAAGCTACAAAACTCTGAATTAAAGGAGGTCTAAATACATGGAGAAATATCTTATGTTCATGTAGTAAAACAGCAGTACTCAGTCTTTTTGGCACCAGGAACTGGTTTTGTGAAAGACAAATTTTTCACAGATGGTGGGGTGCTAGGGGATGGTTTCAGAGTGAAACTATTCCACCTCAGATCATCAAGCATGAGTTAGATTCTCATAAGGAACATGCAACCTAGATCCCTTGCGTGCATAGTTAACAATAGGGTTTGTGCTCCTATGAGAATCTAATGCTGCTGGGATCTGACAGGAGACAGAGCTCAGGTGGAAATGCTAGCCTGCCTACCACCCACCTCCTGCTGTGCAGCCTGATTCCTAACAGGCCATGGACTGAACTGGTACTGGTCTGTGGCTAGGGGTTTGGGATTCCTATGTTAAAAGACCCAATATTGTTAAAATGTTAATTCTTCCCAACTTGATTTTTAGTTTCAAGAATGTAGTCTAAATTCATATTTAGTTTTGAATGTAATCCTATTCAAAATTCCAGCAATCTGTTTTTATATATTAACAAACTAATTATAAAATTTATATATAAAGACAAAGGCCTTAGACAGGTCACTACAGTATTACAGTAGAATAATAAAGTTGGAAGACCACACTATCTGATTTTAAGCCTTACAATAAAATTACAGCAATCAAGATAATGGAGTACTGGCAAACTAATAGATGCATAGAACAATATAACATAGTAGAGATCCCAGAAATAAACCCACAGAAATATAGTCAACTGATCTTTGACAACAACACAATGGTAATTCAATGGAGAAAGAGTAGTCTTTTCCACAAATGATGCTAGAGTAATTGGATAGCTGTATGCAAAGAATGAAACTAGACACACACTTTACACAATAATTAATTCAAATGGACCATGGTCCTTGTATTAATTTCCTATTTCTGCATTACCACAAACTTAGTGACTTAACACAAATCAGTTTATTATTTTTTATATAGTTCAAAGGTCAGAAATCCCAAATGAGTCTCGCTGGGGTAAAGTCAAGGTGATGACAAGGTTTTCTTTCTCTTTCTTTTTTCTTTCCTTTTTTTCTTTTCCAGCTATGTGGTTGCCCAAATTCTTCTGTCTTTAAAATCAGAAATGGCCAATTGAGTTTTTCTTAAATTGTATCACATTATTTTCATGAATCAGGTCAGTTTATGAATAAGGCATCTGCAAAATCCCTTACTCCGTGTAAGATAAGATACTTGCAGATTTCAAGAGCTATGAGAGACATATTCCACCTATAACAGTCCACCTTCTGGCCTTAAAGCACATCTACCCCGCAGGCAAATACATTTGCCCCATGCCAAAATTGCCATAGGATCAAACCATCACAGTTTTAACCCAAGTCCAGAATTTCATTTTAAATCTCATCAACTCAAAACTCCCAAATTTCATCATCAAAATCATCTAAGTCAAGTATGGGTAAGACTCTGGCTATAATCCCTGGAGGGCACAATGGCTTTCTATCATTGTCTGAAGTTTTGGATTCCATTTGCATGACATTTTGGAAAAGGCAAAATGATAGAGGCATAAATAGATCAGTGGTTGACAGAAAGTTTGGGTAGGCAGGAGGATGAAAAGATGAAACAGAGGTGAATTATTAAGGTGGTGAAACTACTCCTTATAATACTATAATGGCAGATATATGGCACCATGCATTTGTCAAAACTCATAGAGCTATAAAGAATAAAAAGTAAAATTTAATGCAAGAAAAATGTTTAAAAAATCAACTGCATGGACAGTGGGCACCAGAATGGATTGCACAATATGACAAAGAATTAGCTAATAAAATATTTCAAATGTATGAAATAACTTCACTGCAGGAGAAGGGGAAAAAAACGTACTAACCCAAGGAACACTGAAAATCAGCAGAGACTATAAAACTAAAGGCAAAAGGAACTATACAAAAGCACTGTGTGCTAGCTGGTAAGGCTGCTTTCTTTTTTTATTTTTATTTTATTTCTTAAAGTTCCAGGGTGCATGTACAGGATGTGCAGGTTTGTTACATAGGAAAACGTGTGCCAAGGTGCTTTGCTGCACCCATCAACCCATCATCCAGTTATTAAGGCCAGCATGCATTAGCTCTTTTCCCTAATGTTCTCCATGCCCCCAACCCGGTCCCCATGAGTGTTGTTCTCCTCTCTCTGTCCATGTGTTCTCATTGTTCAGTTCTAAGTGAGAGTATGCAGTGCTTGGTATTCTGTTCCTGCATTACTTTGGTGAGGATAATGGCTTCCCGCTTCATCTGTGTCTCTGAAAAGGACATGATCTCATTCCTGTTTATGGTTGCATAGTATTCCATAGTGGATATGTACCACATTTTCTTTATATTTTAATTTTTATTTTATTATACTTTAAGTTCTGGGGTACATGTGCAGAACGTGCAGGTTTGTTACATAGGTATACATGTGCCATGGTGGTTTGCTGCACCCATCAGCCCATCATCTACATTAGGTATTTCTCCTAATGCTATCCCTCCCCCATCCCCCCACTCCCCAACAGGCTCCAGTGTGTGATGTTTTCCTCCATGTGTCCATGTGTTCTCATTGTTCAACTACCACTTACAAGTGAGAACATGCAGTGTTTGGTTTTCTGTTCTTGTGTTACTTTGCTGAGAATGATGGTTTCCAGCTTCATCCATGTCCCTGCAAAGGACATGAACTCATCCTCTTTTATGGCTGCATAGTATTCCATGATGTATATGTGCCACATTTTCTTTATTCAGTCTATCATTGATGGACATTTGGGTTGGTTCCAAGTCTTTGCTATTGTAAACTGTGCCACAATAAACATACGTGTGCATGTGTCTTTATAGTAGAATAATTTATAATCCTTTGGATATATACCCAGTAATGGGATTCCAGGATCAAATGGAATTTTTAGTTCTAGATCCTTGAGGAATCACTGCACTCTCTTCCACAATGGTTGAACTAATTTATACTCCCACCAACAGAGTAAAAGCATTCCTATTTCTCCACATCCTCTCCAGCATGTGTTGTTTCCTAATTTTTTAATGATCACCATTCTGACTGGTGTGAGATGGTATCTCATTGTGGTTTTGATTTGCATTTCTCTAATGACCAGTAATGATGAACTTTTGTTCCTATGTTTGTTGATCACATAAATATCTTCTTTTGATAAGTGTCTTTTGATATCCTTTGCCCACTTTTTGATGGGGTTGTTTGTTTTTTTCTTGTATATTTGTTTGAGTTCTTGGTAGGTTCTGGATATTAGCCCTTTGTCAGATGAATAGATTGCAAAACTTTTCTCCCATTCTGTAGATTGCCTGTTCACTCTGATGATAGTTTCTTTTGCTGTGCAGAAGTTCTTTAGTTTCATTAGATCCCATTGGTCAATTTTGGCTTTTGTTGCCATTAGTTTTGGTGTTTTAGTCATGAAGTTTTTGCCCATGCCTATGTCCTGAATGATATTGTCTAGGTTTTCTTCTGGAGGTTTTATGGTTTTAGGTCTTATGCTGAAGTCTTTAATCCATCTTGAGTTAATTTTTGTATAAGGTGTAAGGAAGGGGTCCGGTTACAGCTTTCTGCCTATGGCTAGCCAATTTTCCCAACACCATTTATTAAATAGGGAATCCTTTCACCATTGCTTGTTTTTGTCAGGTTTGTCAAAGATCAGATGGTTGTAGATGGGTGGTGTTCTTTCTGAGGCCTCTGTTCTCTTCTGTTGGTCTATATATCTGCTTTGGTACCAGTACCATGCTGTTTTGGTTACTGTAGCCTTGAAGTATAGATTGAAGTCAGGTAGTGTGATGCCTCCAGCTTTGTTCTTCTTGCCCAGGATTGTCTTGGCTATGTGGGCTCTTTTTTGGTTCCGTATGAAATTTAAAGTAGTTTTTTTCCAATTCTATGAAGAAAGTCAATGGTAGCTTGATGGGGATAGTACTGAAAGTGTAAATTACTTTGGGCAGTATGGCCATTTTCACAGTATTGATTCTTTCTATCCATGAGCATGGAATGTGTTCCCATTTGTTTGTGTCCTCTCGTATTTCCTATTTCCTTGAGCAATGGTTTGTAGTTCTCCTTGAAGAGGTCCTTCACATCCCTTGTAAGTTGTATTCATAGGTATTCTATTCCCTTTGTAGCAATTGTGAATGGGAGTTCACTCATGATTTGGCTCTCTGTTTGTCTGTTATTGGTGTATAGGAATGCTTGTGATTTTTGTACATTGATTTTGTATCCTGAAACTTTGCTGAAGTTGCTTATCAACCTAAGGAGATTTTGGGCTGAGATGATGGGGTTTTCTAAATATACAATCATGTTATTTGCAAAGAGAGACAATTTGACTTCCTAGTTTCCTAATTGAATACCCTTTATTGCTTTCTCTTGCCTGATTACCCTGGCCAGAACTTCCAATACTGTGTTGAATAGGAGTGGTGAGAGAGGGCATCCTTGTCTTGTGCCAGTTTTCAAAGGGAATGCTTCCAGTTTTTGCCCTTTCAGTATGATATTGGCTGTGGGGTTGTCACAAATAGCTCTTATTATTTTGAGATACATTCCATCAATACCTAGTTTATTGAGAGTTTTCAGCATGAAGTGCTGTTGAATGTTTTCAAAGGTCTTTACTTCATCTACTGAGATAATCATGTGGACTTTGTCAGTTGTTCTGTTTATGTGATAAATTACATTGATTGATTTGTGTATGTTGAACCAGCCTTGTATCCCAGGGATGAAGCTGACTTGATCATGGTGGATAAGCTTTTTGATGTTCTGCTGGATTCAGTTAGCCAGTATTTTATTGAGGATTTTCACATCGATGTTCGTCAGGGATATTGGTCTAAAATTCTCTTTTTTGTGTGTGTGTCTCTGCCAGGCTTTGGTATCAGGATGATGTTGGCCTCGTAAAATGAGCTAGGGAGGATTCCCTCTTTTTCTACTGATTGGAATTGTTTCAAAAGGAATGATACCAACTCCTCTTTGTACCTCTGGTAGAATTCTGCTGTGAATCCATCTGGTCCTGGACTATTTTTGGTTAGTAGGCTACTAATTACTGCCTCAATTTCAGAACTTGTTATTGGTCTATTCAGGGATTCAACTTCTTCCTGGTTTAGTCTTAGGAGGTTGTATGTGTCCAGGTATCTGTATCTTCTAGATTTTCTAGTTTATTTGTGTAGAGGTGTTTATAGTATTCTATACTGAGACCCTTTTTCCAGTTTGCCAGTCTGTGTCTTTTAATTGGGGCATTTAGACTGTTTACATTTAAGATTACTATTTTTGTGTGTGAATTTGATCCTGTCACTATGATGCTAGCTGGTTATTTTGTTGATGCAGTTTCTTCATAGTGTCAAGGGTCTTTACAATCTGGTTTGCTTTTGCAGTAGCTGGTGCCAGTTGTTCCTTTCCATGTTTAGTGCTTCCTTCAGGATCTCTCATATGGCAGGCCTGGTGGTGACAAAATCTCTCAGCATTTATAAAATAAAGGGATATCCCCTTTATTTTTTTTTATTGTGACAATTTGATTCTTCTTTTTTCTTCTTTGTTAGTCTGTCTAGTGGTCTATCTATTTTGCTGATTTTTCAAGAAACCAGCTCCTGGATTCATTGATTTTTGAAGGGTTATTCTTTTCTCTATCTCCCTCAGTTCTGCTCTGATCTTAGTTATTTCTTGTCTTCTTGCTAGCTTTTAAATTTGTTTGCTCTTGCTTCACTAGTTCTTTTAATTGTGGTGTTAGGGTGTCAATTTTAGATCTTTCCTGCTTTCTCTTGTGGGAATTACTGCTATAAATTTCCCTCAACACACTGCTCTGAATGTGTCCCAGAGATTCTGGTGCATTGTGTCTTTGTTCTCATTGGTTTCAAAGAATATCTTTATTTCTGCCTTAATTTCATTATTTACCCAGTAGTCATTCAGGAGCATGTTGTTCAGTTTCCATGTAGTTGTGCAGTTCTGAGTGAGTTTCTTAATACTGAGTTCTAATTTAGTGTACTGTTGTCTGAGAGAACGTTTGTTATGATTTCCATTCTTTTGCATTTGCTGAGGAGTGTTTCACTTCCAATTATGTGGTCAATTTTAGAATAACTGCAATGTGATGCTGAGAAGAATATATATTCTGTTGATTTGGGGTGTAGAGTTCTGTAGATGTTGATTAGGTCTGCTTGGTAGAGAGCTGAGTTCAAGTCCTGGATATCCTTGTTAATTTTCTGTCTCCTTGATCTGTCTTATATTGATGGGGGGAGGGTGTTAAAGTCTCCCACTATTATTGTGTGGGAGTCTAATTCTCTTTTTAGGTCTCTAAGAACTTGCTTTATGTATCTGGGTGCTCCTGTATTGGGTTCATATATATTTAAGATAGTTAGCTCTTCTTGTTCCATTGATCCCTTTACCATTATGTAATGCCCTTCTTTGTCTCTTTTGATCTTTGTTGGTTTAAAGTCTGTTTTATCAGAGACTAGGATTTTAACCCATGCTTTTTTTTTTTCTTTCCATTTGCTTTGTCAATATTTCTCCATCCTTTTATTTCGAGCCTATGTGTGTCATTGCATGTGAGATGGGTCTCCTGTATACAGCACACTGATGGGTCTTGACTCTTTTTCCAGTTTGCCAGTCTGCATCTTTTAATTGGGGCATTTAGCCTGTTTACATTTAAGATTAATATTTTTGTGTGTGAATTTGATCCTGTCATTACAATGCTAGCTGGTTATTTTGTTGATGCAGTTTCTTCAGCAAACTGGTGCCAGTTGTTCCTTTCCATGTTTAGTGCTTCCTTCAGGAGCTCTCGCATGGCAGGCCTGGTGGTGACAAAATCTCTCAGCATTTGTTTGTCTGTAAAGGATTCTATTTCTCCTCCATTTATGAAACTGAGTTTGGCTGGATATGAAATTCTAGGGTGAAAATTATTTAACAAATGTTAAATATTGGCCCCCACTTTCTTCTGACTTGTAGGGTTTCTGCAGAGAGACCTGCTGTTAGTCTGATGGGCTTCCCTTTGTGGGTAACCTGACATTCCTCTCTGGCAGCCCTTATCATTATTTCCTTCATTTCAACCTTGGTGACTCTAATGATATGTGTCTTGGGGGTTGCTCTTCTCAAGGAGTATCTTTGTGGTGTTCTCTGTATTTCCTGAATTTGAATATTGGCCTGTCTTTCTAGTTTGGGGACATTCTCCTGGATAATATCCTAAAGAGTGTTTTCCAACTTGGTTCCAGTCTTGCCGTCACTTTCAGGTACACCAATCAAATGTAGATTTGGTCTTTTCACATGGTCCCATATTTCCTAAAGGTTTGGTTAGTTTCTTTCACTCTTTTTTCTCTAATCTTGTCTTCTCGCTTCATTTCATTAAGTTGATCTTGAATCTCTGATATTCTTTCTTCTGTTTGATTGATTCGGCTCTTGATACTTGTGTAGGCTTCACTAAGTTCTTGTGTTGTGTTTTTCAGCTCCACCAGGTCATTTGTGTTCTTCTCTAAATTGGTTATTCAAACTAGCAATTACTCTAACCTTTTTTCAAGGTTCTTAGCTTCCTTGCATTGGGTTAGAACATGTTCATTTAGCTCAGAAGAGTTTGTTATTACCCATCTTCTGGAGCCCACTTCTGTCAATTTGTCAAACTCATTCTCCATCCAGTTTTGTTCCCTTGCTGGTGAGGAATTGTGATCGTTTGGAGAAGAAGAGGCATTCTGGTTTTTGGAATTTTCAGTCTTTTTGCACTGGTTTCTCCCCATCTTTGTGGATTTATATACCTTTGGTCTTTGATGTTGGTGACCTTCAGATGGGGTTTCTGAGTGGACATCCTTTTTATTGATGTTGATACTGTTCCTTTCTGTTTGTTAGTTTTCCTTCTAACTGTCAAGCCTCTCTGCTGCAGGTCTGCTGAAGTTGGCTGGAGGTCCATTCCAGACCCTGTTTGCCTGGGTATCACCAGCAGGTACTGCAGAAGAGTAAAGATTGCTGTCTGTTCCTTCCTCTGGAAGCTCTGCCAGCAAGAGCTTTCCTGTATGAGATGTGTGTCGGCCGCTATTGGGAGGTGTCTCCCAGTTAGGATACACAGGGGTCAGGGACCCACTTGAGAAGGCAGTCTGTCCCTTATCAGAGCTCGAATGCTGTGCTGGGAGATCTGCTGCTTTATTCAGAGATGTCAGGCAGGGACATTTAAGTCTGCTGAAGCTATGCCCACAGCCACCCCTTCCCCCAGGTGCTCTGTCCCAGGGAGATGGGGATTTTATCCATAAGTCCCTGATTGGGGCAGCTGCCTTTTTCTCAGAGATGCTCTGCCCAGAGAGGAGAAATCTAGAAAGGCAGTCTGGCTGCAGTGGCCTTGCTTAATTGTGATGGGGTCCACCCAGCTCAAACTTCTCAGCAGTGTTGTTTACACTGTGAGGGTAAAACTGCATACTCGAGCCTCAGCAAAGCAAACACCCCTTCCCCTACCAAGTTCAAGTGTCCCAGATCAGTGTCAGACTGCTGTGCTGGCAGTGAGAATTTTAAGCCAGTGGATCTAAGCTTTCTGGGCTCCACGGGGTTGGGACCCACTGAGCCAGACCACTTGGCTCCCTGGCTTCAACCCCCTTTCCAGGGGAGTGAATGGTTCTGTCTCACTGGTGTTCCAGATGCCACTGGGGTATGAAAAAAGAAAGAAAAGAAAAGAAAAGAGAAAGAAAGAAAGAAAGAGGGAGGGAGGGAGGGAGAGAAAGAAAGAAAGAAAGAGAAAGGAAGGAAGGAAGGAAGAAAGAAAGAAAGAAAGAAAGAAAGAAAGAAAGAAAGAAAGAAAGAAAGAAAGAAAGAAAGAAAGAGAAAGAAAGAAAAGAAAGAAAGAAAGAAACTCCTGCAGTTAGCTCAGTGTCTGCCCAAACGGCTGCCCAGGTTTGTGCTCAAAACCCAGGGCCCTGGTGGCGTCGGTACCAGAGGGAATTTCCTGGTCTGTCAGTTGTGAAGACTGTGGGAAAAGCACAGTATCTGGGCCAGAGTGCACTATTCCTTCTGGTACATTCTCTCACGGCTTCCCTTGGCTAGAGGAGGGAAATTCCCCAACCCCTGTGCTTCCCGGGTGAGGTGACACCCCATCCCCCTTTGGCTCACCCTCGTGGGCTGTACCCACTGTCCAACCAGTCCCATTTAGATGAACTGTGTACCTCAGTTGGAGATGCAGAAATCACTTGCCTTCTGTGTCAGCCTCACTGGGAGCTGCAGACCAGAGCTGTTCCTATTCAGCCATCTTGCCAGTGACTCCCCACATTTTCTTTATCCAGTCTATCATTGTGAGCATTTTGATTGATTCCATGTCTTTGCTTTTGTGAATGGTGTTGCAGTGAGCATAAATGTGCATGTGTCTTTGTAATAGAGTGATTTATATTTCTTTGGTATATATCCAGTAATGAAACTGCTGGGTCAAATGATATTTCTGGTTCTAAATTTTTGAGAAATTGCCACACTGTTTTCCATAATGGTTGAACTAATTTACATTCCCATCAACAGTGTAAAAGCATTCCTATTTCTTTACAACTTTGCCAGCATCTATCTGTTGTTTCTTTTTTCTTTTTTTTTTTTTGAGACAGTCTCACTCTGTCACCCAGGCTGAAGTGCAGCGGCATGATCTTGGCTCACTGCAAGCTCCGCCTCTTGGGTTCACACCATTCTCCTTCCTCAGCCTCCTGAGTAGCTGGGAAAACAGGCGCCCGCCACCATGCCTGACTAATTTTTTGTATTTTTAGTAGAGACAGGGTTTCACCGTGTTAGCCAGGATCATCTCGATCTCCTGACCTCGTGATCTTCCTGCCTCGGCCTCCCAAAGTGATCTGTTGTTTCTTGACTTTTTAATAATCACCTTTCTGACTGGTGTGAGATGGTATGTCATTGTGGTTTTAATTTGCATTTCTCTAAAGACCAGTAATTTTGAGCTTTTTTTCATATGTTTTTGGCCACATGAGTGTCTTTTTTGAGATGTGTCTATTCATATCCTTTGCCCACTTCTTAATGTGGTTGTTTTTGTTTTCTTGTAAATTTGCTTAAGTTCCTTGTAGATTCTGAATATTAGACCTCTGTCTGATGGAGAGATTGAAAAAATTTTCTCCCATTCTGTAAGTTGTCTACTCACTCCGATGATAGTTTCTTTTGCTGTACAGATGCTCTTTAGTTCAATTAGATCCCATTTATCAACTTTTGCTTTTGTTCCAATTGCTTTGGTGATTTCATTATAAAATCTTTGCACATGCCTATGTCCTGAATGGTATTGCCTAGACTTTCTTCTAGGGTTTTCATAGTTTTGGGTTTTACATTTAGGTCTTTTATCCATCTTGAGTTGATTTTTGTATAAGGTGTAAAGAAGAGATCCAGTTTCAATTTTCTTCATATGGCTAGCCAGTTTTCCCAGAAACATTTATTAAATAGGGAATACTTTCCCCATTGCTCTTTTTTTTTGTCAGATTTGTCAAAGATCAGATGGTTGTAGATGTTCAGTTTTATTTCTGAGTTCTCTATTCTGTTCCATTGGTCTATGTGCCTGTTTTTGTGCCAGTACCATGCTCTTTTAGTTACGGTAGCCTTGTAGTATAGTTTGAAATCTGATAATGTGATGCCTCCAGCTTTGTTCTTTTTGCTTAGGATTGTTTTGGCTCTTTTTTGATTCCATTTGAATTTTAAAATAGTTTTTATTTTTTAATTCTGTGAAGAATGTCAGTGGTAGTTTAATGGGAATGGCATTGGATCTATAAATTGTTTTGGGCAGTATGGCCATTTTCATGATATTGATTCTTCCTAACCATGAACATGGAATGTTTTTCCATCTGCTTGTGCCCTCTCTGATTTCCTTGAACAGTGGTTTGTAGTTCTCCTTGAAGAGGTTCTTCACTTCCCTTGTTAGCTGTATTCCTAGGTATTTTGTTCTCTTTGTGGCAATTATGAATTCCCATTCACATAATTTGGCTCTCTGCTTGTCTGTTGTTGGCATATAGGAATGCTTGACATTTTTGCCCATTGGTTTGTATCCTGAGACTTTGCTGAAGTTGCTTATCAGTCTAAGAAGCTTTTAAGCTGAGTTAATGAGGTTTTCTAGATGCAGGATCACATCATCTGCAAACAAAGACAATTTGACTTCCTCTCTTCTTATTTGAATACCCTTTGTTTCTTTCTTTTGCCTGATTGCCCTGGCTGGAACTGCCAACACTATGTTGATTTGGAGTGGTGAGAGAGAGCATCCATGTCTCGTGCCAGTTTTCAAGGGGGAATGCTTCTTGCTTTTGCCCATTCAGTATGATATTGGCTGTGGGTTTGTCATAAAGGATCTTATTATTTTGAGGTATGTTCCTTCAGTACCTAGTTTATTGAGAGTTTTTAACATGAAGGTATGTTGAATTTTGTTGAAGGCCTCTTCTGCATCTATTGAGATAATCGTGGTTTTTGTCTTTAATTATCTTTATGTGATGAATTACATTTTTTGATTTGTGTATGTTGAACCAGGGTAAGGCTGCTTTCTACAGGGGTATTGGCTAATTATTTTGAAACCACAACACAGGGATAATGGAATCAAATAATTGATGGATGCAGGATGATGGAAGCCAGTTTTCTCACTGTTGGAGGAGGAAGTTGAGGAAGGTTAGAGTGATCATGTGGTCCTGGATTAAAGTTGGATATTTTGGTATTAACTCCTACTTAGCTTAATATAGATAGCAATGAATCCCTAGGGGAATATTTTTAGATATTTGTATAGATATGGGTTAGGACACTCAAAAATCTTTCCTAACTCTGCCAGTTAGTAAGGCTTAGAAGCAATGGAATCCCGGAAGTATGGAACACACACATCACCCAGATCCTGACTTCTAATACCAGTCTATAAAGAAAGGAACGAGAGCTCCTGGCAGATACTGTGGATTCTAGGGCTGAGCAGGGCATACAGGAGAAGAGCCTGGCGTGCCTCATAGTGCCAGAATGTAAGTACAAAACACACACACAAGTGCACAAACACTCAACAATGGGGTGTATCAAAGGGATACAGGAGCCAACTGAAAGAGCTCCTAGTGGCCACAGGTGGAATAATTTGAGTAATAAAATTAATAAAGTAGTACTAGATTATGACCTAAGGTATACAACAAATATGCATGAGATCAATTGGTATCAACATATGATTGAATATATAACTAAAAATAAGGGAGAGGAGACAAACCTCACATATAGAAGAATTTAAAATAATTTACGTAGATATCCCTATCTCAAGGCAGTAGAATATAACTCCCCCTCCCTTAAGTGTGGGCTGCATACGGTGACTTACCTCCAAAGAGTACTGAATGGGAAATGGGAAAAAGAGTAACTTTACAGTAGAGAAAGCAGACAGACTCCCTTAGCCAGGTGAACAAGGCAGACAAAGCTAAGTTATGTCGGTGGCATGTGCCTTTACCTCAGTAGCTTTTTCCTCAAACCCTGCAACTCCAGTCTAATCATGGGGAAAATACCAGGCAAAGTCCACCTGATGGACTTTCTGCAAAATAGCTGACAAGTCATCCCCAAACCTCCCCAAACTGTCAAAATCATTTAAACAAAGTCATCCTAACAAAGTCTGAGAACTTGTCACAGCCATAGAGGAGCTAAAGGACACACAACCACTAAATGTTACGTGGTGTCCAGGATGGGATCCCGGTACAGAAAAAAGATATGTGGTAAGAACTGAGGAAGTATCCATAAAGTATGGATTTTAGCTAACAATAATCAGTAGTGGCTTCTTGGTTGTGACAGATGACCCCTAACCATGTAACATCTGAACACTAGGAGACACTGAGTGTCGGGTATGTGTGGACCTCTTGTATTACTATCTTCACAATTTTCTATGAATCCAAACCTATTCTAAAATTCAAGGTTTATTTTTGAGAAAGTCAATCGAGATTATGCAAGTGAAGGGAAGGGAGCGGGAATAAAATGAAGGTGGGAGGTCTATGCATGCAAAGCCCTAGCCGGGGGGAGATAGGTAGAGGAGGAGAGAAAGAATGACTGGCCCATAGAAGTTCTTCAAAAACATGGGTTTAGTAACTGTTAGAGGCTGATTTCAACTTACTTAGTGCTACTGGTCTTTAAAATGCTAATTATTTTCCATTACCTTTGCTTTCAGTGGACATTTTCCCTACTACTAAACACAAGCAAGCAAAACTGTGTTTTCAACAGGAAATGTCTGTGCATTGCCTCTTGTTGAGGGAACCCAAAACTAAATCGAACCAGCAGAGGGAAGATGTCAGGGAAAGGCCAGGTCCTGGTGGAGGATGAGGTGGGTGACCCCAGATGTCAGAGGTGAGGAGGCAGAGCAGATCCACCAAACCTGCTGAGAGGGACCACCAATTCTGCACCATTATCTCCTGCAGTCAGAGCCAGATGGCAGAAACTGTGCTTTCTGCCTCTGGTGAGTCATAGAGGCCACTAGCGTCCTGAAACGGAGGCCACCAAGTTCTGGGCTTCTGCCATCTAGCTAGACTGTGACCTCCTGGAAATCAGCCACAGCAGAGCTCTATTTTTTGGGTGGTCATGGTTGTGGGTCTGTGGGCTGCTGCTGATGCTCCAACCCATGGCCACAGTGAATACCCGAGTCCCAGCCAACTGCCTCCCACAGAGGACTGCTGGATGGAGGTGGCTGCACATTCTCTCCTGCTCCTGCAAAGCAACCTGACACCCATGCCCCGTATCCTGAAACAAAGATCATGTGCTCTACAGTGTGGACAAGCATTTCAGTTCAGCATGAAAGGAGAGACGGTCCAAGAACATAGTCACATGACAGCCCACAACCCCGCTGTCCCCGTGGCCCTGCTCTCATCTTGGCCTCAGTGGTTCACAGACATCCCAGGCCCAGCTGGTGAAGGCTGGCGTTCATCATTGCACTTTTCTCAGATTCTTGGCTTCAGTTCCCTAGCAGAGACCTTGGCCTATACCACAGTTTAAAGATATGCCTTTTAAAGATTGAATCAGGTTCAATTTTCAGCAGCTGCTTTAAGACAGCTTAGGCTAATTATTGTGTGATCATAAAAAAAAATCACCTATGGAGCTTGTTAAATTTACAGATGTTTCTGAGTCCCATCCCAAAGGAGAGTCCTGGGGATAAGTATTTTTAATATGCTTCCTGGGATGCAGATCTAAGTGCCTAGGAAATTATGTAGAAAGTTCGCGCACGGTTTTTTTTTTTCTTTCTAAGTTCTAGTTCCTGCACTTCTTAAAAAAATTAGAATGGGGAGGATAGGGAGGTTGGGAATCTGAAACTAAGTGTTACAAAATGTCAGTTAGCAGGAACCTAAGAGACCAAGTTCTCCAATCCTTTCTTTTCACAGGAACAGAGCTGGGCCCAGTGAGGTGAAGGGTGTCACTGAGGTCATTCAACTACAAAATGCCAGAGCAGGAGTGGAGGCCAAGTCCCCAGGCTCCAATTCATGACCTCAAGGTGAAAAGATCTCCTGAGACAGATAACAGTTCTCATTTAAGTAAGAATTAAAAATTAAACTTCTCAGTGCTCTGAGACTGTGTTTCCACTAAGCAGTTTATTGTACCTTGTAGATCTGCAAACACTTCCAAAGATGCCTAAACAAAGGCTGTAGTCATCATTCCGTTGGCTGGGCTGACTTGCTTTCTCCTTCTCCAAACTCTCTTTTTCCCCAAACCTCTTAACCCCACCCATCCACTAATTGTCCTCCCAAGTCCTTTTTGAGCTTGGTCCCAGTCTCATGCTCTCTCCCCATTCACCAATCCAAGATGACTCTGGAGTTCACAGCCTCAGCTGGCTGTCCCTGGACAGAGCCTGGGATGCCTGACGAACCAGCAGGACCAAGGAATGGGGTTCTGATCTGTGGGGATCCAGGAGAGTCGCCTCTGATCTCTAAGGGGACACTGCTTTCCAAACAGAGGCAAGTCACAGAGCTCTCTCCGAAGCTATCGGGCTCACCCTTGGGGTCAGCTTAGAGGGAGGCTAAGGTTATAGGGTGTTGATTGGTCACGGAACACCTCTGATGTCTCTCTCTATCCCTGCAACCATCCTAGTAATGACAGAAGAGCATGGAGGTACTGTTTTTGAACAGTTACTGTGTGTCACCCACTGGTTTGTTTGGTTTTATTTATTATTTCCAACTCTCACAACAGCCTCATGAGACAATGGTGTTCAGAGACGTTAAGTAACTGGCCCCAGTCTCACAGCCTGCAAGATTTGAAGCCAGGACTGGAATATGAGAGCAAAGCTCTAGCTCCTTCCACAGTCAAGCTGCCCCTCATCTGCAAACTGGAAAGCACATTGTTTAACTCCTAACACACTCTCTAGGAGCATTTTTGATTCCATGTCCATCCTGGAGGTTTTCTCTAGAAATAGTGGTTCTAGATGACATTCCAATATCTCATGATTGCTCAATATCCAAGCCATAAAGAACAAGGGAGAACCATGAATGTTTCCCTCAATTACATCATAATTTTATGATGACCTGGGGTCAAGAGAATGGTGGGACGAGCTGAGGCTACAGGGACTCACAGATCCTCTTGGTCTGTTCGCAGAAGAGGAGAGGGCTATCAGGAAGGCTGTTGGCTGCTGAGGACCAATCATGGTAATTAAGTTTGTTCTGAGCCTGTGTGTCGGGCAATGTGCTGGATGCTTTCCTAGCATGAGCTCATTGAAGCATCACAGCACCCCTACTGCTGTGATCCCCATTTTCAAGCAAGGATAGGAGGCCTAGGGAGTCTAAAACTCCCCTGAGTTAAGAGAGCTACAGAGAAAATGGCCATACTGCGCAAGGTAATTTATAGATTCAATGCCATCCCCATCAAACTACCAATGAGTTTCTTCACAGAATTGGAAGAAACTGCTTTAAAGTTCATATGGAACCAAAAAAGAGCCTGCATTGCCAAGACAATCCTAAGCCAAAAGAACAAAGCTGGAGGCATCA
>NW_012117044.1:552036-574444 GCF_000951035.1 Colobus angolensis palliatus | reverse complement strand
CAAGAACAGAAAACCAAACACCGCATGTTCTCACTCATAGGTGGGAACTGAACAATGAGATCACTTGAACTCGGGAAGGGGAGCATCACACACTGGGGCTTATCATGAGGGGGAGGGGGGATGGCATTGGGAGTTATACCTGATGTAAATGACGAGTTGATGAGTGCTGACCAGTTGATGGGTGCAGCACACCAACATGGCGCAAGTATACATATGTAACAAACCTGCACATTATGTACATGTACCCTAGAACTTAAAGTATAATAACAAAAAATAATAAAAAAAAGGGATTCAAAAAAAAAAAAAGAGCTACAGAGTATCAGAGCCAGGATTCAGATGCAGGCCTGTCTGACATCACAGCCTGTGCATGTGATCCCTGCAGTAGACTCCAGTGACTTCCCTTAAAGAACCAGGACAGTTTGCTTTTTTTTTTAGACGAAATCTGTCACCCAGTCTGGAGTGCAGTGGCACAATCTCGGCTCACTGCTACCTCTGCCTCCCAAGTTCCAACCATTCTTCTGCCTCAGCCTCCCAAATAGCTGAGATTACAGGCAAGTGCCACCACGTCTGGCTAAGTTTTTATTATTAGTAGAGATGGAGTTTCACCATGTTGACCAGCCTGGTCTTGAACCCCTTACCTCAAGTGATCCCCCCACCTTAGCCTCTCAAAGTGCTGGGATTACAAGCATGAGCTACCGCTCCTGGCTGAGTTTGCTTTTTTATGCAAAGGATTTTCTGAGCACCTTCTCTGCAATAGGTTGTATGAGGCCTTGGAGGTGTGAAGATGAATCAAACATTGACCTTGCCTTCTGTGGTTACTCCAGAATGGTGGAGCAGACATGGATGGTTAAAGGCAGCATGCCATCTCCTCAACACACTGTGTAAGTTGAGGGATACGAGGAATTCATTCTCTTTCCTCAAGGGTGCCACATAGGCAGAGGAACGGAGGCAAATAGGAGGGCGACAGGAAAGGGCACACCTTGGGCAGGGACAGCACCATGCTCTGTCTCACTATCCATCTTCGTTCGCTGTGTTCTCTGCACCAGGTGGGCCCAGACAGGGATAAAACATTTCTCATCCTCAGGCATCACGTGGTCCCTGAGACATGCAGTGCAGAAACAAACGAATAGAGTGAATGCTTGCCATGTTCACGTGTGTGTGTGTATGTGTGTGTGTGCACACATTGCAGGGAAAGGAGAAGTGGGAGTGATGAGGCTGGAAACAGAGTTGTGAACAAGACTTGAACGATTTTGAGCATCAAAATCCAAAGTTGCCCTTTTCTCTTGTAGACAATAGAGTTCTGTCATTTAAAACAGTGGAGAATCAACACCATCCCTATCCACAATTTTTCTCCAAGTTTGAAAGGCAGGCTTGACAAAACTATCACATCCTGCCACCCCTCATCCTCTCTTTCCCACACAAATCCTCTCCTTAATGCCCGCAGCCCTAAGCAGGGCACTGGAGCACCACTGCACACACCTCACCTCCTGTTGCTGGGTTTGGCTGGTTCTTCTTCCTCATCACCTCCTTTTCGCCATGCCTGTGCTGCTGGTCAGTGTCTCATTTTCTCAGCCGGCCAATTGCAAATGTCCTCTAATTTGTCTCTGTTGTGAGTTGAATTGTGTCTCTCAAAAAGATCTGTTCACGTCCTAACCCCTGGTACCTGTGAGTGTGACCTTATTGGAATAGGGTCTTTGCAATGTGATCAAGTTAGGATGAACTCATGTTGGAACAGACATTCAATATGAAATTTGATATGACTGAAATCAATATGACTAGCGTCGTTACACGCAGAAGGGAAGAGACACAGACCCAGGCCCAGACGCCAGGAGAATGCCACATGATGACGGGACAGGACTGAGCAAAGCATCTGTAAGCTGGGGACTGCCAGGGACTGCCAGGGATTGCCAGGGACTGCCAGGGAATGCCAGAGAGAGCCAAGGATTGTCAGCAACATCAGAAGCTAAGATAAAGGCTTGGGATAGATTTTTTCCTAGAGCTTTCTGAGGAACATGGACCTGCAACACTTTGATTTTGGAACTCTGGCCTCTGCTACTGTGAGAAAATGAATTTCTGTGTTTTGCAGCCACCCCATTTGTGGTCATTTGTTAGGGAAGCCCCAGGAAAGGAATATGGTCTCCTTGCCTCCATATTTGCCTGCCATCACCTGCACCTCCCATGGAGCTATCAGGTTGATCTTTCTAAATTGCAGATTTTCCCCATTTAAGGGTGTTAGTGGCTCCCCATTCATTGCCTGTCTCAGAATAAAATCCCCAAACCCTCAGCTCTGTGACTGCCTCACTCTCATTTCTAGCTTATGTTCCAAGTGTACTATGGGAAAATTTTTGTTTCTTTTTCTGTGATAGAAATGCCTGCATTTTATTTTCTGTCTGTTGACTTCTTCTCATCCTTACATTATCTGCAAGTGGCTGGATCATGCCCCTGCTACGTGCCCCTCTATCACTATGGCTGGAATAAGGAAGTGAAGAACAAGCATTTGTTGGATAAGTGAACAAATAGACAGATGAATAACAGATTCAGGGAAAGCCAAGGTTCCTATTGCTGTTACAATGCAGAGTTCAGAAAAGCATAAAAGGATTTGAATCAGAGGAAAGCGGGACTTTTCACTCTTTTCTTTACTGTTTGTGTGACTGGGGGAGAAATTGCTTAACCTCTGAGACTGATCTGTAAAGGCCATCTATAGAGGCGATAATGCATTCTCCATAGAAGCACTGAGAACACGAAGCAAGCTGGTGCGGGTGAATGAGAGGTTGTGCAATGCCTGGAGCAAGCCGCAGGGCTGACTCTTCCTTTCCCAGTTAAACCCACATGTTCATTATGTAACTGTGGATTAGAGTACTCCACGTCTGAAGTCTCATAAATACTAAGCAGAAATTGGCCTTTGTTTTGGACATGCACAAGAATGACCTCTGCAGTGAAAACTTCCCTAATTACTTGTGCAGAACAATAGCAAAAGCCACGAGGAGGTCCATTTAAACAGGGGAGGAGCAATTAATCACAGCCCATTGGAATATTGCTTTTGGTCCTGAACTCAGTTTGCCTTACATACAGGAAATGAAATGCAGTAATTATGGCCATCACTTGAGACTCCAGAGTCCTGGCTTCAATTCCCCAATCCTTCATCATTTCATTTTGGCTGTGTCTATGGAACACCAAGACATCTGGCTAAAAAGTGAAAAATGCCATCCATTTTTCAATTCATGACTCATTGTATATTCTACCTTTCCTTTTTTTATTGTGGTATAATACCCATAATGTTTACTATTTAACTGTTTTTAGGTGTGCAGTTTGGTTGTGTTAAGTACATTCACACTGTTGTGTAACCATCACCACCATTCATTTCTAGAACTTTCACCATCCCAGCAGAAACTCTGTTTCCGTTAAAAAATAACTTTCACTCTCTCCCTCCCCCCAGACCTCGGCAACCACCATTCTCCTTCCTGCGTCTGTGAATTTGATTAGGTACCTCATATAAGCGGAATCATGCAGTATGCGTCCTTTCATAAATGGCTGATTTAACTTAGCATAATGTCTTCAAGTTTCATGCATGTTGCAGCATGTGTCAGAATTTCATTCTTTTTTAAAGGTAAATAATTTCCAATGTGTGTTTATATGACATTTTATTTATCTATCCTTTGTTGATGAACACTTGGGTTACTTCTACCTTTGGCTTTTTAAATACTGCTGCTCTGAACATGTATGTGCAAATATCTGTTCAAGTCCTTGCTTGCTTTTAATTATTTTGGGTATATACCCAGAAGTGGAATTGTGGGATTATATGGTAATTTTGTTTCTAGTTTTTTGAGGAACTTCCATACTGTTTTCCACAGCAGTTGCCACATTCTACATTCCCACCAGCAGGGCACAAGAGTTCCAATTTCTCCTCATCCTCACCAATACTTGTTATTTATTTATATATTTTTTGCTGACAGCCATACCAATGGGTGTGAAGTTCACCTTTTCTTTTTCATGTGTTGCAAGAATTTACTTTTACATGATATTTATGCATTTGATGTCTTAATTTCTTCACCAATCATATATTACAGTAGGTTTATCTGAACATCTTTCCCAACCTTTGTTCAGCACTCTGCCAAGTATTCTAGATTTTCACATTTCTGACCACTGCATCCTAAAAGTTTCTGCTGCTCAACTGTATATTTGCAGAACACAGCACAATTAAAAGTCAAGAAGGGGGAGACAGTAAAGGATGATGAGCAAGGATGAAGAGATTCTTCCTTCCCACACTGAGTGCTGTGGTCTGTGCCCCTGTGTCTGGGAGCCAGGTGCTGACTCCCACCCAGGACTCTGGTAATATCTGCCAGCCTCCGTGATTGCTGCTTCGTGAGGTTCATTGCTGGGAGGTCTGTGAGCTTCCAGAAGAAGTGGAGGGCCACTTACCAATCTGTGTATCCTCATCCCTCAATCAAGACCAACCCAGCAAATGCTCAACAATCTTTTTTTTCTAATCAGCTTCATTTAATTAAAGTAAATTAATTAGTGAATATGTAATATTCTTCTATGAGCGGAGGAAGTAGTCAGAAAAGCAAACTAAATTTTCTTGTCAAAATAATTCTATCTGCAGGAGAGTTTACAACCTTCCCTATGTGCAGTTTCAGTTCACGTGATTTAATTGATGGTAGCTTACTTGGTCTCCTAGCTTACCGAAAACTTCCCCAAGGCTGTTTTAAATGTTGATTTGAATCTAAACACCTAATTACTGGTCCTTGCCTGGAGATACGGCTCCAGAGGCCCCGCAGTGCTGGCCGCTGCCAAGAGCTACCTGGCAGTGATGGATTGTGTAGCTTGCTAGCCCCACCAGCCGGGGGCCCAAGACTTTCTACAGAAGTGCCCAGTGGGGAGGCATGCTAGAGGGGCCTGATTCCTCGTTCCTGCCTGTGTTTTGTATTTGGGTCCACTTTAGTTTATTTTTAGTCAATACCAGAGACAGAAAGGCCATAAATTTCTCTTCTGTTGACACAAATAGTCTTCAGCTTTGTAATGTTCATCCTTTTCCACCAAGAACAAGAGCTCTGGGGTGACAGTGGCCAGTTCCTGAACTTCCACCAGTATCTCCAACTGAGTTCTGACCTACCACGTTGGCTGACAATTCCCCAAGTGTCTTTCCTGTTTCTATTGACAGAAGTATTGGCTGCTTTTGTCCCAGACTGCCCTTTCAAGAACGTTTATAGAGAGAGCAGCCTGGAAGATAGTATACCCCCTACAGAGCAAAGGGCAAGCGTGCTTGCTGTCCAGTGAAATAAAAATAAAGTATCCCTCTGGAGAAAAGGTTAGGCAGGTTTGCTTCTCATGCATTATAAAATACTCACACTCCCTAAACTCTGCTTCTCAGCTGTGATGCAAACTCACTGGATGTGCACTATCCACCTGGTGCCCTCTGTATCCTCTCGATGGAATTGGAGGGGGGGGCAAAGGGAATGGATTCTAATATCATGTTTCTTACTGTACTGTAAGTAATAAAGTCTTTTGTCTCTGACTCAAGAGTCTCATATCTTTTACCATCATCCAGGAAACTGTGACAGGCTAACTTGTTACTGTGTATATAGGGTAAAATCTCACACCTGTAACACTTCATGATTCATGATACATGCTGATGTCAGCTTTATAAGATGTCAGCTAATTATGCCTTGATTCTCTCCTCATGCTGCCTTCCTCTGCCCAGGCCTAGGTGAAGTGCTCTCCACGTGTATCTGTTCTCCACCATGTCTGGTTATTTTATCTAACACTGACTGCTGGGACCAGACTACACATGTCTGCACTGGGCCTGGGCATGAGAGAAGAGAGAAAGTTATTCTGAGGATCAAATTGATCCTGTAGGTTCTGCTGGAAATATTGGTTGATAATGGGAATAATATTTTCATTCCCCACTTAAATCCCATTATCCAGGTGTCTTCTCCCTCCAGGGCCATGCTATGAATTATGTTATCCCAGGGAAGTTCAGGCACTCGCATCTCTAGAACACATAGGTCATTGAACAATGTTAGTCTCAGAGTTAACTTTCTCGAGTATTTAGGGATACAAGTAGTCTTGAGAGCCAGCTAGGCCTTCACCTGGGGGCAGGCCGTGGGATTTTTGCTGAGGTCACGGGGAAGGAGCAGCAGTCCAGCCTGGGGCTGGCTTGCCAAGTGGTGCGTCCTGGTGCACGGCTGCATTCTCTGAGAGTGAGAAACATTTTCTGGTTCTCACAAAGTTTCCTTGTTGGCTAGCAGAGAAAATGACTTTATAAAAGAAGAAAGAGAGGATTTTAAAATTCCCAACCTACCAGGTTTAGACATAAAGACTTAGGCTTTCCAAGGTTCTGATCATAGAATTTTATTGCAAGTCATACTGCAGAGAGAGAGGACTGGGGACATAAAGTGAGGGAGTTCTCCAACCAGACTGAAAGAGGAACAAGAGGCCCTACCCTGCCTACCCTGGGCCTGGGCCAGGAGCTAGTGAGGAGGGAATAGAATGTAGAGGGAGGGCAAGGAACTGCACCTGGTTCCACAGCCCACATCACGGAGCGGCTGGCCTTAAGTTAGAGCATAGTCAGGAGCAGGCAAGGAGGCTATTTGCACCAAGAGAAGGCAGCCACTGACATCTACCTGGATGCTTCTGAAGCCTTCTCTAACTCTGACCACCTGGCCTTCATGCTGTTTTGCAAACAGATCAGACCTTATCTCAGGACTTTTGCATAAACTGTTCCCTTTGTCTGAAAGATTCTTTTGCCAGATATTCTCATTGCTCACCTCTTTTCAATTCTAAGTCTCCATGCAAATCTTTTCAAATATTACTTTATTGAGAAGGCTTCCCTGACAGTGTGTTTAAAACAGCAAGCTCCTATCCCAGCAATCTCCATTGCCCTTCAGGGATATCCTTCCCTTGACAGCACCTATCACTCTCTGGTGTGCGGTGGATCGTATTGTTGATTTACTGTCTTTTTGTTCCTATGGGGCAGGGGACTTCGTTTTGTGTGCTACTGGATCTCCAGTGCCTACAGCAGTGCCTGGCATAATGATCCCTTGATGCGCATTTGTTGAATAAATACCTGAGTGAACGAGGCTCCAGGTTCATGAGAGAAGCTCTGCCTTGGCTCAATGTCAGCCTCAATACAGGCTGGGAGCACTGAGAGGTGTCTAACGGTAAGGTCTGACCCATCCTCTTGGCCCTAGGCCAAGCATGTATGGGGCCCAGGAGCTCCCACTTGCCACTTAAGCACATGCGAAGTCCAATGTGGACCACTGGCAATCTTGTGTCTGGACGAGAGGAGCACCGAAAGCTGCAGAAGCCAGAGGTGAGGCCGGGCCAGCATCAGCAGGGGTGGGTGGTACCTCTCTGCAATGAGAGCAGCCAGGACCACCATTGCCTCTGTGTCCTGACCACAGCCCAGGCAGGGCTCACAGACCAGCAGGCAGGCTGCATACTGACCATGGATAGGCTGCTGCTTCTGCAGTGTCCAGGGCTCACACCCAGACACCTATTTGGAGAAAGAGGGAGGCAGCAACAATCCAATGGACAGCTGAACTTGGAATTGACTGTTCATCAAAAGGGACCATTCAAGCCAAAAACAAATAGTTATGTGCTCACTGGGAACCATGGTTGCCTTCCCTGGCTCCCTAACTCCAATCCCCAGCCGACGGGGTTTGTGTGGAAGACTAAGCAGTTGTAGCAAAATTTAAAAAAGCATGCAAAAGGTCTCGTGCATGAGGGCAGTGAGTTAAATGTGGGACCCAGTCATCACCTGAGCCTAATATACACTTGACGAGAGCCCCCAGGGAGGTGTGCCCGAAGCAAGGGGGCCTATGGTATCTTTTCTTTCCAAAGCTCCCACTTAGATGAGGTTGGCTGTCGTCACCGGGTCACTAGCTAAGTGCACAGCTGTCTCCTGCAGACACCTTGGGGTGCTTCCTGATGGGCCCGGGCTGTGCTGGCTCCTAGGGAGTGGAAGTATTTCGTGCCCAACCACTCACTGATGGATACACCTTTGGAATTCCGCAGATTCCCCAGCTCTCTGGGGATCCCACGAGAGGCTCTGGAATTGCCATGCTAAGTCTGAAAACGTTTTGCTTCCCTCCTGGTGGAGGTTGACAACCGAGGCAAGAGCCTGAGCCATCTGGCTGTGGCCTGGAGCAGCAGAATTCCTAGTCCATTCTCATGGGAATAAGACCTAAGTCATCAAAGATACTGTCAATGTGAATTTTGAGTTTCAGTGAAAACCAGACCAATTAGTTAAAGAATTAAATTGGTAAATATGATAGTTTCTACTGCTACCAAAAGACTGTCAGAGAGCAGCAGTCCTCAACTGGGGGCAATTGTGCCCCTGCCCCAGGGACATCTGGGAGTGTCTGGAGTCACTGTGGGTTGTCACAGGTCAGGGGATTGACACTGGTGCCCAGTGCACTGGAGCCAGGCTGCTGCTAGCATTCTAGGATGCACAGTGCTGCCCCCACAGCTCCTCACAGCCAAGAAGGGGCTGGCCCTGAATTCTCACAGTGACAGGTTTGAGAAACCCAGCCATAGAGCCTGTTAGCTTTTGCAAGGCCCTTTAGAATCTGTTCTTTCAATGATATTTCCATTGAAATACCAAATGCCCTGTGAGGTAAGACAGGTAGTTATCATTGCGCCCATTTCACAGGGGGCCAAGGGTCAGAGCTGGCAAGTGACCTGCTTAGGTCCACAGAGCAAAGGACAGGGGAGCTGCTCTCTCTCCACCACCAGCTCCTTTAGGGTTGCCTGGCCAGCCCTGGGAACTTTTCTACTCGATATCTGTTAGTTTTGAAAAAAGAAATAAAAACATAACATTTATTAAGAGCCTACCATGTGTCAGGCACAAAGACCAAAACTGTTGCTCTCAGGGACATTGCAGGCTGGCAGGGAAGCAGTCAACAAACAAGGTAATGTGTAAAACACATGGCACACCAGATTGCAGGGGTGGAGGAGAAGAGGCGTGGAAGGAGGAGGTATGCGGGAGCTGGGGTGGTGCTGAACTGATGTTTTTGGCAGTGTGGCCAGAGAAGTCTTCAGCCAGGTGGCATTTGAGGAAGACCTGAACCAAGCGAGGAAGCCAGCCATGTGGTTGTCTGGGGAAGAGGGTCCAGGTGCAGGGGCTGCAGGGGCAGCAGGGGCAAAGGGCAGGCCTGGCACGCGTGAGAGCCAGCATGGCTGACAGAGCACTAGAGGGAGGGAGAGAGCAGAAGAGGCCACAGACAAGAGTGGGGGAAAGGAGGGTGGGGCGCATCGTAGACTCGCGAAGGTCATTTGAAGGACCTTGGCTTTCATCAGAAAAATAGGGAGACACTGCAGGATCTGAGCAGCAGCTCGGGTGAGTCTTTGGATTTTAACCAGATCACTCTGGCTGCTGTGTGGAGGACAGACTGAAGGAAGAGGCAATGAATGTGTTCAATTTCATTTTTGCCAGTCCTAATTTCCTCAATATCACTTTTTAAAAATGAATTCTGTGATCATGTGAACAAGGAGGAAAAGATATGGTGGTGCAGGAATACTAAGGAGAGCCTGAAGAATGGAGCTCATTGGTAAGCCAGAAGAAAAGCAACTATCAGACAGGAGGATGTGAGCAGAAAACTGAGCGTGTTGGCTGGGGCTTCCCCACGGATCAGGGTCTCCGACCGTGCTTGGAGCAGGTGGTGAACACAGAACCCGCGATCCCGGTGCATCTGTGGGGCTCCATGTGGACAGAGGCTGCCTGGCTGGGGAGTGATGTCATTTCCTCTAGGATTAGCCAGCTTCTCCAGAAAATTCAGAAAATTATTCTTCTCTGAATAGTTTTCATTTCATCATGATTTGTTTGTCATTACTTTACCTGTCTTAGTCAAAAACTTACAGCCTCTTTATATTAAGATGTAAGCCCCTGAACTTGGGATTCTCAGGAACTGAGTCTAAACTTCCCATTAAATAGTACTGCTGTTCGTTAAGAAAGCTATGTTGCCAATGTAATGGGGCAGGTCATTTGAACAAAATTTATTAAACCATTCTTGAGTCTTCGGGGATAGGAGTTTTGATTTCCTTATCATAAAACCAAAAATGCAGAGGAGTGTGATCAGTTAACCCATTATTATTGCATCATTAAAAAAAAAACAAACAGTGTATATTTATGTGGCTGCTCCTCAGGGTAGGGAGAAGAGAGAGACAGAGAGGTCTTGGGCCATGTTTGCACGGGGATATGTCAGCCTACTGTCTGAGAAGCAGTGTGACCTTCCCAGGGAGAGATTTACAGTGTATGTAATATAAAACCTGAGGCAGACAGACATCCACACTTGGAAGCCAAACTTGGCCACCAGTGCATTTCGTACAGTTGGTCTCCATGGAATTTTAGGAGAACACAATATGAAAACTGGGAGGTGGTATATAAAAGTTCACATTTCCAGGTGTCCTTGAAAAATCAGAATATCTTACAAAACCAGGCACACCCTTCAGTGTGGAGATGACGATGCAGATGTGAGAAGCAGCCCCATGGGGGTACCTTCAGCTCCACTGCACCCCCCGCCATGTCCTCAGCTAAGGGGCAGATGGTTGCTGTTCATTTGTCATCATACGTGCATGTTTTCCCCCTTTAGTAGGGAAACTGTTATCTATCTTTATGTTTCTATCAAAAGTGGGAAGTTAAAAGAGATGTATGTTTCCAAAAAAAAGTGATGGAAGTCTCTTCTTTGTGGAAAGGAAGAGCATCCTACGTATCTTGGAGCACATTATGGTTGCTTGAACTTTTCCTTCCTCCTGGCATATTTCTGATTTACTGCACAGCTGGGCCACTGCAGCACTCAGGGGATGTGATCAGTCTTCATCAGCCTTGGGATGCCAAGGCTCCCTCAGGGGGCAGATTCGGCCCTCTGGATCACTAGGAGTCTGACTCATGGAGTAGCACCCAGATCTTGGGCAACGTCTTGGAGAGCTGAGGGGGCTGGGACTTGAAGCCTGAGCAGAGAGTTGGGGCAGGAAGCGTCTAGAGCCTCAAGGCAGCTTGGGTAATGACTTCAGCACTGGGGCTGGGAGATGCTGGGCCTCTATGACAAGCCACAAGCCACCAACAGTGACCTTCCCTGTGATGCCAGATCATGTGGGATCTACAGTGTGGACCCAAACCCTTCTGAGGCTCAGTTTCTTTGCCTGCATTCCTTTTTTTTTTTTTTTTTTAGACGGAGTCTCACTCTGTTGCCCAGGAAGGAGTGCAATGGTGTGGTCTGGGCTCACTGCAACCTCTGCCTCCTGGGTTCGAGGGATTCTCCCACCTCAGCCTCTTGGATAGCTGGGCCACAGGAGTGTGCCACCACGTCTGGTTAATTTTTGTATTATTATTATTATTTTTTTTGAGATGGAGTCTCGCTCTGTCGCCCAGTCTGGAGTGCAGTGGCCAGATCTCAGCTCACTGCAAGCTCTGCCTCCCGGGTTTACGCCATTCTCCTGCCTCAGCCTCTGGAGTAGCTGGGACTACGGGCACCTGCCACCTCGCCTGGCTAGTTTTTTTTTTTTTGTATTTTTAGTAGAGACAAGGTTTCACTATGTTGGCCAGGCTGGTTTCGAACTCCTGACCTCGTGATCTGCCCATCTTGGCCTCCCAAAGTGCTGGGATTACAGGCATGAGCCACCACGCTTGGCCTCCCTCTGCATTCTTTAATGCTTCCCTTTGCCCTCCCAACCTCACCAAATGAGAGAGAGGCCTAAGGGAATTGGGAGAGCTGCTGCATTCTGCCTAACGAGAGCAACTCCTGGGAAAGCAGGGTTCTGAATGTGGAGCTTGTACAGAGTCAGGGCCAAGGGAAATGGGCACAGCCTGCAGGGCTGGTCTGCTTCCCTCCGTAGGATGCAGGGCCAGCAGCTGTCCTTAGCTCTCTCCCGTGTATCCTCAGGTGGGCCCCTGAATAAGAAATTCCCAAAAGTAGAAGGCACAATGTCTGTATTTCTCCAGCACTTTGAATTTTCCAAAATGTCTCCCAGGACATTTCCTCCTCTGCCTCTCATCCCACCCTCATGAGATTGGCAAGGGGGGCTGGCCAGATGAATTCAAAGGGTCATGTGGCTGCAAACCATTTCTGTTTGAATTGAGAATCACTAGCATGTATTTTGATCTACTGCAGCCAAGTTCTTTTATGTATGGCTTTGTTTAAGCTGATATATAAAGAGAGAGTGCACTGCTGATGTGCTCCACCTAAAGAGGCTGTGGTGTCATGGACCTGCCCCCAAATGTGTAGGATCCATGACTCCTGAAACCCCACTCTCCCTGCACCCCCAATGTGGGCCTTGCATCAGTTCAACATGACAAGTATCTATCTATTAAAGGAGGCAGACATCTCTTCTATTCTGAGTCTTTAACTCATAATAAAATCCCTCACTTCCCTCTGCTGAATCTGTCTGAAGTGGGTGCCAGCCCCCGGGGAGGAGGGCTTCAGAAAAGCAAGCTCCCAAAAGAGTCTCCATTCTTACTGTCCTTCTCCCTACTCTGGCACACCTGTGAGGAAAGCAGGCCTGGTGAGCTCCCTGGAGGCTATCCAGTCCTGCTTTCCTCCCTTTTGGAGGTAGGGTTTCCACCATTTACTTCAGGAGATTCACCCCCAGTTTATCATCTCTGACATTTACAGCAGGAAGATTGGGGTCACTAGGAATCCTGGGCTGGGGAATGGAGCTGCTGACTCACACAGAGACTTACAGGGTGGGTAGAATCCAAGCAATTCAATACCCAGAAGGCATCCGAGGATCAATACAGCAGGAATCACAGCTCATCTCTGGAAAAGCAGCAGCCCTGAGGCCGGCAGGGCATGAGTTTACAGAGCCATTCCAGGGCCTGTGATTTATGGCAGCCTGGTCAGACAGGCAGAGAGACCTAAGCTCTGTGACTCTCTGAACAGAAACAACTCACCCTAGGGGAAGGGAAGTGGGCCAGGGCCAGCTTTCTCTCCCCACAGGGCTATCTCCCTCCCACCTGTTCTTTTTAAATAGCACCCTTATTGAGACATAATTCACATACCATACAAGTAACCTATTTAAAGTATAAAATTCAGTGGGTTCTATATATTCACAGATTTGTGGAACCATCTGTGCCCATTTGGCTCCACTCCCTAGGCAGTCATTTTCTCTCTCTATAGATTTGCCTGGTGTGGACACTTCAAATACTATGTGGGCCTTTGTGATTGGCTCCTTTCATTTAATATAACGTTTACAAAGCTCATCCATGTTGTAGTATGTATCAGGACTTCATTCCATATGAGCCAGCAGTTTAGCTACTAGGCAAATATTCAAGAGAAATTAAAATACATATATCACATAAACACTTGCATGAGTGCTCAGAGCAGTGTTATTCATAAAAGCCAAAAAATGGAAATGACATCAACAATTCATTAAGTGATGAAGGGATACACAAAAAGTGGCATATTCATTGCATGAAAAATAATATGTCATTATTTTTGGACATAAAAAGAATGAAGTACTGATACGTGGTACAGCATGGAAGAGACCTTGAGGACAATATGCAAAGTGACAGAAATCAGTCATAAAAGACCACATGTTGTATGATTCCACTCCTGTGTAATCTCCAGAAAAGGCATATCCATAGAGACAGAAAGACAGTAACTGCCAGGGACTGGGGAAAGAGGAATGAGGACCAGGGACTGCTAATGGATACAGGGAATCTTTTAAAAGGGCAATGAAAATGTTCCAGAATTAAATAGTGGTGGTGTTTGCATAGCCTGGTGACTGTATTAAAAACCACTGACTGCACACCTTAAATGGCTGAATTTTTTTTTTTTTTTGAGATGGAGTTGTTTTTTTGTTTGTTTGTTTTTTGTTTTGTTTTGTTTTGTTTTGTTTTGAGACGGAGTCTGGCCCTGTCCCCCAGGCTGGAGTGCAGTGGCCGGATCTCAGCTCACTGCAAGCTCCCCCTCCCAGGTTTACGCCGTTCTCCTGCCTCAGCCTCCCTAGTAGCTGGGACTACAGGCGCTCACCACCTTGCCTGGCTAGTTTTTTGTATTTTTTAATAGAGACGGGGTTTCACCATGTTAGCCAGGATGGTCTTGATCTCCTGACCTCATGATCCCCCGTCTCAGCCTCCCAAAGTGCTGGGATTACAGGCTTGAGCCACCGTGCCCGGCGGAGATGGAGTTTTGCTCTTGTGACCCAGGTTGGAGTACAATGGCGTGATCTCAGCTCACTGCAACCTCTGCCTCCCAGGTTCAAGCGATTCTCCTGCCTCTGCCTCCTTAGTAGCTGGGATTACAGGCATGCGCCACCATCCCTGGCTAATTTTTGTATTTTTAGTAGAGATGGGGTTTCACCATGTTGACCAGGATGATCTCAAATTGCTGACCTCAGGTGATCCATCCACCTCGGCCTCCCAAAATGCTGAGATTACAGGTATGAGCCAACGTGCCTGGTCAAATGTCTGGATCTTATAGAAAATAAATCACAGTTGAATGGAAAATTTGTAAAAGGAGTATATAGAGAAAACGGAGGAAATGAAGAAGACCGAGGAGATCGCTTCAGGTCCAGAGAAGATGGTACAGACCCGTTTCTCCCTGCTGTCTGCACTAGCACAGCAACAGGTCCAGGAAATGACACTAGGGACAGCCAAGTGCCGTTCCAAAAAGTGGTCAGAAGAAGAACTGCTGGAGACCCCAGGACTGGAGGAAGAAATAGTGGCATAGTAGATTAGGTCCTCTACTCAGCAGAGGAACGAGACCCAGACCTGGTGTTTGCCATCCGCCACCCAGCAACAGAAGGCACCCATGTAGGCTCTTTTCACTGCATTGGAGGAGAGTTCTCATGAGAGTGTAGCCTGCTCCATGATCAACTGGGACCCAACTGTCAACAAACAGTGAAGGAAAGAGGTCTCCACCCTGACACCAATGGGCCTAAGATCTTTCTGCTCCACTGAGAGGCCTGCTGGGCCAGGTAGCGTGGACAAAACAGATCCCCCACGATAAGTGGCATGGCCTGAGAAGCCCATTCATCCCCATGGGGCTGAGACTCTTTCCCCAGCAGAGACACCAGGGCAGCTGGGAGTCACTGTTAAAGGGACCCCATAATAACAAGCATTTGGCCATAGAAACCACTGGCCCTCTTGGGCCTGAAAGACTCCCTACCCATCAGGAGACAGTGGTGCTCCACCTGGAAAAACTCATCCTACCTCCTCAGGTGGCACTAGAAGGCCCAAGGGGAGCCCCAGGGGCACTGGGTGAATCAGCAGGCCACAATGCCAGGGCAAAAGCCTTGAAAATTCAACTGCCTTTGGAAACACAGCCCACAAAATCAGCCAGTTCCTGGGGCTAAAACTAAACAAATTATTATTATTTTGACCGGGCGCCAAAATAATAGATTTTTAATACAATTGAGAGTCTCCCTGCATCTGTCATCAACCCACTTCTATGTAACTGAGTCCTGAACTGTCCTGTGAATGAGTTCTGGGGGCATAAGGGCTGTATTTTTGTTACATTTTTAAATTTTCAGTTATTTTCCAGATTGCAAAGTGATACGTGTACATTGTAGACAATCTGGAAAATAAAGAGTAATAAAAAAGAAATTGTGTTACCTGTAATTCCAGCACTCACAGACAATCTATGCATGTATGTATGTATGTATGAGTGTGTGTATCTATATTATCCATATATCCTTCCAGTCTCTATATCTGTATAGCAGAAAGTTTTTCTCTTATAGAAAAAACACTATTCTGTGTCTAACATATTTGTAACATGCCATTTTCCTATAGAATATATTCCTTCTCCAAATCATTAAATGTTCTTTCTGCATCTCTTTTAGTGGTTACATAGTGTTTAATCACATTCCTGTAAAGGAAGTGTGTCAGTTACTTTTGGACAACCCGTGCTTGGCACAGTATGCCATAGGGGCTTGATGAATGTTGGATGAATGAATGGACAGAACCATATGGCCAGTCAGAAGGCCACAATGCCTGGCAATTCCCTCGCTGAGCATTCACTTTTCCAGCCAGGCCCCATAAAGGAAGAAAGAGCCCATGTCCAGGCTTGTGGGAAATCACCAGGTAGGGTCATGGCTCTATGTTCTGCCAGCATTGGTCCTCCAGATCCCACCAGGAAGGAAGGCCCACTTCTGGCACACCCCAGAAGGCTCACTGCAAGACACTTTGCAATTCTGTCTTCCCTTCAAACTCCTTCTTGTACCTCCAGGCCATCATGCATTGACTCATGTGGTTGTTCAGTCTGCACTATTTACCCAGCATTTCCTAATGGCAGCCCCAATCTGACATTGGCTCCAGCCCCAGGGACACATGCATCTTCCCTGATCCCCTCTAACACCTCCACTGTGCCCCCCTTTTCCCCAGCACTCAGTGCAAGCATCAGACAGAAGCCTTGGCCATCTGCTGGGTTAATGTGTTCTTATGTCTGCCTCATGCATTAGACTCCAGATTCCCGGCCTCAGCCCTCCGTGAATGCCTGTGGAAGGAGCAATATGCAGGGCAAGACCAGCCTGCCTCTGCAGAGGAGCAGAGAGCATCACGCCCCACAGCCGTTGACCTCACAGCTCAGAGGGAAGTGGGTAGCAGCTGCCTGGACTGGAGTTGGTGTCCCCAGAGAAAATTTGCCCTTGCTTTGCCTTCTCTCCAATGCCAGAGAGTTGCCAGAGAGCAGGAAGAAGACAAGGATCCCTTGGCATGTTTCCTAACCACGCTTTTTGAAAGGGAAAGTCATCTTTATTACATTTAATTTAGAGAAGGGGGTTATGGGCTCTTCATCTGGTGCTCACTTCAGAGCAGCTGTTCAGCATTATTGAGGAGAAAGATGAGTGACTCGTGTTCCTTGCTTCATGCCAGATAATCCAAAGAATAGACACAATGGCGTCTCTCCTGACAGGCAGAGTTCTTGGAACCGGGAAGCTTTCTTCCAAATTCCCCAGGCCTAAGACCCAAGATTTTTCTTCTTTTTATCCCAAGGCTTGATTTAGCCAATAGATATTTTCTAGTGCTGACTTTGAGCCTGGTCCAGGGCTACAGTTGGGAGCTGGAGCTCAGGATGAGTCAACCAGGAACTGCCATGTGGCAATGGACTGTCCACTATGAGAGAGCACAGGAACAGAGCTGTAACTGCAAGTTTAAGCAGCAAAAGGATTTGCTGAATATGTACAGAGATACTCCCACAACTGAGGGGAAGTCTGGTGAGCAAGGCTTGGAACCAAGGGAGGTTAGACAACAGGAAAAGCAGCTCAGATAAGCCACAGTTTCCATTGTTTTTGGAAACCATTCCTGGGCCTTTGGCTGTCTTGAATATTTTCTCAAGTGTCCCTAAGCCTTTGTGTCTCTCTGTCAGATTTAAAGTATTACATGGGAGAGACTCAGTGGACAAATTTACATCATCTGCTTGCACTCTGGATGGTGACTGTGTGGAGAGAGCACTGGCTTGTCCTTTTGGATTCCAAGGAAAGAGTGACCTCACAGTGGCACCTGTTTACAGCCAGCATTTCTATTGAGATTTCTTCCTTTAAAATTGGTCTTCTTGTTATAGAAGGGAAATATACTTAGAAGAGGTATACCCAGAATCTTCAAAGGTAAGGATGAAGTTCCATCTCTTAGACTGGACATGAATTTTTTGGTGTGTGTGTGGGGCATTGCTCAACTCAATACAGTGGGATACATATATGTTTCACTCCCATGCCTCAAAAGAAAGCCAGCCCAGGACACAAGCTGTGGGGGAGTCTGTCTGCAATTTCCAGATTTGGGGATAGATGCTTTCTAAAGATGTTTGCATTTTAAATCTTTTATTTTCCAATGACTTCATTTTAAATTTAAAAATAAAGTTCCTGGTGGTAAAGGTTATCTGCTTTTCTGGCTACAGTTAAGGCAGAATTTGCTTAAATCTTGCAAAGAAATACTTTGACCTGCCAGTAACTGGAAGAAAACATTTCTAACCTCAAGAAAATTGAAGTCAACTCACCCTGGGGTTTCTAGCCAAGTAACAAGGATTTCGAGTCCAGAAATATGGTGGTCCTGAGCTATCTAGTCACATCTTCCTTAAACTATAGCTGAGTCACAGTTACTCTGCAGAATGAAGATCGATTGCCAAGCTTCTCATGGTGTTCTCATATCCCCTTCCTCCACACACGCATAGTGAGATTCCTCTGGGAGTGCACGTCTGATTAGTGTTGAAGCATTTTCAGCATCACTCATTGTTTTTATTAGCGCTTATCCATTTTTTCCCCCTGGATAACCCAAACATAGAGTTTCATCTGAGCATCGTTAGAATTTCAAGTTGCTGCCACAAATATGTACTTATTCAGCATACACCTTTTGAATGCCTACCAAACTGTAGCCATGGGGATGAGGACAATGAAGACCTGTCCCTTTCCTGGAGATTATCCTCTGGGGTGAGAGATGGGTCAGCAAAGGGCAAGTAGAATTCAGCGTGGGAAGGGCTCTGAGTGGGTTAATCACAGGGCATCACAGGAGTATAGGCAGAGGTCTCAACCTTGACCTGGGAAGTTGAGGTGAGTGGCCTAGGCTGAGGCAGCAGGAGGGGAATATAGAGGGAAAGAAGCATGGGAGAGAGTTTAGGGGGCAGAGTTGCTTGAACCCTGGACTGTGTGGATTTGAGTGCAATGCTGTGGGAGGACAATGTGCAGGGAGACCCTGCTGGGGCCACCTTGTAGAGAGGCCCCCTGTCCTTTTTATAAGAAACAAGAGGGCAGGTTGTTTGGAGGAGCAGGGCAGGGAAGAGAATGAGTTCAGTATCAGAACACATTGGTTTTGTTGCCAAAGGAACGTTTAAGTGGAGCTTTCCAGTTGAAAGTTTGAATTCCGAGAGCACTGGGAGGGGGACTTACATTTCAAAGTTATCAGCACATATATGATCCACAAATGGGAGTAGACAAGTCAATCTAGAGACAAGGTTCAATGAGAAGAAAAGTTGTCCTAACACAAGATCCAAAGCATGTCCTAAGACAGAACTGCAAACAGATAGGTGGGGGAGGAACAGTCCTTGAGAGAAGCATTCCCCATAGGGCAGTCAATATTTTGTCCAAACGAACTTGCAGCTCCCTGGTAAATCTCTGTTCTCACAGTGTGGTGGCTGTTTGATTGAATTCAGAGCTCAGCTCAGCTGGGGAAGCAGTGGGGGTGGCGGGGGTGGGCAGTGGGGAAGGCAGGAAACCTATTCCCATGACAGTGCTGTATCAACAGCAAGGTGCTGGCAACATCTCAGCTGCCTAAGGCTGTAATTTTATTTAGGACAAACCAGAGTCCAGCTGGGAATTGAAAAGGAAATCCTGGACAACTAGACTACCATAGGAAACTGAAAAATTCTGGCATAGTCCTGGAGATCTAATAGGCTGTACACTTCCCCAATGCTGTGCACATGCATAGGAAGGATCTGGGAAAGAGAAGTCACTTTTGGCTGACCATGAGGCCCTGCACAAGGAGGAAATGAAAGCTAATGCTACACTGAAAAATCCCTGAAGTTTGAAGATTCACCTTCTCACACAGATCTCCTTGGCAAATGGTTGAAGACATGCAGGCAAGGCATTTCAGGAAATTTCTCCACTGATCATTGGCTGACCAATAAATTATACTGACCCAGATATGACCCCAGTAATCCAGGCTTAAAAATGGGAAAAGGAATTTAAAAAAATAGCAAAAACTTCATAGCCACACACCACAAGTAATACAGAATCTATAAATTTAGTCCAGAAAAGTCACTAAACCAGTAATTAGCAATGAGGAAAACAATAACAATAAACCAGTAACGAAAAATAAATCTTGGGGAAGGAATCTGATATCACAGTTATTGTAATGTATAATATCAACTCACATTTCCAACTGAGACATACAAAGAAATAAGAAAGTATGACACACGTATAGGAACAAAAGCAAGCAACGGAAAATGTCCTTGAGAAGGCAGATTCTGGGTTTACTATAGAAAGACTTCAAATCAGTTATTTTATATATGTTCAAAGATACACATTTATAATATAAATGCAAATATTTCTATGTTGTGAATATATACTTATACAATATAAATATTTATATTAACATACCATGTCCAAAAAATCAAAAGAAAGTATGACATGAATGTCTTACCAAATAGAGAATATCAATAAAGAGAGAAATTTAAGGCATTCCAAGATGGCTGAATAGGAACAGCTCTGGTCTGCAGCTCCCAGCATGATTGATGCAGAAGATCGGTGATTTCTGCATTTCCAGCTGAAGTACCTGGTTCATCTCACTGGGACTGGTTGGACAGCGGGTGCAGCCCACAGAGGGCAAGCTGAAGCAGGGTGGGGTGTTGCCTCACCTGGGAAGCACAAGGGATTGGGGGATTTCCTTTTCCTAGTCAAGGGAGGCCGTGGCAGACTATCTGGAAAAACAGGAAACTCCCAGTCAAATACTGTGCTTTTCCCAAGATCTTGCAACTGGCAGACAAGGTGATTCTCTCCCATGTCTAACTTGGCAACTCCCACACCCATGGATCCTTGCTCACTGCTAGCGCAGCAGTCTGAGATTGAGCTGTGAGATGGCAGCCTGGCTGGGGGAGGGGCGTCTGCCATTGCTGAGTAAACAAAGTGGCCTGGGAAGCTTGAAATGGGTGGAGCCCACTGCAGCTCAACAAGGCCTACTGCCTCTGGATTCCACCTCTGTGGGCAGGGCATAGCTGAATAGAAGTCAGCAGACAACTTCTGCAGACTTAAACCTCCCTGTCTGACAGCTCTGAGGAGAGCAGTGATTCTCCCAGCATGGCATTTGAACTCTGAGAACGGCCAGACTGCCTCCTCAAGTGGGTCTCTGACTGCCGTGTAGCCTAACTGGAAGACACTTCCCAGTAGGGGTTGACTGACACCTCACATAGGCAGCTGCCCCTCTGGAATGAAGCTTCTAGAGGAAGGATCAAGCAGCAATATTTGCTGTTCTGCAATATTGGCTGTTCTGAAGCCTCCACTGGTGATACCCAGGAAAGCAGGTCTGGAGTGGAACTCCAGCAAACTCCAACAGACCTGCAGCTGAGGGACCTGACTGTTAGAAGGAAAACTAACAAACAGAAAGGAATAGCATCAACATCAACAAAAAGGACATCTACACCAAAACCCTATCTGTAGGTCACCATAAGCAAAGACCAAAGGTAGATCAAACCACAAAGATGGGACAAACTAGAGCAGAAAAGCTGAAAATTCTAAAAATCAGAGTGCCTCTTCTCCTCCAAAGGATTGCAGCTCCTCGCCAGCAACAGAACAAAGCTGGATGGAAAATGACTTTGATGAGTTGACAGAAGTAGGCTTCAGAAAGTTGATAATAACAAACTTCTCCAAGCTAAAGGAGGATGTTAGAACCCATTGCAACGAAGCTAAAAACCAGGAAAAAGATTTGATGAATGGCTAACTAGAATAAACAGCATAGAGAAGACTTTAAATGATCTGATGGAGCTAAAAACATGGCCCAAGAACTTCGTGATGCATGCACAAGCTTTAATAGCCAATTCGATCAAGTGGAAGAAAGGGTATCAGTGATTGAAGATCAAATTAATGAGATAAAGTGAGAAGAGAAGTTTAGAGACAAAAGAGGAAAAAGAAATGAACAAAGCCTCCAAGATATATGGGACTATGTGAAAAGATGAAATTAACATTTGATTGGTGTACTGGAAAGTGATGGGGAGAACGGAACCAAGTTGGAAAACACTCTTCAGGATATTATGCAGGAGAACTTCCCCAGCCTAGCAAGGCAGACCAACATTCAAATGCAGGAAATACAGAGAACACCACAAAAATACACCTCGAGAAGAGCAACCCCAAGACACATAATTATCAGATTCACCAAGGTTGAAATGAAGGAAAAAGTGTTAAGGGCAGCCAGAGAGAAAGATCAAGTTACCCACAATGGGAAGCCCATCAGAATAAAGCAGATCTCTCAGCAGAAACCCTATAAGCCAGAAGAGAATGGGGGCCAGTATTCAACATTCTTAAAGAAAAGAACCAGAATTTCGTATCCAGCCAAACTAAGCTTCATAAGTGAAGGAGAAATAAAATCCTTCACAGAAAAGCAAATGCTGAGAGATTCTGTCACCACCAAGCCTGCCTTACAAGAGCTCCTGAAGGAAGCATTAAACATGGAAAGAAACAGTTGGTACCAACCACTGCAAAAACAAACCAAATTGTAAATACCATTGATGCTATGAAGAAACTGCATCAATTAACAGGCAAAATAACCAGCAAACATCATAATGACAGGGTCAAATTCACACATAACAAAATTAACCTTAAATGTAAATGGGCTAAATGCCTCAATTAAAAGACACAGATGGGCAAATTGGATAAACAGTCAAGACCCAGCAGTGTGCTGTATTCAGGAGACCCATCTCACGTGCAAAGACACATATGGGCTCAAAATAAAGGGATGGAGGAAGATCTACTAAGCAAATGGAAAGCCAAAAAA
>NW_012117044.1:550173-551965 GCF_000951035.1 Colobus angolensis palliatus | reverse complement strand
GTTGTATACCTGGAACCTAGAGTGATTTAACAAAAAAAAAAAAAAAAAAGGAAAGGAAAAAGCAGGGGTTGCAATCCTGGTCTCTGATAAAACAGACTTTAAACCAACAAAGCTCAAAAGAGACAAAGAAGGCCATTACATAATGGTAAAGGGATCAATTCAACAAGAAGAGCTAACTATCCTAAATATATATACACTCAATACAGGAGCACCCAGATTCATAAAGCAAGTCCTTAGAGACCTAAAACAAGACTTGTACTCCCACACAATAATAATGGGAGACTTTAACACTCCACTGTCAATATTAGACAGATCAATGAGACAGAAGGTTAACAAGGATATCCAGGACCTGAATTCAGCTCTGCAACAAGCTGACCTAACAGACATCTACAGAACTCTCCGCCCCAAATCAACAGAATATACATTTTTCTCAGCCCCACATCTCATTTATTCTAAAATTGACTACATAATTGGAAGTAAAACACTCCTCAGCAAATGTAAAAGAACAGAAATGTAAAAAAACAGAAACAGAAAAACAAACTATCTATCAGACCACAGTGCAATCAAATTAGAACTCAGGATTAAGAAACTCACTCAAAACCACACAACTACATGAAAACTGAACAACTTGCTCCTCAATGACTACTAGGTAAATAACAAAATGAAAGCAGAAGTAAAGATGTTCTTTGAAAGCAACAAGAATGAATACACAACATACCAGAATCTCTGGGACACATTTAAAGCAGTGTATAGAGGGAAATTTATAGCACTAAAAGCCCACAAGAGAAAGCAGGAAAGATCTAAAATTGACACCCTAATATCACAATTAAAACAACTAGAGAAGCAAGAGCAAACAAATTCAAAAGCTAGCAGAAGGCAAGAAATAACTAAGATCAGAGCAGAACTGAAAGAGATAGAGACACAAAAAACCCTTCAAAAAATCAGTGAATTTAGGAGCTGGTGTTTTGAAAAGATCAACAAAACAGATAGACTGCTAGCAAGACTAGTAAAGAAGAAAAGAGAGAAGAAGTAAATAGATGAATAAAAAATGATAAAAGGGTTATCACCACCAATCCCATAGAAATACAAACTACCATCAGAGAATACTATAAACACCTCTATGCAAATAAACTAGAAAATCTAGAAGAAATGGATAATTCCTGGACACATACACCCTCCCAAAACTAAACCCGGAAGAAGTTGAGTCTCTGAATAGACCAATAACAGACTCTGAAATTGAGGCAATAATTAATAGCCTACCAATGAAAAAAGTCCAAAATCAGACAGATTCACAGCCGAATTCTACCAGAGGTACAAAGAGGAGTTGGTACCATTCCTTCTGAAACAATTCCAATCAGTAGAAAAAGAGGGAATCCTCCCTAGCTCATTTTATGAGGCCAACATCATCCTGATACCAAAGCCTGGCAGAGATACACACACAAAAAAGAGAATTTTAGACCAATATCCCTGACAAACATCGATGTGAAAATCCTCAATAAAATACTGGCAAACCGAATCCAGCAGCACATCAAAAAGCTTATCCACCATGATCAAGTCAGCTTCACCCCTAGGATGCAAGGCTGGTTCAACATACGCAAATCAATAAACATAATCCATCGCATAAACAGAACCAACAACAAAAACCACATGATTATTTCAATAGATGCAGAAAAAGTCTTCGACAAAATTCAACAACCCTTCATGCTGAAAACTCTCAATAAACTAGGTATTGATGGAATGTATCTCAAAATGATAAGAGCTATTTGTGACAACCCCACAGCCAATATCATAC
>NW_012117044.1:515840-550123 GCF_000951035.1 Colobus angolensis palliatus | reverse complement strand
AACCCCATTGTCTCAGCCCAAAATCTCCTTAAGCTGATAAGCAACTTCAGCAAAGTCTCAGGATACAAAATCAATGTGCAGAAATCACAAGCATTCCTATACACCAATAACAGACAAACAGAGAGCCAAATC
The DNA here is from genome assembly GCF_000951035.1 of Colobus angolensis palliatus. Lineage (NCBI taxonomy): Eukaryota > Metazoa > Chordata > Mammalia > Primates > Cercopithecidae > Colobus > Colobus angolensis. The sequence continues at coordinate 549,991 of NW_012117044.1, read as the reverse complement.
ACGAGTGAGCTCCCATTCACAATTGCTACAAAGAGAATAAAATACCTAGGAATCCAACTTACAAGGGATGTAAAGGACCTCTTCAAGGAGAACTACAAATCATTGCTGAAGGAAACAAAAGAGGACACAAACAAATGGAAGAACATGCCATACTCATGGATAGGAAGAATCAATATTGTGAAAATGGCCATACTGCCCAAGGTAATTTATAGATTCAATGCCATCCTCATGAAGCTACCAGTGACTTTCTTCACAGAATTGGAAAAAAACTACTTTAAAGTTTATATGGAACCAAAAAAGAGCCCTCACTGCCTAGACAATCCTAAGCCAAAAGAACAAAGCTGGAGACACCACACTACCTAACTTCAAACTATACTACAAGGCTACAGTAACCAAAGCAGCATGGTACTGGTACCAAAACAGATATATAGACCAATGGAACAGAATAGAGCCCTCAGAAATAATACCACACATCTACAACCATCTGATCTTTGACAAACCTGACAAAAACAAGAAATGGGAAAAGGATATCCTATATAATAAATGGTGCTGGGAAAATTGGCTAGCCATAAGTAGAAAGCTGAAACTGGATCCCTTCCTTACACCTTATACAAAAATTAATTCAAGATGGATTAAAGACTTAAATGTTAGACCTAAAACCATAAAAACCCTAGAAGAAAACCTAGGCAATACCATTCAGGACATAGGCATGGACAAGGACTTCATGTCTAAAACACCAAAAGCAGTGGCAAGAAAAGCCAAAATTGACAAATGGGGTCTAATTAAACTAAAGAGCTTCTGCACAGCAAAAGAAACCACCATCAGAGTGAATAGACAACCTACAGAATGGGAGAAAAATTTTGCAATGTACCCATCTGACAAAGGGCTAATATCCAGAATCTACAAAGAACTCAAACAAATTTACAAGAAAAAAAACAACCCCATCAATAAGTGGGCAAAGTATATGAACAGACATTTCTCAAAAGAATACATCTTTGCAGACAACAGACACTTGAAAAAATGCTTATCATCACTGGTCATCAGAGAAATGCAAATCAAAACCACAGTGACATACCATCTCACGCCAGTTAGAATGGCAATCATTAAAAAGTTAGGAAACAATAGATGCTGGAGAGGATGTGGAGAAATAGGAATGCTTTTATGCTGTTGGTGGTAGTGTAAATTAGTTCAACCATGTGGAAGACAGTGTGGCGATTTCTCAAGGATCTAGAACTAGAAGTACCATTTGACCCAGCAATGCCATTACTGGACGTATATTCAAAGGATTATAAATCATGCTACTATAAAGACACATGCACACATATATTTATTGTGGCACTGTTTACAATAACAAAGACTTGGAACCAACCCAAATGTCCATCAGTGATAGACTGGATTAAGAAAACATGGCACATATACACCATGGAATATATGCAGCCACAAAAAAGGATGAGTTTATGTCCTTTGCAGGGACATGGATGCAGCTGGAAGCGATCATTCTCAGCAAACCAGAGGAAGGACAGAAAACCAAACACCACGTGTCCTCACTCATAGGTGGGAACTGAACAATGAGATCACTTGGACACAGGGCGGGGAACATCATACCCTGGGCCTGTCAGGGGTGGGAGGCTGGGGGTAGGATAGCATTAGGAGAAATACCTAACGTAAATGATGAGTTGATGAGTGCAGCAAACCAACATGGCACATGTATACCTATGTGTCAAACCTGCACATTGTGCACGTGTACCCTAGAGCTTAAAGTATAATAAAAAAGAGAGCGAGAGAAATTTATACACACACACACACACACACACACACACACACACACACACCCCCGAGGGACCTTCAAAAATCTGTGGAAAAATGGAATTAAAATATAAAACAAAAAATATAAACTTTATTTCTCAACAGATGCTCCATGAAGTTTAAGACACTCTTATAAGTGATGATACCAGCCATTTAGTCCATCCCTAAAGCACTGAGGGTCCTGGGAATTTAACCATATCAATGTAGTATTTTTTACGTTGCTAACTGAAGAAAAATGGGTGCCCTTTACAGATTTTTTTTAAGATTAGTAAATGAAAAGGTCAGAAAGAGCCAAATCAGGACTGAACGTGGATGTCTAATGACTCTCCCTTGAAATTTGCACAAAATCGCCATTGTTTGATAAGAGAAATGAACAGGACCACCATTGTGGTGTAAAAGACCTCTTTGCTGAAGCTTTCCTGGGCATTTTTCTACTGCAGCTTTGGCTAACCTGTTCAAAACACACTCTTAATCATCAGATGTTATCGTTCTTTGGCCCTCCTGAAAGTCAACAAGCAAAATGCCTTGAGCATCCCCCCACATTGTTGCCATGACCTTTGCTCTTGACTAGTCCACTTTTGCTTTAACTGGGTCACTTCTGCCTCTGGATAGGCATTGCTTTGATTGTGCTTTGTCTTCAGGATTGTACGGAAAAAGCCATGTTTCACGTGTTTAAAATTTCCACTGAAAAGTTTTGCTCTTGTCTATAGGTGATCTGGGTGAAACAATTTTGGCACCCACAAGTGGAAAGTTCTCTGAACTTTAATTTTCCAGTCAGAATTGTATAAGCTGAACCAATTGAAATGTCTATGGCATTGGCTACCGTTTGTGCTGTTATTCATCGATTGTCTTCAATTGGGACATGAGCAAAATGATTTTTTTTCTCACAAATTGGTGTTCATGGTCTGCTGTTACAGGCTTCATTTTCCACATTATCTCACTGCTCCTTAAAATGAGTTATCCATTTGTAAACTGCTCATTTCTTTAGGGCGTTGTCCCCATAAGTAAAGCATCAGTGATTCCGCTTTTCCTCTACTCAAGCTTCACCATCAACTTGATGTTTTTTTTTCCTGCTTCAATTTTAGCAGAATTCATGTTGACTTGTCAGGAGCTCTTTTCAAACTGATGGCTAATTTTTCTTAGTGCCTCACACTAGACTAGGCATGTTCTAACAAATTAGCATGAGTTTATTTTAATGCAAAAAATAAAATCCATATATAGTTTTTCAATGAATTTCTTCCCTCCCTTCCTTCCTTCCTCCCTCCCTCCATTTCTTCCTCCCTCCATTCCTTCCTTCCTTCTTTCCCTCCTTCCTTTCCTCCTTCCTTCCTTCCCTTCCTTCCTACCCTTCCTTCCTTCCTTCCTTCTTTCTTTCTTTCTCTTTCTTTCTTTCTTTTCTCTTTCTTTTCTTATCTCTCCTTCCTTGCCTTCCCTTTCCTTCCTTCCTTCCTTCCTTCCTTCCTTCCTTCCTTCCTTCCTTCCTTCTTTCCCTTTCTTTTTTCCCTCCAGTTTTCACTTGGTTGCCTAGGCTGGAGTGCAGCAGTGCGATCATGGCTCACAGCAGCCTCAAATTCCTGAACTCAAACAATCCTTCCACCTCAGCCTCCTGAGTAGCTGAGACTATAGCCATGTGCTATTATGCCTGACTAATTTTTAATTTTAAATTGTTTATTTATTTAGTGGAGACAAGTTCTTGTTATGTTGCCCAGTCTGGTCTCTAACTCCTGGCCATAAGTGATCCTCCTGCTTTGGCCTCCAAAATTTTGGAGTTGACAAGAAGTCATTAGAGAAATTCAACAACAGATTTGAGCTGGCAAAAGAATCAGTTAATTTAATGATAAATCCAGTCTGAGGAGCAGAAAGAAAAAATAATGAGGAAAAGTGAACAGAATCTCAGCAAGCATACCAACATACATATAATGCTGCCCTACTGCTTCCTGGGGGAATTAGAAAAGAAAGAGGCAGAAAAAATATGTTACAAAATAATGTCTGAAAACCTAAGTTTGATACACTTAATATATACATTCACAAAGCTCAGTGAACTCCCAGTGGAGTAAATTCCAAAGGATCCACACATGGACAGATCATAGTCAAATTGATGAAAATCAAAGACAGAAGAAATCTTGAAGGCAGCAAAAGAAAAGCAATTAATCAAGTACAAGGAATATTAAAAAAGATTAGCAGTTGACTTCTTATCAGAAACCACAGAGGCCAGAAAAAGGCAGGATGGCATCTTTGGAGTACTAAAAGAAAAAGCCTGCCAGCCAAGCATTCTGTACCTAGCTAAACCTCCTTCAAGAATGAGGGAAAATAAAGAAAATTCTAGAAAGACAAAAATGGAGGTAATCTGTTGCTTGCAGACCTACCCAAGATAAATACTATCCAGAGTGCTTCAGGCTAAAATAAAAGAAGACTGGACAGTAATTCAAATCTGCATAAAGGAACAAGGAGCATTAGTAAAGGTGTAACTACTCAGATATTATAAAACATAATATAAATATGTTTTTGTTTCCAAATATTTTTTCTTTACTTGTTTTAAAAAACTGCATGAAAGGTAATTACAAAATTATGCTGATAGAGTTATATAAAGGTATATTAACAATTTTTATGAAACTAATAATACAAAGGAACATGAGAGAAAAAAATTATTGTGGAGTAAAATATTAGGACACTTGAAATTAACTTAGTGTAATTTAAACTAGGTTGTTTAAGTTAAGATGCTACTTGTAGTCCTCAGGACAATGACTAAGAAAATATCTCAGAAAAGTGCAGTAAAAGAAATAAGAGATAAAAGATACAGTAGAAAATCTCTAATACAAAAAGGTAGGAAATCGAGATTGAGAAACAAAATAAAAGACATGAGACATAGATAAAATAAAAAGCAAAATGACCAATATAAATCTGACTTTATTAGTAATAGCATTAATATTAATTAATTACCCCAATTAAAAGGCATAAGAATGAACTTTAAAATGATCCAACTGTATACTCTCCATGAGACGTATGCTTTATATTCAAAGATATACATGTTAAAAAGGGAAAAATATAGCAAAAAGGAAGCAAACAAAAGAGAGCTTTAAGATAAAAATTGTTACTAGAGAAAAAGAGGGACATTTTATAATGATATCAAGGTTAATCTATCAGAAAAATAAAATGATTATGAACATATATGTACTTAACAACAGAGACCCAAAATACATGAAGAAAAATCTAACAAAAGTAAAGGTAAAAATAAATAATTCAACAATAATTGTTAAAGACTTCACTACTCCAGTACAAATAATTGACAGAACAACTAGGTAGAAGTTTAACAAGAAAATAAAAAAATTTGAATAATATTACAAACCAACTAGTTTTAACAGACCTCTGTAGAACATTCCACCCAACAACAACAGAATGTTTGTCTTAGGAGGACATAAATTATCCTCCAGAATAGACCATATTCTAGGCCACAAAATAAGTTTTAATAAGTTTAAAAGTCTTCAAATTATACAAAGTATTTTTTTAACCTTATTGGAATGAAATTACAACAAACAACAGAAAAAAAAGAAATCCTCAAATATCTTAAAATTAACCAATGTATTCTTAAATGAATGTGTCAGAGAAGGAATTATAAGAAAAATTAGAGAAAAATAAGTTTGAATAACTTAAATATCTATCAAGAGATGAATGGATAAACAAAAGTTGTAAATCTAGTCAACGGAGTATTATTCAGTCATAAAAAGGAATGAAGTACTGATACATGCTGTGACACAAATAAACCTTGAAAACATTATGCAAAGTGAAAGAAATCATTTATTATATAATTTAATGTATGTAAAATGCCCAGAATAGGCAAGTCTGTAGAGACAGAAAGTAGACTAATGTGATTGCCAGGGTCTAGAGGGAGAAAGGAATGAAGAGTGAGGATTAGTGACTACTAATGGATGTTTCTTTTTTTGGTGATGAAAAATTGTTTTGAATTTAATAGTGATATTAGTTGCACAATTTAGTGACTATATGAAAAAACACTGAACAGAAGACCTTAAATAGGTGTATTTTACAGTAAGTGAATTATACCTCCAAAGAGAGCAAAGAAGAGTCATAGATAAAAAGGAGGAAATGGACAAGACTGAGGAGAATACTTGTATTTTGATATGGATTCATCTCTCCCTGCCCCTACTCACGAACTATAACTCTAGACTTTGGAAATAACACAGCAGGCAACAAAGTGGATTTTTAAAAGGTGGTAAGAAGATAATGAGCTGAATTCAGATGTCGGGACTGGAGGAAGAGCACAGTAGAAGGATGTCTTAGATCCTCCACTTGACAGAAGAAAAAGACCTAGACTCAGTGCTTCCCACCCCACCCAGCAACGGAAGGCACCCAGCTGGGCTCTTTCCTACCTAGATTTAAGTGGAGTTCCCAGAATACTTGGACACAGGAAGGGGAACATCACACACTGGGGCCTGTTGTGGAGTGGGGGTATGGGGGAGGGATAGCATTAGGAGATATACCTAATGTAAATGGGTGCAGCACACCAACATGCACATGTATACATATGTAACAAACCTGCACATTGTGCACATGTACCCTAGAACTTAAAGTATAAAAAAAGGGGAAAAAAATGAGAAGACCTGTTTGGTAATCAACTGGGGACCCCACTAACGATAAGCAAAAAGGGGAAGAGCTCTCCTCCTCCCTGCCCTCTGGGGCCTGAGATTTCCCTCCTTCACTGAGAGGCCTTGTGGACCAGGTGGCATTGGCAAGAGGGATAGGCCCACAATCAGTGGCATGCCTGGGAAGCTTCTTTGGCCCTGTGGGGCTGGCACTCTTCTCCCATACCAGGGCAGGTAGGGGTCACTGGTAGAGGGATCCCTCCACAGCAAACAGGCAGGCCTGAGAAACACTCTAATTTCCTCAGAACCGGGGGAAATCCTGCCACAAGTGCCTGGCCAGGGAAACCTCTTCTGCATGGACCCAAGATTTCCTTCCTGTCACGGGAAAGCCATAGGCAGGCAAAGAAATCTGGCAAGAGAGGCCCAGCTACAGCAAGCAGCGTGGTCCAGTAAACCTGATGGTTTCTGTGGGCCAGAGACTTTCCTTCCCTGTCCAGTAGCACAAGGGAAGTGTCTGACCATAGAAGCCTCTTTGTACCCTTGCATGTTCCTTGAATGTAGAGTTATTCTATCCACCAGGAAAATGCCAGGGAGGAAAGATGTACCCAGAGAAAACAAGCAGCCCTGCCCAGTTAGTCTTGGAAGTATCTTTGTCCCTGTGGGGCTGAAAATATCTCTTACTGAGAGACACTGGAGAACCCTGGGGGGTGAGGGGTTATGTCTGGCAAGAGGCTGTGGGTCATGTCAAAACAAGCACTCAGCCAAGAGCACAGTCCATTTCTCAACAGACAGGGAAGATGCCACCATAACAAAAGTCCCTTCTAGGGAAGACTCTTTGTCCTGCAAGCAGTACAACCAGGGACTTAAGAGTCACTAGACATAGGCCAACTGACATAGCAAAAGCTCTGAAAACTAGACTGTTACTGGGACCACATCCCACAAAAGTTGGCCAATACCTGGCTGGTGAAACTAAACCAGGTAACCTGCTGCTAAAATAATAGTTAAATAGGACCTGAGTCTCCTAACATCAGCTATCATTGAAGAACTAAGAAAACTACATGAATGAGTATATTAGTCAGGATTCTCCTGAGAAAAATAACCAATAGGATGTGTGAGTGTGTGTGTGTGTGTGTGTGTGTTTGTGTGTATGTGTGTGTGTGGTGGTGCTGGGGGTGTTTAGGTCTTCCACTTGACAGAAGAAAAAGACCCAGACACAGTGTTTTCCACCACACCCAGCAACAGAAGGCACCCAGCTAGGTCTTTTCTTACTCAGATTGAAGTAGAGTTCCTATGAACTCTAGTAGGTATTACAAATATATAATATATAATATAATAATACATATTTTTACATATATAAATATATATGTATGTATCTATCATATATATTGTGTGTGTGTGTGTGTGTATATATATATAGAGAGAGAAAGAAATTCATTTTAAGGAATTGGCTTACGTGATTATGGAAGTTGGCAAGTTCAAAATCTGCAGGGTAGGCTTGCAAGATGGAAGCCTAGGGAAGAGCCACTGTTGCAATTCAGGCCCAAAGACCATCTTCTGCAGAACTCTCTTGTGCTTGGGGAAGTGTCTTTTGTTCCATTCAGGTCTTCAACTGATTGATCAAGGCTCACTCACATTATGGAAATCAATCTGCTTTAGTTTAAAGTCTGTCAATTTATATGTTAATCTCATCCAAACCCACTCTCATAGAAATATCCAGAATAATGTTTGACCACATACCTGAGCATTGTGGCCCAGCCATGTTGACACATAAAATTAACCGTCATAATGAAAGAAGACAACCAAAGTATACCAATGTCAATATGAATCTTATGTTGGAATTATCTGATAAAAATTTTAAAGAGTGCACCCTAGAAATGTACCAACAATCAGCTACAAGTTCTCTTAAAACAAATTAGAAAAGAGAAAATTTCAGCAAAGAAATGGAGACTACAAAAAGAAACAAACGGAAATTTTAGAAATGAAAATATGATAACCAAAATAAAAAAGCTATCTGGATGGATTCAATGGTAGAGTGGAAAAAACAGAGGATAGAATCAGTGAACATGATGACAGATCAATAAAACTTACCTGGTCTGAATAATAAAAAAAAAAAAATTAAAATAACAAATGAGACAAAAATCAGAGACTGAGGGACCTGTAGGATAATAACAAATGGTTCAACATTTTTATTATCAGTGTCCAGGAGAAGAATACAAAGAGAATGGGGCTGAAAGAGTACTCAAAGAAATAAGAAAGAAAACTTCCCAACATTGGTGGAAGACAAAATCCCACAGATTTAAGAAGCTGAGTATCTTAGTCTATTTGGTCTTCTATAAGAATACCATAGACTAGGTGGCTTATGAACAAAATAAATTTATTTCTCATAGTTCTAGAGGCTGGGAAGTCCAAAATCAAAGTGTTGGAAAATTTGGTGTCTGGTGAAGTCCTGCTTCCCGGTTCGTAGATGACTGTCCTCTCCCTGTGCCTCATATGGTGGCAGGAACAAGGGAGTTCTCTGACCTCTTCTTGTAAGGACCCTAATTCCATTCACAAGGACTCTGTATTCATGACCTAATCACGTCCTGATGTGGTCTGAATGTATCCCCCAATATTCTTGTGTTGAAGATTTAATCTCTAATGCAAAAGTGATTTTAGGTGAGGCCTTTGGGAGACATTTAGGCCATGAGAGCTCCACCTTCACAAATGGATTAATGTCATAATAAAAGAGCTTGATGAAGGGAGTTCATCCCTTTTTGCCCTTCAACCTTCTCCCACATGTGGACACAATATTCCTCCTCACACCAGAAGATACAGCAAGCAGGCTCTCACCAGAAACCAGAGGCTGGCATTTTGACCTTGGTCTTCCAAGTCCCTAGAACTGTGAGAGATAAATTTCTGTTTCTTACGAATTACCCAGTCCCAGGTAGTCTGCCATAGCACCACAGATGGACTAAGACAGCTCCCAAAGCCCTGCCTCTAAAAATCACATTGGGAGCTAGGTTTTAATATATACATTTTCAGGGGACAAGCATTGTCTATAGCACTGAGCAAAAAAAAAAGAAGATAAACTAAATAAATCTATGCCAATATACATCCTAATTAAACTTCAGAAAATTAAAGCAAAACAAAAAATCTTCAAAGCATTCAGAAAGAAATAACACATTATCCAGAGAGTAATTGTAATGACAGTGTATTTCTCATTTGAAAAAATAGAGGTCAGAATAAAATAGCACTTTAATTATATAAAATGCTTATTTCTTTTTTTAATTTTAAACTGAGATATCATTTACCTGCCATAAAATTGAACCTTTAAAAGTTAGACAATTCAGTGGTTAATATACTCACAAGGTTGTATACCATCACCGCTATTTAATTCCAGAACATTGTCAATACCACCAGAAGAAATCTCCTACTCTTTAGCAGTCACCACCACTCCACCCCACCCCCATTTCCCCCTTCTCCCACTTTCTGGCAATCACTAATCTACTTTTTGACTCTATGTATTTACATATAAAGGACCTTTTGTATAAATGGAATTATATATCGTTTGTATCTTTATTTGTACCTATCATTTAGTGTAATGTTTCAATGTTCATTTCTGTTGTAGCTTGTTGACATTTTATTTCTTGCTGTGGCTGAATAATATTTTATTCTCTGGAAGGATCACATTTTGTTTATTCATTGCTTGATGAATTTTTTCTACTTTTTGGCTATTATGAATAATGCAGCTATGACCATTCCTGTAAAAATTCCTATGTAAACGTATATTTTCAATTCTTTGGGGTATAAATTTGGGAGTTGAATTTCTGGCTCATATGTAACTCTATGTTTAGCTTTCTAAGGAACTGCCAAACTGTTTTTTCTTAAGTGACTACACAATTTACATTCCCATCAGTGATGGATAAAGCTTCCAGTTTCTTCATATCGTCTTCAGTGTTTTTAATAATCTATCTCTTTTATTATTATAGTTTTCCTAGTTGGTGTGAAGCAATATCTCATTTTGGTTTTGATTTGCAATTCTCTAATCACTAATGATGCTGAACATCTTTTATGTGTTTACTGATCAAGTGTATATTTGCTTTGGAAAAATGTCTACTCAAATCCTTTGATTATTTTTTAATTGAATTGTCTTTTTATTTTTGAGTTGGAAGTGCTTTTTAACTATTCTGTATACAAATTCTTTGTCAGATATATGATTGACAAGTATTTTCTCCATTATAAGGATTTTCTTTTAACCTTCTTGGTAGTATCCTCCAAAACACAAAATTTTTATTTTGATCAAGTACTGTTTATTCATATTACTCTGACTGCTTGTTTTTTGGTGTTATAGTGAAGAAATCATTGCCTGACCCAAAGTTGTAATTATTTACACCTGTGTTTTTTTGGTAAGAGTTTTATAGATTTTCCTCTTACATTTAGGAATTTTATCCATTTTCAGTTAATTTTTATATAGGGTGTGAAGCAAGCATCTAACGTTATTACTTTACATATGAGCATACAATTGTCCAAGCATTTTTGCTGAAAAGATGATTCTTTCCCTATGGAGTGGTTTTGCTACCTTTGTCAAACATCAATTGGCAGTAAATGTGAGAATTTATTTCTGCACTCTCAGTTCTATTCTATTGACTCATATGTTTAGCCTTATGCCAGTACCACATGTTTTGATTACTATGGCATTGTAGTAAGTTTTGAAATAGGAAAGTAGAAAACTAGGTTTTCCAACATTGCTGTTTCTCAGGATTGTTTTGGCTGTTATGGATCCTTTGTATTTCCAGATGAATTTGAGAATAAGTGTGCTTATTTATGCAAAAAATTAAAAAAAAATCTGAGGCTTTGATAAGAATAGCATTGAATATATGTCATTTACCAATATTAAGTCTTCCAATCCAAGATCACAGAATGCTTTTTCATTTACTTAGGTCTGTAATTTATTTCAGGAATGTTTTGTAGTTTGTAGTTGTATAAGTCTTCCATGCCTTGGTTAAATTTATTTGGAAGTATTTTATCTTTTGATGTTATTATAAATTGATTGTATTCTTAATATGATTTTCAGATATTTTTATTGCTGGTACTTAAAATACAACTGATTTTTCTATATTAAAATTGTATCCTGAAACCCTGATGAACTCATTTATTAGTTCTAGAGGTTTTTTTCAGTAAATTTTTGGGCTTTTCAATGTAAACAATCATGCCATCTGAAAATAGGAAAAGTTTTATTTATTCTTTTCCAATCTGTTTCTCTTACTTTCTTTCCTTGACTTATTCCATTGTCTAGAACTCCCTGAAGCATGTTGAATTCTTTAAGAATGGCATCAGTGGACATTCTTAACTTGTTCCTAATCTTAGGGTAAAAACATTCAGCCTTTTGTCATTACACATGATGTTACTTAAAGGTTTTTCCTAGATTTCCTTGATCAGGAAGTTCACTTCTATTCCTTGTATGTGGAGTGTTTTTATTTGAAAAGGGCACAGTATATTTGTATTCAGAAAACAAACAAACAAACAAAAGCCTTTCAACTGGCAATTCTATGTCCAGCTAAACCATCCTTGGGAATGAGTTTTCAGGTAAAACTAAGAGAATTTGACATTAGCAGCACTACCCATTAAAATTGACCTAAGAAATTCTTCAGACAAGTAAATGATAAGAGAATCTTGTAGCATCAGGAAGAAAGAAGGCAAAATGAAAAGAACAGAAATACAAAAGGCTATCCTATTTTACATGAGTTTTATAAATCATACTTGATTATTGAAAGGAAAATTATAACACCCTCTGATACCCAAGACAATGATATTTTAAAGTAGGGTAGGTAAAGCAACCTAAATGGAAGTAGGGTATCCACATTTCACTTGAAGTGAAAACATGTTGTTATCAGTAGACTTTGATAACTCACATATGTATGTTATAATACTCAAGCAATAACTCTGAAAAAACTATATAAAGAGATATGCTCAAAATCATTACAAATAAATAAAAATTGAATCCTGAAAAATATTGAAGTGACTTGCAGGAAGGCAAGGAAGTGAAACATAGGACCACAAGGAGCAAACAGCAAATAATTGCTAAAATAATAGAAGACTTCAATGCTAACTTAACAGTAACTATCATGAGTACAAACCATCTAAAAACACCAATCAAAAGACAGAGATTAGTAGAATAAATTAAAAATATTACCCAAGAAAATGTTGTTTTGAAACAACTTTATTAAATTTCAAATGACATATGCAGATAAAGTGAATGATGAAAAACTCTTCCATGCAAATATTAATAAAAAGTAAAAATGGCTATATTAATATCTGATAAAACAGACTTTAAAAACAAGAAAAGTTCCATTAATACATAGTGATAAAAGAGACATCTACCAGAAAGATGTAACAAACCTAAACATGCACATACCAAACAACACACCCTCAAAATACATGAAGCAACAATGGATAGAGTTGAAAAGAAAAATAGACAAATCTGCAGTTACATGTGAACATTTACTTAAACCCCACTGTTTATACAAAAAAAAACCTCAAAATAAATCTCATGTTTTACATGTGAAATGTAATATTATACAACTTTTTGAAATAAAATTAAATACAGGAGAAAATCTTCAGTTCTTAGACTTGGCACCAAGTGCAAAACTCATAAAAGGAGAAATCTTTTTAAAATTTATACATTAAACTTTTTTCTAACAGGAAAGTTTTTGCTTTGTGAGGATAAAAAGACAAGCTAGAGATTGGAGAAAATGTTTGCAAACCACATATCTGACAAAGAACTAATATCTAGAATATATAAAGAACTCTCCAAACTCAATTGTAAAAAAAATCACAATATAATTAGAAAGTGAGCAAAATATGTAAACAGACATTTCACTGAAAAGGGTATACAAATAATCACATTAAAAGATGTTCAACATCATTAGCCTTCAAAGAAATACAAATTAAAACCATGATGAGATATCATACCACACCTATAAGAATGTCTAAAATAAAAAATACAGTGATAGTGATAACACCAAATGCTGGTGAATATTTGGAGGAACTACATCACTCTTACATTACTTGTGGGATCGTAAAATGGTTGGACCACTCTGGGAAACAGATTGAGAGTTTCCAATAAAACTCAACATAAAATTACTGTGCAACTCAGCAATTACACTCTTGGGCATTTATCCCACAGCAGTGGAAATTTATGTGCATGCAAAAAGTTTTACATGAATGTGCATAGCAGCTTTATTTGTAATAGTAAAAAGCTAGAAAGAACCCAGATTTCTCAGGGGGTGAATGATTAAACAAACTGTGGTACATCCATACCATAAAATACTACTCAGCCATAAAAGGAAGGAACTATCCATATATGCAAAGACTTGTATGATCTTAAGAAAATTATGCTGGATGAGAAAAGTCAATGCCAGAAGCTTGCATACCATATGATTCCATTTGTATGACATTTTTGCAGTGATAAAATTATAGGGATGAAAGAATAGAGGGATAAAATTGTAGGCATGGAAAACAGATTGGTGGTTGCCTGGGGGTAGAGATGGAATGGGAAAAGATGTAAATGTGCTTATAAAAGTGCCACACCAAGTTTTTCATGGTGATGGAACTGTTCTGTATCTTGACTATAGCAGGGGATAAACAAACCTACATGTGTGATAAAATTGTGTAGAACCAATCCACACATACACGAGTACAAGGAAAAACTGTGAAATCTCAGCAAAATTAGGGGTGTATCAATGTCAGTATCATGGTTGTGATATTGTTCTACAGTTTTGCAGAATGTTACCATTGGGGGAAACTGGATCAATGGTACACGAGATCTCTCTGTATTACTTCTTTGACTGCATGTGAATCTATAGTTATCTCAGTAAAAGCCTCTATTTAAAAAAACATGGGGGGTAGAAATTGTAGGAGAGCCCAGAGGGAGTGGCAATTAAGAAGATGAAGGGGACAAGAAGTCTTTGAAAAAAGGACACAATAAAATACATTTAAATATATTATTCCACAAAAAAGAGAAGATTGTAAGTCATGTTTCTCACCTCCATCAACACTGAGCTCAGTCTCACATGGCTTCACCACGATACCTTGTTACTTTCCTTTGGCCATGGAGCAGTCCAGAAGGCACCCCCTACCCTCCAGCCCTGCAAGGTTGAGAGAGAAAAATTGCACATAGGAATGGGGCCAAACTTGGGGGAAATTCACTCCCTGCATTTATCAAAATGCGGACCTCTGGCCTCCATGGTCACCTTCCGTGTTACTTCCCTAGGGTGCCAGTTTTAGGTGACTTACCACCAAGGTCAGCCTTATACTGGATATTCAGGGTCAGGTCTGGCTTTGCAATAAAGAAAACTGATACACCTGAGTCCCACTTATTTCTAAAGCACCTAAGCATAGAGCATGGTTACATTACCCACCTACACTATTGTGACCCTGAAGTCTGAACCCTGAGTCTTGGGTTGGCCACACTGCCCTTGACAGAGTCAAGGGGTAGGAGTTAGGACCGGCCCTATCTCCTGTCCCTTTTGAGATTGATTTTATTTGTGAGGTGGCATTAGTGCTGCTCTGGGTATGGTAAACTAAAGTCCTAGACAAAGCGATAGGTAAGTGACCAGGACTGTGGGAAGGCTCCTGAGGCTTGGATGTGGGTAGTATAGTGCAGTGGTGAGTGCAAGTTCTGGAGTCAGCCCCCTGAGGGGAGCCTGGGCCTTTCGCTTCCCTGCATGGCCTGATCCGCGAGATGAGGAGACTGATGGGATCTACCTCAAAGGGCTTGTAACATGCTTAAGATAATGTCTACTGTGGCACAGAGGATCAGTTAAACTGGGTGGGAATGACACAATGATTTCTGACCTCGAATTCACAGCTAGCTTAAGAGTGAAGGGGGCAAGTGAAGAAGTATTTCCTTGGGACATGGGGAGAGAGGGCAGGGGCAAAACCCATCAGGACAAGAAGTCATACTTAGAGGTTGAGCCACAGGCCAGCTATGATAGCTCACACAGGCAGAGTGGCCACATGATTGTGGTAAATGGAGCGGGGCAAGGGGAGCCTTCTGGTGAAGGGCCAGGCTCCAAGAAGGAGATCAGAACCACGGAGGCAGGAGATTCTGATGTCAGTTCAGTGGAGAGGCAGCTAGACTGGGCACTGACACTGGACCTGGGCTCGGGATGGCCAAGCCTGCGAGGCTGTCTTCCCACATCACTTGGGTGACATCCAAATGTGCTGGTGGACTCGATGTCTCGGCACACGCTTATTTTCTGCACAGTCTGCTTGCTCCCACCTTTTTTCTGCCCTCAAACTTCAGGGCCACAAATGGGAACTGTCCCAACCCTCCAAGTTTCTGTCCTTTGCCTTCTGAATTATCCTATCTTCCCCCTGAGTTGTCTTTTGCTGTGAGTCCTAATACCTCCCCTTCTAGTCTTCTCTTCCCACCCTCACATGGTTACAGGTTACCCCCACATGACAGTTTGCAGGTCACAGTTAATCTCTTTGGGGAGCTTCCCTTCCTGATGGCAGCTGCTTAATTGGGGGTGCATGTGAAAGCATTTCCAGAAGTCTTCACTACCTTGAAGCTTCCACTGTGTTGGCAGAGGGCTCGGGGCTGGAAGACCTAGGATCTCTGATTGTCAGTGAGGCTCTTGTATCTGTGCCCAGAGTGGGGCAAGAGGGGACATCCCAGGGGAGCATGTGAGAGGAAAGGCCAGATGGGAAAATACTGCATAAGGCAGAGAAGCCTTATGATATGTGATACATGCTATGTCCAAGGCTTGAAGGACATGCTCTATTGTTGATTCGTTTGTTCACTCCACAAACACCTACCCAGTGGCTCCTGGAAGCCATGACTGAGCTTGGCGTCTGGGGCAGGAAAAGCTGTAGCATCTCATCTCTGTCCTTCCAACACCTGGCATCTAGCAGAGGAGAAGGCAGGTGCATACAGTTCAGTTCTGCTCTGTTCTCCTTCCTCATGAAGCAGGAGCGAGAACCTGATGGCTTTATTTAACTTTTCATGTTATGGAGCAGAGGATTCAGCATCCAGCCCTTTATTGATGTCTTCAAATACATTATCTCACTTTCATAATCTTCACATAGCATCTATTAGGGAGATGGGACACTTGAGCCAAGAAACTTGAAATACTATAAATGTCACCCAGCTGGCAAATGGTAGACCCGGGATTTGAATGCTGCTTCTTTGGAAACCTCCCTTGGGAGAGGGGTAAGGTTACATTAGCTGAGGTGAAGGCAGGGAGA
This sequence comes from Colobus angolensis palliatus, assembly GCF_000951035.1. Taxonomy (NCBI): domain Eukaryota; kingdom Metazoa; phylum Chordata; class Mammalia; order Primates; family Cercopithecidae; genus Colobus; species Colobus angolensis. The sequence goes on along the minus strand of NW_012117044.1, from coordinate 533,357 downwards.
AGAGTTGGGGGAGATTAAAGACCAAGGGAGTCCCATGGGCAGGAGATGACATGGGCATGGGCTAGGGCATCAGTGAAGTGGGGAAGGGAGCTGGAGAGATGCATTCTGCTCACTTGTGAGCCTTCTGCAAAGGCTAACTTGAGCCAGGCAGAGCTGGACATTGGGGATGCAGAGATGAACAACTGCAATGAGCTCAGAGTCCAATGGGCGAGGGATCTGGGAGCTGACAACCGCAGAGGAGCATGATGGATGTTGTGCCTGACAAGGAGTCCTGATATGGTGAAGGTAAACTCGGGGCAGGCCGGAGGAGGCAAGACAGGAGCCACTGTCAAGAAGAAGTCAAGGAAGCAATGAGGAGAATCAGAGGAAATTTAAAGATAAAAGCTAAGTGTTCTTCCCAGAGAACAACAGGGACAGGGGATTGAGGAAGGAGAGGATGTGCGGTCTGTGGTTTCCTGACATTTTCTTCAAGGACTCTGTGGGACTCTGTCCCTCTCCCCATGCGTGCCCGGGCAGTGCTCCTGGCCCCGTCCCTTGGACCTGCTCTCTCGCTTCCTCCCTGACTGTTTGCTTTCTCTCCTCCAGAAGGGTCATTTCCCATGACATGAACCTGCTGTGAGGTTAGTGCTGACCAGCCAGGACCAGAGAAACCAGGCTGGAGATTTCTCTTTCTGATTTGAGTGTAAGCAAGGGGCAGCAGAAAGTGTCGTCTGGTGGGGAGGAAGGCAGGGCAGGCCCTGGAGGCCACAGGAAGCCAAAGGAAGTGTTTGTCTGCAGCCGAGTTCTCTATTACACAGCATCGAGTAACTGTCACTAGCTCTGGGCTCATGTAACCAAGAATAGGGACATTCTTGGCCCAGACACATGGGAATCCATGGCTGGATGAGATGCCTACCACTCCCTGCTGGTGGCTGGGACCAAGTGGAAGCTCAAGATCTCACGACATTGTGGAGCTGGGGGCTCTCGCATTAGCAAGGACGTGGGCAGGACATCCTAGACAAGTTAGCTACCTGGTGAGAACTGGCATCCTGTGGAAACAAGGTTTTTTGTTTTGTTTTGTTTTGTTTCCTGTAAGTACCATCCTCAGTATTCCAAGCCTGGTGAGACAGCTGATGTCTCATATTCCACCACATCCCTTTTGAAACATCCCTTTAATGAGAGATGAGCCTGTGTCTGCTGGGGTGAAGGCAGCTGATGCAGGGTTACCTCTCACTGAAGGGATGAGGTGAGGGGTCAGGATAGAAAGCCTCAGTCCTTGACCTCAAAAAGCGTGCTGTATCTCTGAGGAGATAAGAGAGGGTCCGAAATAATTACTGTACAGTTGAGAAAGGGATCTGATGATCCACAAACTGAGCCCTGAGAGGCTAACAGAGGGAGCATACAAGCTGGGGAGACGGAAGGCTTTCTGGAGAAGGTGGCATGGGGCAGGCCTCAGAGGATGGAGGGGTGATGTGCGGATGAAGGGAGGAGGCCTACAGCTGGGTACACAGAAGCAGTGACCTGTGCAGTGGGCACTCAGCCTGCCTCTGTGGTGGATAGAGATGGTGCCACCCAGGGAGAGCCTAGGGCTCTCTGGCCTTGTCAGGGGTTCTGCCTCAATTAGGGAGCAGTCCAGGCACCTCTGCCTCTGTGAAAAGTGGTCACAGGATGGAGATCCTGGTGGCAGCATGACTAAGGGGCCTGGGAGCTCAGACACCAAATCCAAGGCTGTGGTCCCAGTTACAGAGGAGGTGGTGTGAGCTGCCTGGGTTGTAGTGCTGCGAGTGAGAGAGAAATGCTGCCCTGGGTGGGATTTAAGGACTGAAGGAAGCAGGAATTAGTGGGGAGAGAGGAACGTCTGGGTGACCTGGTGGGGAGGGGAGCATGGTGGGGGCTGGTCTCCCCTGCCTCAGCTGCCCTCCGGGATCATGGGGATGATGGGGGCCCTGGGCATGATCAGGCTGAGAGAAGTCCACATGACCATTCCCGGGGGCTAGTTTCCTAGCTGCCCATTGGCGTTTTTGCTGGGCTGAGGCTCCACAAGATAAGAGCTCCAAGAGTTTTAGCATTTAATTCTTTGTCTCTTTAATATTCATCATGGTAAAGACAGCAGGCATGGGATTAGGCAGGAAAAAACCAGTGATTAGAAAGTGATGGGTGTTCTGGTGTCTGTACAGGAAGCTCGGCATGTGGTTGAAGCAGGTTCCTCGAGGACGGAGATAGCCAGGACTCCCTAGGCAAGGAGAGGTGCACGTGAAGGGGTCTCAGCAGGCCAGCGTGGCCATCCCCCTTTCTCCTCTTAGCTCAGAGATGGAAGGATTTGTCATGTCAAAACACAGAATAGCCTCAACCTCTTTACTGGTACTTTCTGCTTCTGTGGATGGCTCAGCTTCTTCTAAGCTAGCTGTTTCTTCCACTTTGCTGCAGGCCTTAGTTCACAGTGTCCTGGTGGGCTACTGATCATGGCCAGGATGGACTTATGGAATATGAATACGTAATTGTATTTTAATTTTAAACGTGAGTAAAAACTCAAAGAAGTAGAGAATAAAATGGTGGCCACCAGGGGCTGGGGTAGGGAAGAATGATTTCGGTTCGACAGGAAAAATAAATAAGTTCAAGACATCTGTTGTGCAACACTGTGACTATAGTTAATAATGTATCGTATTCTTGAAAATTCCTAAGAGACTGGTGTTATCACCACAATAAGTAAATCTTATGTTAATTCATTCAATTCAGCCATTCCACAATGTATACACATTTTAAAATGCTATGTTGTACACAATGAATATGTACAATTTTATGGCAATTAAAACATAAATAAATCAGAAAAAAGAATAACAAATTAAAAGTAAATGAGACTGTTTCCCTGGCAACTAAGAAAATGATGTCTATATCAACCAGTAAATCCCTTGTAACTCAAAAAATGGGGAAAAAGCCCAAAGAATCACAGATTGAGAAGGCTCACAGTTTAGCGGCACTTTTGAGGACAGCTTCTCACCCATCAATCCTGGTGGGGCAGGGAAGAGGGTTCCTTGCCATAGTCACTGCACAGATGCCACACTGTTGTGGAAATGAGGTTTGCCTGGGCACAGCCCCAGTGAGTGGGGGTCCTGGCACCACATGCTAAGCCTTCCCCATGCCCAGCCTTTCACTCTGCACTGCAGCTGCCTGGATCTGCCTTCCCTCAGCACCTACAGGAAATCGCCATGGCCCCCATGCTGGTCACCAAGAATGGGCAGTGTACAACAACAGTCCATCAGCTGTCAATCAGGTTCTCAAATACATCTGGGCACCTACTGGAAAGGTAAGGGATGGGTTTTCCTCAAAGTGAAAAAAAAAAAACCATCCAGAAAACAAGATACAGCTAGGTGCCAAATGATGTCATCCCAGAAGGAGTCGTCAGCCTGCCAGACTAACATTGCTCATGAGGGATCCATGGCAAAGGAGACAGAGGAAGATTTCCTTGGAGAGGACTTTATTGGATAATAATCCGAGTGACTAACATTTAGCAAGCGTTTCCTAGGTGCTAGACATTGTCTAAGGCGCTTACATGACTAATTCACTTAACTATCCTATGTGGTAGGCTTCTCATTTGCTCAAGGTTACCCAGCTAGAGACTCAGCCTGACTTCTAAGATTTTGATTGGAGTTAGCCCATAAAGAGCACCGTTGGGTATTTATGTAGGACTTAACCATGTGCAAGGCTGAGCCTCTTACATAAACAGTGTATTAGTTTGTTTTCACACTGCTAATGAAGACATACCCAAGACCGGGTAATTTACAAAGAAAAAGATATTTAAAGGGGTTCACAGTTCCACATGGCTGGGGAGGCCTCACAGTCATGGTGGAAGGTGAAAGGCATGTCTTAAATTCCAGCGGGCAAGAGAGAGAATGAGAACCAAGCAAAAGGGGAAATGCCTTACAAAACCATCAGATCTCACGAGACTTATTCACCACGGCGAGAACAGTATGGGGGAAACTGCCCCTACGATTCAATTATCACCCACTGGGTCCCTCCCATAACATGTGGGCATTATGGGAGCTGCAATTCAAGATGAGATTTGGGTGCTGACATAGCCAAACTATATCAAGCAGTCACTTTGAGTTTTTAGAAAACCTATGAAAATGCTTCCCCATTTTACAGATGGAGCAAGTAAGGTCTATAGTGAAGAAAGGATTCTAGGTAAGGAGGTATAGGCAACAATGAGACAAGAGCATAATGCGAGGAAGTTTTAGGAGATGGATGGTGTGGAGTGAAGGCTCACCTTGGAGAAATGGTTGGTCTCCTGTGTGTGGGGTTGCATCATAGAAACAGAATTTGGAGGCAGCACTTCCTCATCATCATGTGGTGTTAGAGGAAGAGAATCTGACCAACTGGCCAGCTGTGCCAGTCTGGAGTTTTCCTGCATGACTTTCTCTTTGTAGGGCACAGGGTTAGCATTAAAATCATCTGAGAACAAGGCTTTGTCACACAGCATTTAGGAATAGCCCACATGTGTTCCTGAGATCTCACAATGAACCTGAATCTCACATCCCTGAGGCTGCTTAGCTGTGCTCCTCCAGATAGCCATGTCCAACTCATCTCTAGGTTCATGAAAACTGCTCTAAGAAGCCCAGAAAAGAAAGGTGTAGCTACACAAGCCTTGGAGTTGTCTGTTGGTCATTTTCAAGTTGAAACTTCAAATCTGAGCTTTGAATGGCCAGAGGTCTTACATAGATCTATAGGCTTCCAAAAAGAGGTTAGATACTGAGAAAAAAGTAGTAAAAATTTGACATGCTTTTGCTAGACAAAGTCAAACATCTGGATATTTAGATAAAGTGAGATTGTTAATGGAGCTTTTCAGTTTTCTCATGGATATTTGGCCTTATGTAGTTGCAAATGTGAATCAAATCTAGAAATAATATGTGGATTTGCACCACAAATTCAGTGGGCACTGAGCTGGAACTGTCAAAATGAAGGGTCCACACTAGTCCAAGTTAACATCTTGGTTTTGTGTTATTGCAAGATGATGACAGCATGTGTGTGCTATATTACAACAATCTGCCATGGCATTAATAGCTTTGGTGTGTGATAAATGCAACAGGTCCCCAAGGAAGTCCACTCAGAGGTTAACTCCATCCAAACAAGTTATATATAGCCTCACTCTCACTAAATTCTACCAAGTCTCCTACTTTCAAATAACACCAGTGTTGGAGCAATATTTTGGTATAAATTTTGTCTATGTGATGAGTGTTTCCAGTGCAGGACTTTATGTTACCCCGTATAATGTGTCCTGTAATGCTGAGGGTAATTAGGAGTGAATGCATAGCAAACCCATCTCAGGGGAGTTCCTTGGAGATTATTACATCGAAGCTGTGGAATGGACGAGCCTAATGGGGCTGGATTTGGAAGCCAATTGTGGACCATCTCCAAGGCAGAAAGAATATGGAATGATCCATGTTAGAGAACACTCACTAATTCCCTCAGCACTCATAAACCTGTGGCCACTGGGCTCAATGCCACTTGCTGAGAATAGGAAGATTAATAGAGAATTTAGGGCAGTGTAGGAGATTGGAAGCATGGAGGGAAGATTGGATGGAAAAGTGGCCCTCTGCCACTAGATGAGCACTGAGTGGTATGCTCACTCCACCTTGGGCTTGTCAGCTATCTGGTATACCCCTCTGTTACCCCTGAGTTACACCATGCTGCTGGGATCTCTCCACGAATTCTTCTTCTTTCCAAACACAGATTTTACCTTTGTGTTTTGGCAAGTAAGGGGACATTTTGTATCCAAATGGCCCCTAGCTAGAGTCATTCTTTAAGATTTCCTGAACTGAAAGGATCCTGAGTGAAATGCAAATCAGAAAATCAAGTTATCTGTTCAGTGGACTAGAGTTCATGAGGTTAGGCTACAGCCCTAGCAAGGGTGGGCATGGAGGAATCACAGTCACTACTCTGCAGTGCATGCTCCAGAGGCCTTCGCTGAACATGTGCTATAAAAGAAAAAGGGTTGCAGGAAGGTTGAGAAGACAGGCTCATCAACTGTTCATGGGAAGGAAGCAAAGTTGATAGGCAGGACTGATGGGGTGACTCTAACAAATGGAGTATTTTTTTCCTAGTTCCCTTTTTACCAAAACAGAAATTTGTGCACATAGCCATATTCCAACAGTATTAAAGTGACACGATATCATCTGATCCCAGATTCCCTCATCTTACTTGCCTGAGGCAACAATTACAGTAGTCCTCCCTTATCTGCAGTTTCACTTTCCACAGTTTCAGTTATCGGGGTCAACTGAGGCCAAACATATTAAAGGGAACATTCCAGAAATAAGCAATTCATAAGTTCTAAATTGCACACTGTTCTGAGTAGTGTGATGAAATTTCTCACTGTCCTGCTCTGTCCCACTTGGGACCTGAATCATCCTTTTATCCAGCATCTCCACACTGTAGATGCTCCCTGCTGATGGTCCCTGAGATTGTCTTCTCCTGGCACCCAGCCACGAACATGCTCATGGTGCAAAGATCCAGGATCATCTGAGGCAGATAATTCTCCTTCCGATAACTTGTCAGAAGGTCAATGCCAGGCTAACGCTGCATCTTAATGCCTACGTCATGTACCCCAACTTCCTCTACATCGCACATCAGCACAAGCAAAAGGGCAGGTACAGTACAATTAGATAAAGAGAGAAAGAGAGAGAGAGAAAACACATTCACATAACCTTTATTATATTACATTGTTATACTATTTTATTATAAGTTATTATTGATTGTTAATCTCTTACTGAGATTTAGAGATTATTTACTAGTCTAAGTAAGTAAGTTAGTAAATTTCATTCTAAGATAAATGAAATTTTACCCTAGCTCTGTATAGATATAGGAAGAAAACATAGTTATATACAGGATTTGCTCTTGAAACATATCCCTCATGGATAAAAGAAAACTACTATCAGTTTCTTGTGTATCCTTCTATTTTTATGCATATGCAAATACAACTATATAAATCCATATAATTTATTTAATTTAAAAATTAATGTTTTTACACAAATGAGAGCATATTTATGGAATTCTTTTCTGTACCTTTTTTCTCCTTTTTTGACTGGTCAGTTACACTCTATCTAGGAGAGCAAGGTGGAACTTAACAGTGATTTTTCCCTAAGGCCATGGATTTTCACTGTGCTCATTCATGGAAGAATAGAACAGGGGAAATTCGGCTTGGTCGGTCCCTATGACTTGGAGTATTAGATGGTTGTAGAGAGCTCAGTTTGATATATAACAGCTGTGACACTGCTGTTACAACTGCACCCATCACCTCAAAATTGCATTAACAAAGTGATGGGATTCAGGACAGAGGAGGCAATAGCTCAAATCATGCACTCGAGGAAGATACAGATCCACTGGAATGTAATCTAAGAGAGTGGACAGGATGGGTCAAAGGACTAAAAATCATGTCAAATGAGTTCTGAGTGACAAACTGACAAATGGAACCAACCAACCATCAAATCAACCCCTGAAACTAGAGATGCATGAAAGTAGTGGTGGAGTTTACTTATATAATTTTGTTTTAACTTGGCTAGGGAATGTGGGATCCTGGTAGCTGCATGAATGTGGTAGAGAGAGGAGATGACTGATTGTGTGGAATTAGGATCACTGAGTGGAGGCTACAGAGAGGCTGCTGAACATGAAGAGCATTCCAAGGATGTCACTGCCTGTGGGTGGCATCGTCAGCTTAGAAAGCGGTGGGTCCCTGGCACTGCAAGTATTGGAGGGTAAGCTGCCTAGGCACATGAAGCAAAGTCCATGAAGTGATATTTCTCAATCTCTGCTTTTAACACAACTAATGTTCTCTATGATCATACTAGTTGTTTCACAGAACATGTTCTATAGGACATTAAAGTTTAGAAATATTAGTTTAAACCAAGTTCAGCAGTGATGTTTACTATAGACTTTCTCAGAAAGGGGATGAAATGCACTGCCTTTGCACACTGATGACACAACACCTGCTCAGGCATGTGTGTCCACTGGTCATATAGTATGATGAAGGGGGAACATTTCCAGGCTCAGTGGTATTCCATGGAACTCAGTTTGGGAAACCATGTACCTGCGGGATGGAGGTAACACTGGATGATCATCTGGGTCCGGGACTATGACTCCAGAGGATGACATGTGTATCTGGCATATTCCACCTTGGTCAGTAATAGCCGGCATCACTCACATGCATCCCCTGTGGCAAGTGCTCTTGGCCCTGTATAGAGCATGCTCTCATTTCACCATCTCAGTGAATCTTGAAGACAGGTGTTATTGGACTCATTTTACAAATGGGGAAACTGAGGAACAGAGAAGTTATACAAGATGCCCCGGGCCACACAGTTGGGAACTGGAACTCCAGCCTCGTGCTGTAACTGAGAGGAAAGACCAGACATTGACAGGACAAAGGTGAGGGCAGCCATGAATTTGATGTCTTCATGGGTGAAGTCACGATGTGGCCTTGCTGGAGGAACCTGGCTTCTAGGCAATAAGGAAATAGATAGTATGTGTGAGTATGTGAGGGAGGAGAGCAGGGCCAATCTGCACTTAGAATATCAAGTTGCCTATTCAAGTGGTTTGAAGTTTCAACACATCCTCAGATGAACTGCTACAGCATCTGACATTCTACCTTTAGAAACAGACTCGTTTCACTAAAAATAAAGTCTGAATCTCTAAGCACATTCCATGTTATTTAAAGATCACATGAAAAGAAGCATCGGTCATTCCACATTGGAGCAGATGAGCCCTTGTATTGCCATGTTTAGGATTTCCAGCCCAGGGTGGAGGTTGGGAGGAAACACAAAAAGAAGGTGAGGGGTCAGCGCAGGTTTTACTTAAAGCTCACCAGGGACTCGCTGTAGTCTTTCTGGGTCATCAGGAGAAGTAAGAAGGAAATAAAAGTCCCATGAGTCCCAGGAAAGCTTCCACACAGATGTCTGGGGGTCTGAAGGCACCTAACACTTCCATCCTGTCTGTTTGCAGCTTTCTCTGACCCACAGAGCCTGTCTTCCGAAATCCAGCACATACAGATGGGGGTAGGGGCAGCTGCTCACCTTCTGACCATGTGCACATGACAGAAAACAGACGTTCTCTGGCTCAGAGATTTCGGAAGGATGCAGCTGGCAGGGTACAATGAGCCCGTGGGTAGGCACGTGTCCCCCAGGAGGATGGCAGCACATGGTAGGGGCTCAGTCTATGTTCACTTCTCCCAAGGCCATCTCTACCTACCCCACCTGCACCCTGGGTCTCAGCTTGATGCCAACTCCAAGAACTTGCTTCCTCTAACAACGTCTCCAGCTAGACCTTTTGTCCTAGGCCTGCTCCTATGAATACCAGACTTTGAACAAGAGCCAAGAAAATGTCCATTTCTTTACCATTATCATTGCAACCAATGTTTATCTTAAAGATGCAAGGGGGAAATCTCATGCTTTTGGAAAGTGTTGGTGTCGTCAAACATCCCAGACTTTTGATCATATTAGGCCTTAATCCTGTGCACAAATCTCAGAGCTCGGGGAAGGGACACAGTCCTGCCTGGCTACTGATTGATTTATGTCTCAACGCACAGGGGACCAGCCAGGCTGAGGCTACCATCTGAACCCAGCTCCTCACTTGAGCAGGAACTGTCAGGACACGTGAATAAAACACAGAGCAGGACTCTGAAAGGTTCCTGGAGATTTATGGAGTATTGCAGACCACAGAATCCCATAAAGTAAGATTTGAAAGTCTGTTTAAGTGAAGCTGGAGAATCAGCCATCAGCGGCAGCTCACTGGGTACTGTGATTGATTCTGTCTGCCCCGTCCCCATCTATTCTTAAGTGCTCTAGGCTTCCTATTGCCCTGTTACCCCGTGTCCCCATCCCCTTCACACTCCCTTCCCAAGGCAGCGGAGTGACCAAGTGAGTCCTTCAGGCAGCACAATGACTGAGTGAGAATGCAGGTGGCCTCCGGCAGCCACTCCTTTAAAGTCCACAGCACAGGCAACATGGTTCCTGGGGTGACCAACTCTGAGGAAGCCAGAGAGGGCAGGCTGGACAGCAAACATAGGCTGCCCTGAGGACCACTGGCAGAAGGTCCTGTAGGGCATCATGGCTGTGGGCAGAGTGCCCTCCAGGTTTGCTTGCATAGGGTCTTTTTTTTTTTTTTTTTTTTTCTGTAGCAGCTTATGGATGGAGGGCTCATAGGCTCCGATGCCATTTGAGGTATGACTTCTCATCAGCAGGCCCTGAGCTACAGATCATGGACATAATCATCATCAGTCCCAGGTGGCGCCCTCTACTGGAAGACATGAGCACAGCCACACCTCCTCTGCACTGGTCCAGGCGCTGTAGATCCCCACAGCAGGCTCCTGGGGGCAACTGAGGAAAGAAGCAATGGGTCCGAGAGAGCTGCTGTTCTGTAACAAACTTCCACTTGAGATAACAACCACTTTATTACATCTTGCGATGTTGCACATCAGAAATTTGCTCAGAGCTTAGATGGCAAGTCTACTTTACACCATGTAGACTAGGTTCACTCGGTCTTCAGCTGGTGGCTGGATAGTCTCAGGGGTTCCAGATGCCTCTCCTCACATACCTGGTACCTTGGAGGAGGCAGATGAAAGGGTGGATCTGCCCGGGTTTGCCTCCCTCTCCAACAGTGTAGTTGGACATGTAATGCAGTGGCTTCGGTCTCCCGGAAATGGTAACTCTGTCACTTATACCATGCCCCATTCGACATAGCGGTCACATGCCAGCCTGGATTCAGTGGAGGTAACAAAGAGCCCCTCACAATAGGAGGAGCACCAAAGGCATCCTGAGTCCACTGCACCCACCTTCACAGCCATCATCTATTTCTGCATTCAGAACCCACTGGCTCCTTATACTGTCTTAGACACTGAGCTGAATGTTAGGGGAAATGATAACACTCATATTTACTGAGTGTTTCTTTTGTGCTAGTCACTGATCTAAGTGCTTTACAAATAGTAACTTGTTTCATTCTTGAAATGACCCATTTTACAGATCAGGAAACAGAAGTATAAAGAAGTTAAATGACAAGACTCTATGGCTAGTAAACGGTAAAGCCCAAATTCGACCCAGGCAACCTGGCTTGGAAGCCTGAATTCTTACACATATTTATAATGCATCTGCTACCTAGAAGTCCTGCTTTTGGCAGTTCATGTTTTGTGACAGAGGTAAGGTAAATAAGCAATAACTATAATATGGCAGTAATGATAAATGCACCAGTGATTACAGTAATGTGCAACGGCACAGAAAAAGACATTAGTGCCAGCTGTAAGCACTGGAGCTTGACACGAGAGCCTTGTAGGAGAGTGTTTCCATTATCTATTGCTAGGTAGCAAATCAACTTAGTAGCTTAAAATACCATTTGATGATCTCTTACCACTCTGTGGGTGGATCTGGTGGCTCTTTTGTTCCAAGTAGCTGGGGCCTAGGATAGCGGAAGTCATCTGAGCTCATCAAGAACTCTCTGCTGGGGCCCTCTGTTCTCCTTGTGGCTGCCTGGGCTGCCTCAGAGCCTGGTGGCTGAGTCCCCAAAAGGAGTGTTCCAAGGGCGAGGAAGCAGAAGCTATCAGACAAATAATTGCCATCCCTAGAATTGGCACAACCTCACTTCTGTTGTATTCTGTTGGTCAAAGCATTCTCACGTCCAATGAGGGGACAATGTGGATGAGAACTTCATAAGGGCATGAATGTCAGGAGCATGGCTCATTGGAGTTATTGAGAAAGGGTATAACTGAAATGGAAAAGACACTATTTTCGTTTTCTTATGTTTTAATTTTCCCTCTCAGCATGGATACTTCTATTATAAATATTTGTCATGTGGGTGTTAAAATTAAATGGCCATGTGTATTAATACTTGAAAAATATGAAAACATATGATCATAGATAAGACCCTACTCAAAGATAAGCAGGGTTTTGGCAAGCAGACGTGCGACTGGTTGGGTCTTCTCTGTCAAGAAAGAGCAGACCACACAAAGTGGGAGGCATGAGCAAATGAGTGGAAGAGAGAGTGTTTCCCTGGAGGAGCCAGTGAGCTTGTCCATTGGGAGGGAACTCGTGGAGGAGATGACAGAGTTGGGAGGCCCAGTCTTGAAATCCAAACAAATACATATAAACACTTGTGTTTTGTTTATGTCACAGCTAGATTTGGGTCAGGCAGCTCTCCTAAGCAGCTTATCTTCAAAAGATGGCTCAGAGATGAGGAACACTCCTTCTAATGGTGCTGTCATCTTCAACTCATGGCCCCCAGAATTGGCACAGAAAGGAAAAAGGTAGGTTGTAGGATTATGCAATGGGTTTTACAGCCAGCCTGGGAGGTAGTGCATATCACTTCTACCCACATCTCAATGTCCAGAGTCCAGTTATATGGCCCCAAATTATCTGCAAGGACAGCTGGAGAATATGTGCCCAGGAAGAGGAAGAGTGGGCAAACAGAGAGCCTGTCTCAGGCACACCAAGTCTGCAACCTTGGACAAGTTGCCTAATCTCTGTTCCCTCTTTTGTGTTTTGGGACTGATAAGATCTACCTTTTGTGGTTGGTTGTTGTAGCATAAATAAGATACTGTGTGTGAAAAGAGACCTGGTAAAAATTAAGTTCCAAGCAACTGTCATAGCACTTGGTACTAGTAAATGTATGAAGAAGATCAGTTACAAATGTCGGAATCAAAGGAAACCATCAAACATTTAAAATAATTATTTTGAAATAATAAGTTATTTTAAGTTCAATGCCAACTTAAGCACAATACTTTGCATAAATTCCCTTATTTAATTCCATCAACAAACCTTTAAAATTAGTGACGCTATTCTCATTTTATGAATGAGGAAACTGAGACTTTGAGAGACTAAACAACTTGCCTAGGCTCCCATGGCTAAGGCTTGAGTACAGTCAGTCTGATTCTACACCCTATTGGTAAGCACTGTGCTATTTTTTCTTTTTAAAGGAAGAAATGCAGTTGAAGAAGAAGGAAGACAGTAGAAAGTATATAGCTATTTTGACCTCAACAATTTTTTTTTTTGAGATGGAGTTTCACTCGTTTCCCAGGCTGGAGTGCAATGGCGCAATCTCAGCTCACTGCAGCCTCCGCCTCCCGGGTTCAAGCAATTCTCCTGCCTCAGCCTCTCGAGTAGCTGGGATTACAGGCACGCGCCACAACACACAGCTGATTTTGTATTTTTAGTAGAGATGGGGTTTCTCCATGTTGGTCAGGTCAATCTTTATTTAGTGCAACACTCACAGTCCTTTTGAGGGCTGATGAGCAAAAGTAAAGGACAGTGAGATTTTAGAATGTGCTCTTTTTCCACATCAGTATGGATCCATGACTCACTCTGGGAAGCCTCACACAAAATTCTTGCCATCCTTTCCCCGGCCTCTCCTGTAGTTATCAACTTGTTTCGAGCCAGCAAAGTTTTCAAAGTCCCCACATACCAGTTTTTATCTGGGGAGTAACATAAATTTATGCAGAAAAACAGAGTTTGCAAAATTCTTAAATAAACTTCTCATTTTATTTTGATTTATAGAAAAGTTGCCAAGATAGTACGAGAGTTTCAGAGAGAGCAAATGTCTTCTCCTGTGTTCGATATCTTACATAACCATGGTCCATTTGTCAAAACTAGTGCAGGAAACCAACATTAGTACAGGACTATTGCTTGAACTCCAGACTTTGTTCAGATTTCATTATTCTTCCCACTAATGATCTTTTTCTGTTCCTGAATCTAATCGAGCATACTACCACCATGTGACTTTTAGTAGTTGTTATGGGCTGAATGACGTCCCCCTAAAATTCATGTCAAAGTCCTAATATGCAGTGCCTCAGAATGTATTTGGAGATAGGATCTTTAAAAAGGTGATTAGGTTAAAATGAGGCTATTAGGATAGGTCCTAATTCAATATGATTGGCATATTTATAAAAAGAGGAGATAAGGACACAGACACACACAGAGGGAAAACCCTCTGAACACACAGGGAGAAGGTGGCTGTTTACAAGCCAAGGAGAGAGTCCTCAGAAGAAACCAACCTTGCTGACATCTTGACTTTGGACTTCCAGCCTTCAGAACTGTGAGGAAATAAACTTTTGTTATTTAAGTCACCCGGTTTCTGGTACTTTTTTATGGCAGCCCTAGGAAATTAATAAAGTTGTCATTGTCCTTATTCTCTAGGCTGTGATGATTTCTCAGTCTTTCCTTGTTTTTCATGATCTTAGCAGTTTTAAGAAGTAGTAGTCAGGTATTTTGCAGGATAGCCCTTCAATATGGGTTTGTCTGATGTTTTTCTTATTATTACATTGACTTGTGGGATTTTGGAAAAAATATTGCATAGGCAAAGTGCTCTTCTTGTTATATCATCTTGAAGGGTATATGCTGTTAACCAGTGATGTTAACCTTGATCACTTGGCCATGTTTTCCTGATGTCTCCACTGTAAAGTTACCTCTCACTCAATATGCCATTCATTGGAAGCTAAATCCAGCTCACACTCTAGAGTATAGTAGGGGGAGATTAAGCTGCTTCTTTTGGAAGAGGACCAGCTGCATGAATTATTTAGAATTCATCTGTAAAGAAGATTGGTTTATTTTCTCCATGTATTTATTTATTCAATCATTTGCCTACATCATTGTGGGTCCCAGGATATTTATTTTGTATTTTGGGTGATAATTCAATACTCTGTTATTTGCTTTGTTGTTCACATTGTTTCAGATTGGGCCCCTGGATATTCTTTCAGGTCGGCTCCTGTGCCTTGTTGACATGCCTGCATCCTCTTGGTATTTGAGATCATTCCTACTTTGTGGCACTATAAAAATACTCCAGTCTCATCTTGCATTTAACTGGCCCCAGCCCTAGGGCATGCCATTTTGTGAAAGAAGCTCTGACTTATTTTACTGGAGAATGGTATTTAAAAGCCACGATATGGATGCTGAGAGACATTGTGGATTTTTGACCTATTTGATGTGTTTCAATCCATTGCAGTTATTGTTCTTATTGAACCTCAAATTGTTTCTTCTTTGGCCATTCAGAGCTTCTTCAAATTAATTTTTGAACTCTTTTGACACAACCCAAGTAGTCTTTAAGAGCTGAATTGTGTTCTGGGCTCTTCCTGCCCCAAACCAGGATTTGCTTATCGCCTAGGTCCAGTTTCTTTTCCTGTGGGATGGTGAGGCTTCAGCCTGGGTGCTAGGGCACTCCTCGTTCTTGGTGTGATCACTGTTAAGAGGCCTTTCCAGTGGACAGAACTTGTCAGTGCACATGTATGTATGTGTGTGTGTAAGCATAAAACATATCATAATTCACAGATGCTTCCATTAAGACACAGAACTATTAATACAAGGTTCCAAAAAAGATTTTATTTTGAAATAATAGATTCACAGGTTGTTTCAAAAGATGTGCTGGTTACCACTTTAGAGCCACATTCGTCTTTCCTCTCTCCCCACCCCTACCCCTAACTCTTGGCAATCAATAGGCTATTTTGATATTTTCTATTTCTATAATTTTTTTCAAGAATGTTGTATAAAGAAAATCATGGAGTATGTAAACATTTGAGCTTGGCTTTGTCTTTCAGAATAGCTCTCCTGGGATCCATCTAAGGTGTTGGAAGGTGTATCAATAGTTGTTTCCATTTTATTGCTGATGGGTATGTATGGATCATGGTATGTATGGATCATGGCTTGTTCAGGCATCTCCCCATTGAAAGACATTTAGGATATTTCCAGTGTTTTCTATTATGAGTAAAGCTGCTATGAACAATTGTGTACAGGTTTTTGTGTGGACCAAAGTTTTCATTTCTCTAGAACAAATACCCACAAGTGCAATTGCTGAGTAGTATGGTGAGTGTGTGTTTAGTTTTGTGAGATACTGCCAAGTTTTTTCAGAGTGGCTGTACCAGTTTGCATTCCCACCAGGAATGTGTGGGTGATATACTTTCTTCTCATCTTCATAAGGATTTTTTTAAATTGTGTTTTATGTTTCAGCCATTCTGATAGGCATGTAGTAATATATCATTTTGGTTTTAATTTGCATTTTCCTGATGGCTAATCATGTTGAACACCTTTTCATGTGTTAGTTTGCCATTTATATCTTCTTTGTTAAAATATTCATTCACATTTTTTATCCTTTTCTAATTAGATTGGGTTTTCTTCTACGTTATCTTTTTCTTCGTTGAAGTGAAATTCATATAACATAAAATTAACAATTTTGAGGAAATAATTTGGGGTCAATATTGTACAACAACCACCTCTGTGTTGTTCCAAAACGTTTCTATCATCCCACAAGGAAATCTCTTCCCCATTAACAGTTCCATCCCCATCCCTTGGTAACCACCTATCTGTGTTCTGTGTTTTGGGATTTACCTGATTTAATCATGTCATGTAAAAGATATACAATATGTGGTGTTTTATGTTTGACTTCTTACTTGCACAATATTTTTGAGATTCACCCACATGGTAGGATGTGTCAGTACTTCATTCATTTTTGTGACTTGATAGTATTCCATTACATGGATATACTAATTAGTTTAACCATTCATCTGTTGATGGGCAGTTGGGCAGCATTCACTTTTGGCCTATTGTAAATAGTTCTAGAATTAACATACAGGTACATGTATTTATTTAAGAACCAGTTTCAGTTCTTTTGAGCACATACCTTAGAGTGGAATAACTAGATCACATGATAATCCATGTTTAACTTTTTGAGGAATTGCTGACTGCTTTCTACAGTGGTTTAACCATTTTACAATCCCACCAGTAATGTGAAAGAGTTATAATTTCTTTACATTCTTGGCAACACTTGCTATTTACCGTTCTTCTTTTTATAGCCATCCTCCTGAGTGTAAAGTGCTACCTCATTGTGGTTTTGGTTAGCATTTGCCTAGTTAGTAACTATGTCAAGTATATTTTCATGAACTTGCAGGCCATTTGTATCTCTATTTTTGGAGGAATAACTGTTAAGTCTTTTGCCCATTTTTTAACAGTGTTGTTGTCTTCTTGTTGTTGAGTAGTAAGAGTTCTTTGTATATTCTGAGTATTAGATCCTTATTAGATATATGATGAATAAATATTTGCACCCATTCTATGGACTGTCTAGTCACTTTTAAAATAATGTCCTTAGGTGAAATTTTTTACAATTTTTTTGAAGTCAATTTATCTATTTTTTTTTCTTTTGTTGCTTGTGATTTTGGTGTCATGTCTAAAATTATATTGCCAAATCCCTGGTTATGAAGATTTACCCCTATGTTTTCTTCCAAGCGTTTTGTGAGGTTTGCTCTCCTATTTAGATAATTGTTCCATTGTTAAATAATTTTTATACACAGTGTGAGGTAGGAGTTCAAATTCACTTTTTGTGACATGTGAATATCCAGTGTTTTTAGCACCATTTATTAAAGAAATGATTCTTTCCACCATTTAATCATCTTGGGACCTTTGTAGAAAATCAATGAGCCTTTACATCCCTTGTAAGTTGGATTCCTAGGTACTTTATTCTTTTTGAAGCAATTGTGAATGGAAGTTCATTCCTGATTTGGCTCTCTGCTTGTCTGTTACTGGTGTATAA
>NW_012117044.1:502535-514080 GCF_000951035.1 Colobus angolensis palliatus | reverse complement strand
AGTTTCTCTATTTCTGCAGGAAGTCATTGTAATTTTGATAGGCATTGCATTGAATCAATAGATCACTGTGGAAAATATTGCCATATTAAAAATAATAAATTTTCTTTTTTTTTTTTTCTTGAGATGGAGTTTTGCTCTTGTTGCCCAGGCTGTAGTGCAATGGCGCAATCTTGGCTCACTGCAGCCTCCACCTCCCAGGTTCAAGCAATTCTCCTTGAACTGATTCTCCTGCCTTAGCCTCCCAAGTAGCTGGGATTACAGGCATGTGCCACTACACCCAGCCTAGTCTTTGTATTTTTAGTAAGGATAGGGTTTTCCCATGTTGGTCAGGCTGGTTGCAAACTCTTAACCTCAGGTGATCCACCCCATCTTGGCTTCCCAAAGTGTTGGGATGACAGGCATGAGCCACCATGCCCAGCAAAAATATTAAAATTTTTAATCCATAAACATAAGATGGCTTTACATTTTTTATCATTAATTCTGAATGACACTTTTATTTAGACATGATTTTTCAGTATGCAAATATTTCTCCACAAAGAAATGATGTATATGCAATCCTCAAATTATAAATGATTGTTTCCAACAATAATTTTGAAATCAATTACTGTCATTGACAATACATTTAAGGTCTTAAGCTGTAATACAGCAACCTACCATGTAGTATCAAAGCTTTAAATTTTCAACACAAAGCAACTGAAAGCAACATTACCACATTCAAACCAATAATTAAAGTCCCTTTTAGTTAGGCCTTCTTTTATTTCCTACAGAAATATTTTCTAGTTTTCAGTATGTACAAATCTTTCACCTCTTTGGTTAAATTTATTTCTAGATATTATACTCGTTTGGATGCTATTGTAAAGGGAATTGTTTTCTTAATTTTATTTTCAGATTGTTCATTGCTGATATACAGAAATACAACTAATGTTCATTTATTTATTTTGTACCCTGCAACTTTATGGAGTTAATTTTAGTTCTAGTTGCTGTGTGTATGTGTGGTTTCTTTGGAATTTTCTACATATAAATCATGTCATTTGTGAATAGCAATAATTTTACTTCTTTTTATCAAATATGGAAGTCCTTGATTTCTTTATCTTGACTAATTGCTCTGACTAGAACTTCCAGTACAATGTTGAATAGCAGTGAAAAAAAAAAAAAAGACATCATTTTCTTGTTTCTGTTCTTAAGAGGAACACTTTCAGACTTTTACCATTACATATAATGCTAGCTGTGGGTTTTTCAAAAATCACCTTTGTCATGTTGAGATGATTTTTCTATTCCTAGTGCTCTGCTTTTATTATGAAAGGGGGTGGTTTATTATAAAAGGTTGTTTTCTGCATCAATTGAGATGATCCTTTTTGCTGTTGTTTGTTCTATTAATGTGGTATATTACATTGATTGACTTTCTTATGTCAAACTATCCTTCCATTTCTGGGGTAAATTCAACTTAGTCATAGTGTATAATTGTTATAATATGCTGTTGGATTTGGTTGGCTAGAATTTTGTTGAGGATTTTTGATTCTGTATTCATAAGAAATATTGGCCTATAGTTTTCTTTTGTTGTGATGTTTTTGTCTGGCTTTGGTATCAAGATTATAGTGGCTCATAGAAAAAGTCAAGATGTGTTCTTTTCTATTACATTTTGTATAAGAGTTTGAGAAAGATTGGTGTATTTCTTTAAAGTATTTGGTAGAATTCACCAATAAATACATCTTGTCCTGAAATCTTCTTTTTTAGGAAGCTTTTGATTAGTGATTCAACCTCTTGTAAAGGTCTGTTCCGATTTTATATTTTTCCTGGAAACAGTTTTGACAATTTATTTCTAGGAATTTATCAGTTTCATCTAGGTTTTCAAATTTGCTGATGCAATATTGGAAGCCATGTAGTAAAGCCTCCAATTATTACTGTAGAAGTATCTCTTTCTACCTTTAATTCTGTTGTATTAGACTATTTTTGTGTTGCTGTAAAGCAATACCTGAGACTGATTAATTATTAAGGAAATGAGGTTTAACTGGCTCACGGTTCTGTAGGCTGTGTAGAAAGCATGGTCCTGGCACCTGCTTGGCTTCTGGGAAGGCCTCAGGGAGCTTTTACTCATGGCAGAAGGCAAAGAGGGAGCAGGCATGTCACATGGTGAGAGAGGAAGCAAGAGAGAGAAGGGGGATGTTCCAGACTATTTTAAACAGCCAGATCTCATGTGAACTAACAGAGTGAGAACTCACTTGTCGCCAAAGTTTCCAATCCTGGACAGAACATAAACACTAAACCCAACATAAATAAAGAACCTTCAACCCAACAACTGGAAAACACACATGATTTTCAAGCGCACATAAATCATTCTTCAAGATAGACTATGTTTTAGACTACAAAACAAGTCTTAATGAGCTTTAAAAGACTGAAACAACCCAAGGTATCCTCTTGAACCAAAGTGAAATAAAGCTAGAAATAAATAATGGAAGTAAAACTGGAAAGTTCACAAATATATAAAAATTAAACAACACTTTCTAAAATGAGTTAAACCATTCATGAGGCATCTGCCCCCATGACCCCCATAATTTAAGTGTAGCCACTCCTGCTCTCTTTTAGTTACTATTTGCATAAAATATCCCTTTTCATCCTTTCTTGTTCAACCTATTAGTGTGCTTAAATCTAAAGCAAGTCTCTTGAAGACTAGTTGGGTTCTGTTTTCTTTATCCACTCTGTCCTTCTATGTCTTTTGATTGGAAGTTTAATCTATTTATATTTAAAGTAATTACTGATAAGAAAGGACTTATTTCTGCCATTTGCTGATTATTTTTGGTAAGTTATACTTTTTTTTTTATTCTACTTTACTGCCTTTTTTATGTTTGATTTTTTGCAGTGTACCATTTTCATTCTCTTCTCATTTCCTTTTGAGTATACTCTTTTTGGGGTATTTTCCTAGTGGTTATCATGGAGATTTCAATTAACATCCTACAATTATAACAATCTACTTTAATGGATACCAACTTACTTTCAATAGCATTAAAAAAGTCTGCTCCTCTATAGCTCTTTTCCAATCCCTTTTATTATTGTCATAACTTATATCTTTAGATGTTGTTTATCCACTAATGTATTTTTACAATTATTTTTATTTATGCATTTTTAATTATGCAGAAAATAAAACAAATAGTTTGGCTCTATATATATCATTCTGCATTAATTTTTTTTAAATATTAGCACTTTAAGTGTTTTATTCCACTGCATTCTGGCCTCCATGGTTTCTGATGATAAATTAAACTCTCACTGAGGATCCTGTATTAGTCTGCCCTATATTGTTATAAAGGAATACCTGAGGCTGGGTATTTTTTTTTTCAAGCAGTTTATTTTGGTTCGTGGTTCTGCAGATTATACAAAAGCATGGCACAGGCATGTGCTTCTGGTGAGGGCCTCAGGAAGCTTTTACTCGTAGCAGAAGGAAAGGGGAGTTGGCATGTTACATGGTGACAAAGGTAGCAGGAAGGAAGATGGAGGTTCCAACCACTTTAACAACCATATCTCACGTGAGCTCATTGCTGTGGGGATGGCACCAAGCCCTTCATGAGAGATCTTCTCCCATGACACAAACACCTCCCAGTAGGTCCCACCTCCAACAGTGGCAATCATGATTCAAAATGAGGTTAGGAGGGGACAGACATCCAAATAATATCAGATCCCTTGTATATGACAAATCAATTCTCTCCTAATGTTTTCAGGATTGTTGTTGCTTTTGTCTTTTGACAGTTTAATTACGATTTATATTAGTGTGGCTCTTTTTAAGTTTATTCAGCATGGTATTCATTGATCTTCTTGGATGTATCGATTAATTTATTTCATCAAATTAGGAAAGTCTTGACTATTTTTGTGAAATTATTTTTCTTTCTGTTTATCTCTTTCATCTTCTTCAATTTCTGTGCTTTGCATGTTGGTCAACTTGATGGTGTCCCAGAGTTCCTTTAGGTTCCATTCACTTTTCCTTATTCTTTTTTCTTTTTGTTCTTCAGATTTAATCATTGCAACTTCCCTGTCTTCAAGTTCACAGATTCTTTCTTCGGACTGCAAAAATATATAAACTCCTTAGTAAATTTTTCATTTTTGTTATTAAAGTTCTCAGAATTTTTATTCAATTCCCTGCATGTTTCTGATATGGCTTGCTGGTGCCAGGGAGTTATCCGAGGCTTTCTTATTAGTATATAGTGATCGTGCCTTTTGACCCATCTGGTAGTTCCCTGAGGAATGAAGATAAAAGCTGTCTTTTCCTTTGTCCTCCCTTTAGACTGGAGCAGCCTCCCTGGCAGTGGTAGTGCCTGTAGAAAGATTGAAAGAATATGCTATCCGTGCTCACCTATGGCAAGAGACAGTATATGGAGCAGGAGGCACACATAAAAACTTAGAACAAAGGAGACAGAGAAAGAAGTCTCTTGTGGAAATAGTGGAAGGGCAATAACATATACTGGGGGGAAAGGAAGTGCACTATGAATGCCTAGGACTAGACACATACTCAGAATAAGACCTGAGTATGGGCCATTCAGAGAAAAAGTAAATAAATCGATAGAAATCACCCTTAAGGAAGCTCAGATATTGTATTTACTAAAAGATGTTACGTCGACTATATTAAATAGATTTAAAGAACTAACGTAAAGCATGAGCCAAAAGCTTAAGTAAACTGGAAAGATAACATGTGAACAAAGTGACAGTGTCAATGAATATAAACAATGTAAAGGAATCAAATAGAAATTCTGGAAATTTCATTAACTGGAATAAAAAATTCACTAGTGGAGTTCAAAATAATACCTGGCAGGCAGAAGAAAAAAATAAAAGCTTGAATATAGGACAATTGAAATTGCCAAGTTTGAAGTAGAGAAACATACTCTGTATAATTTTAATTATTTACTGTTTTTTTCAGTTTCCTTTTTCTTTTCTTTTTTTATTTTTATTTTTTCTTTTGGGATGGAGTTTTGCTCTTGTTCCCCAGGCTGGAGTGCAATGGCGTGACCTCAGCTCACCACAACCTCCACCTCCTGGGTTCAAGTGATTCTCCCACCTCAGCCTCCTGGGTTGCTGGGATTACAGGCATGCACCGCCATGCCAGGCTAATTTTGTATTTTTAGTAGAGATGGGGTTTCTCCATGTTGGTCAGGCTGGTCTCAAACTCCCAACCTCAGGTGATCTGCCCACCTTGGCCTCTCAAAGTGCTGGGATTACAAGCGTGAGCCACTGTGCACGATCTTTTCAGTTTTCTTTAATGGCGAAGGATATGGTGGATCTTGGTGAATGTTTCATAAGTCCTTGAAAATAATGTATATTCTTCTACTGTTGGGTAAAATGTTCTTATGGGTCAATTAGATCCTGTTGGCAGATTATGTTGTTTAGATTGTCTACATGTTTTCTGAATTTCTATCTAGCTGTCCTATCAATTATGGATAGGTGGGTGTTGAACTCCCTAATTTTATTTATTTATTTATTTATTTATTTTGAGGCAGAGTCTCGCTCTGTCGCCCAGACTGGAGTGCAGTGGCCGGATCTCGGCTCACTGCAAGCTCTGCCTCCCGGGTTCATGCCATTCTGCTGCCTCAGCCTCTGGAGTAGCTGGGACTACAGGCACCCGCCACCTCGCCCGGCTAGTTTTTTGTATTTCTTAGTAGAGACGGGGTTTCACCGTGTTAGCCAGGATGGTCTCGATCTCCTGACCTCATGATCCACCTGCCTCGGCCTCCCAAAGTGCTGGGATTACAGGCTTGAGCCACTGCGCCCGGCCCGAATTCCCTAATTTTAACTGTTGATTTGCCTATTTCTTCTGTAAGCTTTATGAGTTTTTGCTTCATATGCTTTGAAGTGCTGCTATTTGGTGAATACACAATCAGGTTCACTATGTCTTCTTTGTGGATTGACAAAAATGTCATTATGTAATGTCTCTCCTTGTCCCAAATTCCTTTCTTTGCAAAGAGTCTATTCTATCTGATAAAATGTACCCAGGCCTGCTTTTTAAAATTAATATTTACATGGTATATTTTTTCTATCCCTTCAGTCTACCTATGTTATGTTTGATGTGAGTTTCTTGTAGACAGCACATAATTGGTTCATGTTTTTCAATCCACTATGCCAATATCTGTATTTTTTGATTGGAGTGTTTTGACCAATAACATTTAAAGTAATCATCAGTTGGTTTAGTCTTGATTCTGTCATTTTATCATTCGTTTTGTGATTGTTCTCTCTATTGTTCACCTGTTCTTCATCTCTTTTTATCTTCTTGTGGATTACTTTACCATGTTTTAGAATTTTATAAATTTATTCACACCATTTTGAGTGTATGTCTTTGTGTACTTTTCTTATTGCCTACTTTAAGTATTACAATATCGTTTAATATTATACTACATGATACTATTATTGATGTGTCACCACTTTGAATAAAGTACAGGTAACTTGCTTCCATCCAGGTCCCTTTAAATTATCCACTTCTTAAATATAAGTGTTTACATAGTTCTTCTCTACAATCTGAGCACCAGATAGGTTGGTTGCTGTCATTTTTTTTTGCTTCAACTTTTAATTGATTTTAAAAATTTATGAGTAAAACAATGTCTACTATATTTAAGATCATTTTACCCATTCTATTGTTCTTCTTTCTTTTCTGAAGTTCCAAAGATTTTTCTGTTATCTAAAGCTTCTTCAACTGTATAAAGAACTCCCCATAGACATTCTTTAAGGGTAGTCCAGGAGGGAACAAATTCTCTTGATTTTCCTTTGATTGATAATGGCTATATTTCTTCATTCCTAAAGAAGACTTTTGCCAAATAAAGAATTTAAAGTGGTCAATCCTATTATTTCAGCACTTTGACATTCTGTGCCAATTCCTGCTTGTATAAATGGTTTTAAATGAGAAATCCACTGTCAATGGAATTGATGATCCCCTATGGGTAATTCGCCATTTCTGTCTGTTTACCTTTAAGGTTTTTTGCCTTTATCTTTGGTTTTCAGAAATGTAATTGTAATGTTGCAACGTGTCTTTGCATAGATGTATTTGCATTTATTATCCTATTGGGGGTTTGCTAAGATTTGTGAATTTATAAGTTTATATGTTTTGCCAAATTAAGAAGCTTTTATCTGTTATTTTGTTGAATGCTCTTTTAATCCCAATAAACTAAAGCTAACCCTTTTGTTACTGTCCTCCAAGCCCCTGAGGCTCATTATTTTTCCCAGCCTATTTTTTTTCTTTTTCAAATTGAACAGATTCTATCAATATGTCCTCAGATTTGCTGATTCCAGCCTCTGTCATTTTCACTTTACTATTGAGACCATCTATCAACATTTTTGTTTTGGCTATTGTGTTTTTCAGTTATATAACTTCTATTTGATTCTTTTAAAATAACTTATATTTGTTTGCTGAGGTTTTCTATTTTTTGCATTGCTCTTCTTTCAAAAGAATTTGCAATTGATCATTGATGCATCTTATGATGGCTGCTTTAACATATTTTAGATAATTTCACCATCTGGTTCATCTCAGTATTGATTTTTTTAATTATCTTTTCTCATTCAAGGTGAGTTTTCCTGGTTCTTAGTAGGATGAGTGATTCTCTATTGTACACTGGACATTTTGGGTTTCATGATGGGAAATTCTGAATCCCATTTAAATCTTCTATTTCAGCAGTCAGGTTTCCTGTTTAGTTTTAGCATTCTGAAGTTGTGGCTACGATTTGGCTTATAGAGCCCTTGCACTCCTATTGTGGTCTGCTTTGTTCACTTGGCACCAATGAGGCTACTGCTTGATTCTTCATGGAGGCACCTGTGGGATGGGAAGCAGAGGGCACTTCCCTGGATCTGGTGTTGCTTTGTTGAGTATAGGAGTGACTGGGTAACCAAGGCAGTGAGCACTTCTTGCAGTCTGCCCTCTGGGTTGCCCAGTGCTGGTAGAAATCTCACTTGACCACTATAGTGTTGCTCGTAGGCATGGAATGTGCTGCCTGCGCCTCCAGTGCTGTTAGACAGGAGTTGGGGAAGGCCAGTCCTACAGGATAGGTAGCCTTTCCCTGGGCCTACTCTCTGGTTCTCCTTATGCTACTGGCTTCCTGCTTGAAAGTGCCCATTCATGATGCATTCTGTCACTGGAGATGGGAGTCAGAAGACCCTGAGCCTAAGTAACCCTCTACCAAAGGGCAAAGGGCCAGGAGACACTAGGAATAGGTCGCCATCTTCTGCAGGTAGAAGATCAGGAGACCAAGTCCGGGCCACTTTCTACTGCTAAATAGGAGATTCTAGGCTTGCTGGTTGCTCTGGTGGAACTAGTAGAGGTGGGAAGCAGGCCTCCTGCTGTCATTGCATAGGTGACAGAAGAGAGAGCTCCTTGCTCTGTCTCTGCTTATGCCACTAGTGGGTGGGTATTTGAAAGATGGTACTCCCCTCCCAGTCTTCACCTGCCACCATCTCCTGCAGAAAGAGCAAACCGCTGCTACTGGGTGGCAAACAGAAATGGAGCTCCCCACCCAGTCTGTGCCTGTGCTTCTGCTGTGAGTAGCAGGTGGTGATGTGGGTCCATCTGAAGCTGCTGTTGATTGAGGAAAGGAAAACGAAACTCCCTGTCTGGTCTTCTCTGGCATTGTCAATGCGGGTGGCACAGGCACACCACTTGCCACTGGTTATGGAGTGAGAGTGGAGCTCTCTAATCTAACTCTGCTGGGCCACCCTTTTCTCTGTATTTTGACCTGAAAGCAGACTTTTTTTTAGGGCTTTCTCTGTCTGCACCTGCTGACAGTCCCGGGTGGCATACCTCTCCATTGCCAAGTCTGGCATATATGATCAATCAAAGACTTGGGATGCATAGCCATTTCATTCCGCAAGTCCAGAGGTGCCTAGCAATTCTGCTGTCCTGTTTCCACCTTGTAGAGATATATTTTGATTGCATGTTAAAGTATTTGCAAGATTTTTAATTCAGTTTAGAGGGGAGTCTATGCCGTGTTGTCTGGGACCAAAAGACTGTAGACTATAGATTTTTTCTTAACCCCATTTATCTTACATTTGTATCTTCACTTCCCCAGGCTAAAATTCCCAGTTCTCAGTAACTCCAGAAAAATTACTCATTTGTTTTATGTTGAAACATATAAAGAGTCACCTCAGAACACCACCACCAAAACTATCTCCAACGATATGATGGAAAACCTTTACATTTCTTTAATTTTATAGTATTTTATTTCTGTATGTTTATGCCACAAGTCAATATAGTCAAGTGTATTTCTTTAAATTAGCTTTTCTTTTTTAGAGATTTATTATTTTAAATTTAGGCATATTGTAATTATGCAAAAGTGCCTCAAAAGAGTAAAATCTGCCAAAAGAAAACAAATAGAAAGTGTAGCTTCTACTCCTGTTCCCTCCATCATGTTCTCTTCCTCACTAAAATGTAATTCTTTATTTCTGTTATTTAGTTTTGGGCTAAATAACAATTTTCAGTGTAACCACACTAAAAAGGGGAAGACTCAAAATTAAACATGTATATGTCATAAAATTTACCATTTACTATTTTAAATGTACTATTTATTGACATTAATTCCTTCACACTGTTTTGCAACCATCACCACTATCAATCCCCAGAACTTTTTCATCATCCTGTACTGAAACTCTGTACCCATTAAATAACTCCCTATTTCCTCTTCCCCACCCTCTAAACTTTGTTCTACTTTCTGTCTCTAAGAATTTGACTACGCTAGGTACCTCATGTAAGTAGAATTATAGAATATTCATCTTTTTGTATATAGCTCATATCACTTTGGATAATGTCTTTAAGGTTCATCCACTTTGTAGCATGTGACAGAATTGTATTCCTTTTTAAGACTGAATAATATTCCTATTCCACTGTACACACACACACACACACGTACTTTTTGTTTATCCATTCTTCCATCAGTGGATATTTGAATTGTTTCCACATCTGGCTACTGTGAATATAAAACTTTTATTTTAAGAAAATTGTAGACTCACATGTAGTGATAAGAAATAATACAGAGAAATAATGTGTACCCTTGATTTAGGCTTTTCAAAAGGTGACATCTTGCAAATCACAACTGGTATACAACGCAGTGCAATACATACAATGTGGAACTGTAATCTACAATACCACACAGCATGTAAAATACAGTGCAATACACTACAATATCACAACTAGAATACTGACATGGATAGAGTCAGGATATAGAAGGATTCCATCACCACAAGGATGTCTTACATGACCCTTTTATGTGTTCCTCCTGCTCCCACTCCTCCTTGGTCCCTGGGAACTATTAACCTGTTCTCCACACCTATAATTTTGTTGTTTCAAGAATATTATATCAATGGAATCATACAGTAACATTTTGTGATTTACTTTTTCCATTTGGCATAATTCTCTTAAGATAAATCCAAGCTTTTGCATGTATCACTAGTAGATTTCTGTTTGTTGCTGAGTAATATTCCATGGTATGGATATACTACAGATTGTTAACCATTCACCCATTGAAGGGCACCTGGGTTATTTCTAGTTTTATGCCTATTATGTACAAAGGTGCTACGAAAACCTGTATACAAGCTTTGTATGCATATAAGTTTCCATTTCCCTGGGATAAATGCCTGAGAGTGCAGTTTCTGGGTTGTATCATACTTGCATGTTGAATTTCATAATAAAACTGTCAAGCTGCTTTCCAGCAGAGTTTTACCATTTAATGCCCCCACAAGCAATGAATGATAATCTGATCTCTCTGCATTCTCACTAACATTTGGTTTTGCCATTATTTTTCGTTTTAGTCATTCTGATAGGCATGGCATAATAACCCTGTGGTTTTCATTTGCATATATTTTAAAATTGTTTCAGCTTTTATTTTAGATATAGGCATTTCACATATAGGATACTTACTTACCTGGATATATTGGACCCAGGTAATGAGTATTGTACCCAATAGTTAATTTTCCAACACACAGCTCCTTTCTTCCTCCTCCCTTAGTTGTCCACAGTGTCTATTATTCCCATGTTTATATCCATGTGTGCTCAATATTTAGCTCCCACTTATATGTGAGAACATGCAGTATTTGTTTTTTTATTCCTGTGTTAATTCACTTAGGATTATGGCCTCCAGCTCCATCCATGTTGATGTAAAGGACATGATTTCATTCTTTTTGATGGCTGTGTAGTATTTTCTGGTGTACAAATACCATATTTTCTTTATTCAATCCACCATTCATGGGCCCCTGGGTTGATTCCATGACTTTGCTTTTATTAATAATGCTGCAATTAACATACAAGTGCATGTGTCTTTTTGATATAATAATCTATATTACTTTGGGTATATATCCAGTAATGGATTGCTGGTTCAGATGGTAGCTCTGCTGTAACTTCTTTGAGAAATCTTTGAAATGCTTTTTCGCAGTGACTGAACTAATTTACATTCCTACCAAGTGTGCAGAAGCATTCCCTTTTCTCTGCAGCCTCACTAACATCTGTTGTTTTTTATATTTTGTTTTTGAGATGAAGTCTCACTCTGTCACCCAGGCTGAAGTGCAAGGGTGTGATCTTGGCTCACTGCAACCTCCACCT
>NW_012117044.1:496040-501100 GCF_000951035.1 Colobus angolensis palliatus | reverse complement strand
ATGTGTATGGTTTTGTACCAGTACCATGCCATTTGGGTTACTATAGCCTTATAGTATAATTTGAAGTTGAGTAATGTGATGCCTCTGGCTTTGTTCTTTTTAGCTTAAGATAGTTTTAGCTATTCAGGCTCTTTTTTCTTCTATATGAATTTTAGAATAGTTTTTATCTAGTTTCATGAAGAATGACATAGTTTGATAGGAATAACATTGAATCTTTAAATTGCTTTGGGCAGGAAGGTCATTTTAATGATATTGATTCTTCCTGTCCATAAGCATGGGATATTTTTCTATTTATTTGTGTCATCTCTGATTTATTTCAGCAGTGTTTTTTAGTTCTCCTTGTAGAAATCTTTTACTTTCTTGATAAGCTGTATTCCTAGAAATTTCATTTTCTTGTGGCTCTTGTAAATGGAATTGTGTTCTTAATTTGACTTTCAGCATGGGTGATATTGGTGTATAGAAATGTTACTGCTTTTTTACATTTTTTTTTTTTTATTGTGAATCCTCGCTGAAACCATTGATCAGTTCTAGCAGCCTTTTGGAAGAATCCTCAGGGTTTTTCCAAGTATAGAATTACATCATCAGTGAAAAGAGATGTTTTGACTTCTTTATTTTATTTTTCCATTTGGATACATTTTATTTCTTTCTCTTGCCTGATTGCTCTGGTTAAGACTTTTAATACTATATTGGATAGGAGTGGTGAGAGTGAGCATCCTTACCTTGTTTCACATCTCAAGTGGAACAGTTCCAGCTTTCACTCATTCAGTGTGAAGTTGGCTCTGGGTTTGTCATAGATGGTTCTTATTATTTTGAGGTACATTATTTCAATGCCTAATCTGTTGAGGGGTTTTTTTTTTTTTTCAATCATGAAGGGATGTTGGATTTTATCAAAAGTTTTTCCTGAATCTATTGAGATAATATGGGTTTTTGTTTTAATTATATTTATGTGGTGTATCACATTTGTTGACTTACATAAGTTGAACCAACTTTTCATCTCAGGAATAAAGCCCACTTGATCATGGTGAATTGACTTTTGATGTGCTGCTGGATTAAGTTTGCTAGTATTTTGTTGAGAATTTTTGCATATATGTTTAAGAGGGATATTGGCTTGAAGTTTTCTTTCTTTGTTGTGTATCTGCTAGATTTCGGTGTTAGGATGATACTGGCATCATAGAATAACTTAGGGTAGAGTCCTTTCTCCTTATTTTTTTTTGGTGGGGGGAATAGATTCAGTAGGATTGCTACCAGTTGGCACATCTAGTAAAATTCAGCTGTGAATTTACCTGGTCCAGGGCTTTGTTTGGTTGGAAGGTTTTAATTTCAGAGCTCAAGATTGGTCTATTTAGGGTATCAACCTCTTCCTGATTCAATCTTGGGAGATTGTGTGTTTCTGGGAATTTATTCATTTTCTCTAGGTTTTCTAATTTGTGTGCATACAGTTCTTAATAGTATTTTCTGAGGACCTTTTGTATTTCTGTACGATCAGTTGTAATGTCATCTTTGTTATTTCTGATTGTATTTATTTGGATGTTCTCCTTTTTTAGTTAATTTAGCTAGTGGTATATCGGTCTCATTTATTTTTTTCAAGACAACAATCCTTAGCTTCATTGATCTTTTGTATGAATTTTTAAATCTCAGTTTCATTCAGTTATTCTCTAATTTTAGTTATTTCTGTTCTTCTGCTCGCTTTGGGGTTGATTTGTTCTTTTTTCTCTTTGCTTCTTTGGGCACCTTGTTAGATTTTTAATTTGACATCTTTCTAACTTCCTGATGGAGGCATTTAGGGCTATGAACATTTCTCCTAAAACTGCTTTGGCTGCATCCCAGAGATTTTGGTAAGTTGGATCCCTACTTTCATGAACTTCAAATAGTTTTCTGATTTTGCTTTAACTTCAGTGTTCACTCAGGACTTATCAGGAGCAAGTTATTTAATTTCCATGTATTTATATAGTTTTGAGAAATCCTGATACTAATTTCTATTTTCATTGCACTGCGGTATGAGAGCATGCATTCCTGTCATCCCTTGATTAAACTCTAGGTTTAATAAACGCTGGGTTGGCCATGGTGTATAATTCTTTGCATATATTTCTATTTTTTGTTAATATCTTGTTAATGATTCTGTTGGTATCTGTATGCATGAGAACTATGGGTCTGTTTCTTTCCATTAGTGCTATCTGTCTGGTTTTGGTATTTGGTGTTATATATTTTCAAATAATATTTCTAAATTAATTGGTATGATCATGATTTCAGTTTTTCTGAATTTACTGAAATGTCCTTTATGACTGAGCATGTGGCCAATCTTAGAATATGTTCTATGTGTGGATGAGAAGAATGTATGTATATTCTGTGGTTTTTGGGTAGAGTGTTTTGTAGATGTCTATTAGGTCCAGTTGGTCAAGTGTTGAGTTTAAGTCCAGAGTTTCTTCATTAGTTTTCTACCTGAATGATCTATTTAATGTGGTTAGTGATGATTATATTTTCATTTGCTTATTTTGTACCTGTTCATGTTTTTAGTAAATGTTCATGTCTTCTGCCAAGTTTCTAATCAGATTGTTTGTTTTTTTACTGTTCAATCTTCAGAGTTCAGATATTAGTCCTTTATTGGCATGTGGTTTGCAAATATGTTTATCCAGTTTACAGCTTGTCTTTTCATACTCTAAACAAAGTCTTTCACAAAGCAAAGGTTTTCAATTTTAATAAAGTTCAATTTTTTTCTCTTTTATAGATTGTATTTTTGGTGCCAACTCTGTGCATAGTATTAGATCCTGAAGACTTTCTCCTGTACTCTGTTTTGTCTTTTTTTTTTTTTTCAGTTTTATAGCTGTAGTGAATTTTATATTTAAGTCTACAATCCATTTTGAGTTATTTTGTGTGTAAGGTCTGTGGTGTATGTTGAGGTTTCATTTTTTTTTGCCCCAGCAGCATTTATTGAAAAGATTATCTTTCTTCCAGTGAATTACTTTTGCACTTTTGTCAAAAATCTGTTGAGTATATTTGTGGGGATATATTTATAGGTTACCTGTTCTATTCCATTGACCTGAATGTCTATTTCTCTGCAAATGTCACAGGATCTCGACTATGTGAGCTGTATAAATCTTAAAAGTAGACAGGTAGGCACATTCCTCCTGCTTTATTCTTCATTTTCATAATTATTTCAGCTATCGTAGTTCCTCTGCCTTTCCAAATAATTAGTAGAATAACTTTTTCATATCTAAAACTCTTGGGGTTTTAATAGGAATGGTGTTAAATCTGTATGGTAATTTAAGGGAAACTGACTTTTTTTTCTAGTAGAATCTTCCAACCTAATAACTTAATATAGCTCTCCATCTACTTAAATATTCTTTATTTCATCAGAGATTTATAGTTTTCAGCCTAAAAACTCTATACATTTTGTTGAATTTATACCTAAGTATTTATTTTTTTGAGCAATTGTATATGGTAATATATTTTAAGTTTTGGTTTTCACATGTTAATTGTTAGTATGTAGAAATATAATTGATTTTTGCATGTTTATCTTGTATCTTGTGACCTGGCTGAACTCATTTATTATTTCTAAAAGTTATATGGTAGGTTTCTGGGGATTTTCCCTATAAAAAATCATGCTGTCTGAAAATAGTAATGCATTTTATTTGTTTCCAGTCTATATTTCTTTTACTTTCTTTTCTTGCCATATTTCACTACCAGAACTTTGAGCACTATGTAGAATAAGAGCAGTGAGATGGAACATTCTTGCCTTGTCCCCATAGTTATGGAGGTAGTAGTTAGTCTTTTGCCATTAAGTATGGTGTGAGCCGTATTTTTTTTGTAGATTATCAAGTTGAGAAAGTTCTCCTGTATTCCTAGTTTTGGATAATTTTTATATGAGCAGGTGTTATATATTCTCAAAAATCTTTCTACATTAATTGATATGATCCTGTAATTTTTCTACGTCAGCTTATTAATATATTGGATTATGATGATTGATATTCTAATATTAAACTAAGCTGGCATCCCTGGAATAAACTCTGGATTGGCCATGGTGTATAACTCTTAGCACATATTGCTAGATTTTCTTTGTTAGTATCCTGTGAATGATTTTGTTGGTATATGTATTCATGAGAGATATGGGTCTGTTTCTTTTCCGTTAGTGCTATCTGTCTGGTTTTGGTATTCAAGTTATGCTATCTTCAATAACTGAGTTGAGAAGGGTCTCTAATCCTCTATTTTCTTGGAACAAACTATACCAAATTGCTGTCAATTCTTTAAATGTTTTGCACAATTATCCAATAAAACCATCTGGATTTGGAGATTTGGTGGTGGGGACGGTGGGTAGAGTTTTACTTTTTAATTTAATTTTCTTTAGTTTTAGGGCTCAATTTATTTTATATTTGATGAGCTGTAATAGTTTGCTCTTCCTTTAAGGAATTGGTTCATTTCATCTAAGTTTTCTAATTTATAGACATAGTGTTTCTCATAACACTTCCATATTATCTTTTCTTTGTATGCAGAGTTTGCAGTGATATTCCTGATTCATTACTGATACTGGTAATTTATCTTCTCCCTTTTTCTCTGCCAGTCTTATTAGAGGTTTGTCAATTTTATTGATCTTTTAAAAGAACCAGCTCCTTAATTCATTATATTCTCTACTATTTTTCTGTTTTCTATTTTCATAATTTCTAGTCTATTTTTATATTTTTTTCCTTCCACTGGCTTTTGGTTTATGTTGGTTTTGTCTTTCTAGGTCTTTGATGTGTAAGCTTAGATTATTGACTTGAGACTTTTTATCTTTTTTAAATGTTGCCTTTACTGCTATAAATTTCTATTGCAACATTGCTTCATCTGTGCCTCACAAATTTTGATATGTCATATTTGCATTTTTATTCAGTTAAATTTCTCTTAAGACTTCCTCTTTGATTTATGTATTATTTAAAAGTGTGTTGTTTTGTTTCCAACTATTTGGAAATTTTCTTGTAATTAAGAAAAAAATGACTTCTAATTTGATTTCACTGGGGTTAGAGAACAATCTCTGAATAAGTTCAGTTTCAAAAAATGTATACATAGCTGGTTGCCTGTAATCCCAG
>NW_012117044.1:480720-494790 GCF_000951035.1 Colobus angolensis palliatus | reverse complement strand
TGTGTTAATTCTCCCTGATATACTGAGATCCCTTGTTTCCTTTCTGTTGTGAGAACTTCCTTTAGTCATTCTTTTAGTTGGGTCTGCTGGTGACAAATTTGTAGGATTGGTTTGTTTGTTTGTTTTTTGCCTAAGAATATCTCTATTTCCTCTCATTCCTGAATGATATTTTCATTGGGTGTAGGATTCTGGGTTGATAGTTCTTTTCTTTCGTTATTTGAAAAATGTATGCCACTTCCTTCTGACCTCTATGGCTTCTGATGAGAAATCCTCTATCATCTAAATTGTTGTTCCCTATCGGGAACTATATTTGGTATATATAGGTATTATATAATTTCACTCCTGTTTCTTTCAAAATATTTTATTTGCCTTTAGTTTACAAAAGTTTAACCATGATGAGTCTTGGTATAGATTTCCACGGGGTTATCTTGTTTAGGGTTAGCTCTGCTTCTTGAATCTGTAGATTTATGTATTTTTTTTTCAAATTTGGCATGTTTTCAGTCATTATTACTTTGGGTATTTTTCTGTCTTCCTCCGTTTCTCCTCCCCTTCCAGGGCTCCAATATTAGACCTTTTGCTATACTTCCACACATCTCTGCTCTATAATCTTTTTCAATTTATCTTATTTCAGTTGTTCAGACTGAACAATTTGTATTATTTTATCTGCTCACCCTTTGAGGCAGTAGAATAGGGTCTGGAGGTCGGGAACCTAAGGCTGTTTCACACCTACTTCCTAGAACTAAACTGAAAGGAAAACCCTGACTTTCCACGCCTAAGTAACAAAAGGTCCAGAGACTTCTCCCTTTGACCTTTTTGGCATGGCAAGATGGGAAGTTGGCTGTCCACAACAAATGGACAGGAGTGTGACCTTTGTAACTTCTGCCTCTGGTTGACTGCTTTCTGCAACCAATCAGACTGATTGCTGGCCACCACTTCATTTACATGAGGTAAGCATGAAGTGGCCAGTGGAAAACTTCTAGAGGGTATTTGGACTTAAGAAGATTATGTATCGGGGCCCTTGAGCCACTGCTTGGGTCCGCTCCCACATTGTGGAGTGTACTTTTGTTTTCAATAAATCTCTGCTTTCATTCCTTTGTTGCTTCATTCTTTCTTTGCTTTGCTGGGTGTTTTGTCTAATTGTTTGTTCAAAACACCAAGAACCTGGGCAACTTGTAGTCATGACCCTCTACAGCTGACACCTTGACCCTCATCTCTGCTGTTCAGTGCATTCATTGAGGACTTTTTAAAAATTGGGGTTATTATATTTTTCAGTTTGAACATTTCCATTTGGTTTTCTTTATATCTTCTATTTCTTTGCAGAGACTTACTCTTATTTCATTTGTTCCAAACTTGTTCATGATTGTTCATTAAAGCATTTTTATGATGACTGCTTTAAAATATTTTCCAGATAATTCTACTGTCTTTATTTTGGCATCCATTGATTTTTCATCGAGTTTTAAATCTGATTTTTGGTATAATGAGTAATTGTTTTGTTAAGAACATTTCATTTTTTGGATTATGATTCACAACTCTGTAGCTTATTGAAGCCTCCTGTGTCAGCTGCCTTTTTCTGACACTGTTTCATTATGGTCAGATGGAGTTCAAAGCCCAAGTTCCCCACTTGCATCCATTGGCACTCAAGGTGGGAGGAAAGCTTCTCTTTATTGCTGGGCAGGAGTAGGAGTTATATCCCCCCTAGGACTTCACTGATACCACAGATGGTACAACCTCATTACCACAAAGTAGTGGTGAAAGGCCAGACTTCCCACTAGACCTCCTCTGATGCCACACCATTAGGGAGGGGATGGATGCCTCATTGCCAAGAGGTAGTGGTGGTGGAAGTCCAGGGTTCCCATATGGTCTCCACTGACACCAAGCAGGAGGAGAGGGGATTCTTTATTGTCTGGTAGGGATGAAAGTCCTGGCTTCCCACTGGACATTCTCTGATACCACACCAATAGGGGTGTTGGATGCCTCCTTACAAACTGGTGAGGTTGGAACTCTGGGTGCCTCATCTGGACTTTGCTGGTGTGAATGTGAGTGGAACCACGGTTTTCTCTGGGGTGTTCTTTTGACTTGCTTGGCTGCTCCTTTCATGGTCCTCAGACTCAGGAGAACAGGCTTTGGTTTGGGTTCTTTTTGTCTACAAATATTGGCATTTATAAGTATTTGACTGCTTCATTTCTGTGTTGGGAAGATATGAGGCAAAAAGAAAATCCGAAGAGCTAACAATGACGTAATCCTTGGTTCCTAAAGCTCCACTAGTCTTCCTTTTCTCTGCCCTTCGGAGTCATTGAATGTTTGTTTTGTATATAATGTTGAGTGCTTTTATTTGTATTAGCATACATAATATAGAAAAGTACATCTCCTCCCTCTTCCCCAAAGTGGAAGTCTCATCCCTGACTTACAGTGATTCAATTTAAGATTTCTTTTGACTTTATGATGGGTTTATCAGGATGTAGTACCATCATAAATCAGTAAGCACCTGGACTTATGATGATTTGACCTAGGATTTTTTTTTTTTTTTTTTACTTTACAATAGGTTTATCAGGTTATTAAATGCATTTTAGCTTACAATGCATTTATGAGAATATAGCTTCATAGCAAGTTGAGAAGAATCTGTGGGTGTATTTATCTTGTTCTTTGTTAAGAAGAAGCATAGTATACATACCTTCTTGCCCATTGTTTTAGTCTGTTTTGTATGTATTGCTATAAAGGGATACCTGAGGCTGGGTAATTTATAAAGTAAAGAGAATAATTTAGCTCGTGGTTCTGCAGGCTATATAAAGTGTGGGACCAACATTTGCTTGGCTTATGGTGAGGGCCTATGTTTGTGTCAAAATATGGCAGAGAAGGTCAAAGGGGAAGTGGGCATATGTGAAAAGAGACCAAACCTGAGGGGCGTCCTGGCTCTCAAAGGAACTGATCCATTCCCCTGAGAACAAATCCTGTCTCGCAAGAGTTAAAACTTGCTCAGTACCTCAAGACAGGCACCAAGCTGTTCAGAGGGCTCTGCCCCCATGCCTCCACTTCCTGCCAGGCCCCATCTCCCAATACCACTACATTGGGAATCAGTCTTCTACATGACATTTGGTGAGGACAAACTATCATATCCACACCATTGCACCCATTTCGCTTGGTTCATTTCAAACTGTATCCTAGAGAGCACACAATAGCAATATATTGAGTTATTCCTCATTTCTTGGTATTGTTTCAGATTACTCCATTGTGTAACTGAATCAAAGTTTATTCTAACAACTACATGGCAGCCATGAGTGTTCATTCCACTCTTTTTCTGCTACAAATAGTACTAGAGTGAATAGCCTTGCCCCTACATCACATCTTTTCGTACTTTTACTATATTTGGGACGGATAACCAAAGCATATGTAATATTGCTATCTCTTCATAGCCACTCTTTTAAAAGCTGTGACTGACATGTTGAGAAAGTCTCAGACTTCAGCCTTAATAAATACACTACTTGCGCTGGCAACTTATTTTCAGTGTAGTCTAGACCCAGTTAAATTAACCTTCTGGACTTCAGTTTTCTTCATATCTATTATAACAATAGCCACGTGTGTATGTG
Organism: Colobus angolensis palliatus; assembly: GCF_000951035.1. Taxonomy (NCBI): domain Eukaryota; kingdom Metazoa; phylum Chordata; class Mammalia; order Primates; family Cercopithecidae; genus Colobus; species Colobus angolensis. The sequence goes on along the minus strand of NW_012117044.1, from coordinate 491,206 downwards.
TGTGTGTCCATTAGGTTCTGGGCATTGTTTTAATTGCTTTATTTATTTCACAACAGTCCAGTGAAGTCATTATTGAAACTCTCATTTGGAAGGATGTAGAGTGGTTAAACGAATAAAGGGCTAAATCTGTATGCAAGCTCCAGTTTGCCTGATGGAGAAATAATTGTCCTCTTATTCTTTGCCTTCTGTTTAAAAAGGAAATAATGTTGCCTACATCTCAGAATGTTGTGAAGACTAAATGAGCTAAGATCTCTAAAAGCATTTTTAAACCATGCCTTGTAAAGTATGCATTTATTATTTCATAAGCATTTTACTTTCCTTAGAGAAATATTGTGGATGCTAGTATCTATTCTCATCATGGCATTTGGTAACCTTCCTCTAGCACAATCTCTTGTGCAGGTGGTTAATATCACTTAATTCTTGGTCACTCTATCAATTATTTTCTTTTCAGAGGACATCCTCTTAATATTTTCCCTTCCTCTGAGGACATTGTACCTGTTCTCTTCACAGCCCCTGTGTTCTGATATTCCCTGTGAGACACACACATAATTTTTATCCATCCTCAATTAACCAGACAACAAAGGGGAAAAGATTATTGTTACTGAAGATAAAATGAAGCTGGTGAAAACATGATTCTAGTTAATTTTATATTAATTCTACATTAAGTATTGAGAACATCATTGTTCTCCAAACATCATTTTTCAAGTGTAGGAAGAATAACAAACATGAGCATTTAAGCACACAAAACATTACAGTTGCAGAGGAAAAATGGGCAAAAGGTTTGTCTCAATTAAAACAATCTGTTGTTAGTTTCGTTTTTCAGCAAAGCTCTTTTTTTTCAAATGTTAAAATGAAATCTACGCAACACCAGTTTGGCACTCAGTATCCCGTCCTCCCTGCTCTGCACACAGCCCTACAGATGGCCTGGTGAGTGGGCATGGCTCATCACATCCTTGCGTTGTAAGTTCATCCTCCCTGTTCATTCCTTTTCTGCCAAGAGACTTATTTTTGTTGTTATTGAAAAAGATGTAAAATAAGTAAATTAGTGATCTTTTTTTTGACAGCTGCTCTTAGCTTTCCTCTTCCACACGCACCTCACCCACTGGAGGGCTAGAAGGCTCAGCCTGTGTGTGGAGGGTCCAGGGAGCCGCACTTCTAACCTATGGAGCTAAAACACCACAATTTATTGCTAGTTGTTTAAACTTTCTTCTTTTCTCCTGTTCCTGCCATGTTCCTATGACATTCTAATGGAGCAGAGGACACTCAAGGTTGTGCCTCTTGGGTAGTTCCAGAGGGTTCCTCTGATGGGTGGAAATTTGCATTTTTCCACAAATGCACTGCCTTTTATTATTTGTAAACATAGGTAATAACCTTCCTGCCCTTTCAAGTAAGAATTGACTGTATTTGCCAAACATGTTTTACCTCCTTATAAATGAGGCTGCCTATGCTTTTTGTTTTACTTACCATCTTTTGTTACTGTTGTGTATTCTATTTTCTTTTAGTGAGCATAGCACTGATAGTATTTGGGTGGAAAATGCCATTTTGAACCTGGAAATAAATTTCAGTTTTTGCCAAAGGACAAACTCTGAATACTCTCATGGTTTCAGGACTAAGCCTGAGGCGACCTCAGGGAGGGCACAGTGGTCTGATGTTCACCCCATGCTGAAGGAATCAAAGTGAAAAAGGAATGGGCCTTGGAGGGCAAACTTGAATTTTGACGCTACCTCTGCAGACAGCACTTTAAAACGTGCACGCATGGTTCTGCCATGGGAAGGCAGACCAGAGAGGATGGGGGACAGCAAGTGCTGGACAGGATTACAGCAGGGGCCTAGCCTGTGGGCACTGAGAGGGGACACAGACAGAGTCAGAGGCACTCCTTGTGCCTCAGGCTCCTCCTATTATACACATCATGAGCACAATGTTGTCAAAAGCTCCAAAAACATTTGTTGAATTCTTGTAGATAATACTAGGAATAGAGGAGAGGGAGGCAGGGTCTTCCCGGGGTGCTGAGAGAGGTCACGGTCAGGCAGCTTCACAGAGACTGAAGATGTGTCCTGCTGGGTAGAGATGGGAAGTTCCACAACACCCCGGCACTGGGTCCGCTCCATGCACACCTGAGGGGAAGCCTTAAAGGGCCGAAGGTCCTGCAGGAGCAGGTGGTGCCTTAGAACTCTCAGAATGTGTGTCATCCATGTCAATGGGACCTAATTTGCGCCACGGAGTGGCAAAACCTGGAATGTTCTCATTCTCTATTTTATGTATTTCTCAGACCTAGGAGGTGGTGGAGCTTGGATTCAAACCTATACTTCAGAGTAGGGTGAGATTTTTCTCTCTCTATTAATACTCATTGGGAGAAAAGCAGGGAAAAGACACAGAAATAGCAAATAATACCCAAGGTAGGACAGAGGAAGCTTTTAATATTGTCATGAGAAAGATTCCTTCACTTTACACAGTACTTACTCTAAAGGATCTGGAATAGCAAACTTTACCCTCTAGTTTCACCAAGGAGAAAATTGGAAGAAGTAGGTTGTCCAACCTTCTCCAGAAACAGGTAAGTAAAATACCCTGGGTGTTACAGTGGAAGGGAAATAGAAATAGAGACCAAAGAAAAACTAAATCTCATGCCCACTGAAGAAGAACTCTCTGTGATCTGAGAGGAAGAGGGCGATTTAACATCATTTTAGGGGCTTTGTGGATTTCTGAGTGTCCAACAATGCTATTTTATCTCTGTTAATTGCCAGTGACTTTGCAGGCACTGGATCAGAACATTTTGGGGATTGTCATCTGGGATGTTAAGCTGCAGTTCCTCAGTGTACCCTAGAGCTCAGTGGAGGCGAGGAACTTCCAAGCATTGCTCAATGGCACCAGCAAGAGCAGCTGCTTTCAGCAGGAGGGAACTGTGGAGGAGAAGGCCAGGATCTCTCTCCTGTGGAGGGCATTGCTTTGAGAATGCATAGTTCGGGCAGAGAGGTCGAGTCACAATGGATCATGGGAGTTTCTATGACAGGTGAGATTCAGTGTAGGGGCCTCACACAACTCTGCGCTGTAATAAAGTTGGGTTGTTTCTTTAGAAGAAGGGAAGGTTTATTTTAAAAACATAACAGAGGAGGTTGATGAGAGAGCCCCAGCTGACATGAGATCTTCTGCCATCACCCTACCACACACCATACACGGGCCTAAGACGGGCAGTCCATGAAAAGCACAGGAACAGGTGCTGGTCCCAGGGAGGGAAACTGAGAACAGGTGCTAGGGAGGAAGGACTCAGCCACGGATAGGACACACTAGGGAAGTGTGCAAGAACAGGGGCCCTGGACAGGAACACAGGATGTGAACCACATGGAGGCCCTACAGGGTTGTGTGAGGCAAGAGACCACAGAGGCCTTGACTAACCGAGGGCTTTCCTTTAGGTCTTTGATGGGGTAGAATGTGATGTGATAAAAAAACATGTGCTAGCATTTTGACCTGAGTCTAAGAGAGAATAAGAAAATGAGAATGAAAAAAATTCAATTTTATGAGGAGATTAAAGACATCTTTACCTAAATCAGTGGAGAGGAAATAACAAGATAAGAGGGAGACAAGAATCACACAGCGTTGGTGGAAAATGCTTTCAGCCAGTTCTCACTAGCAAATTTTGGGTGGCTGGAGCTCCCTGGGGATGCTTGGGTTTCTCTTTTTATTTTGGTTCATTTATTAGAAGAGAAGAAAGCCAAGGCTACTGAGAATCAGAAAAAAGAAACAGCATAAAGCAGAGGATGGTTGCAACTACTTTTCTGATTTAAATCACCACCTTGACCTTGGGGTTCAATGGCAGCAGTGGGGGCCTGACCTGAATGTGACTACAAAATTTAGGAGCACCAGCTAGACATAACTTAGGGGACCACCATAAAAGCCATAATTTTCTACAGTAGCCCCATCAGAATCCTGAACAGGGTGTTGGGTGCAACTGAAGACCACAGCCAGAGGTGTGAGGGCAACTCATACAACCACATCTTACCTTTGAGAGGACTGGCCGAGAGAAGGCCAAGCCCACCATGGGCCGCTGATGGCAGCATGGGGCCTGGAGAATGTAGAGGTGCCCCAACCAGGGCCGAAGAGGTATTTGCATGCCCTCCCAGGAGACAAGACATAGAAATCAGGGAGTGAGGTCCTGGGACACAGAGCCTTGAGCAGTATCCATCCCCACATCAGCACAAAATTGATGTATTTTCTCCAGCAGATCTTAGGGTCAAAGCCTGGGACCCAGACACATGTCCAAGATGAATACATGACTCCTGGAAGCAACATGGGAGGAGCAATGAGTGCCCACCATGTGTGTGTCTGTGTGTGTCTGTGTGTGTCTGTGTGTGTGTCTGTGTCTGTGTGTGTATGTATGTGTGTCTGTGTCTGTGTATGTGTGTGTCTGTGTCTGTGTATGTGTGTGTGTGCACGTGTGCACATGTGTATGGGCATGTAGGTGGAAGGGTGGAAATCTCAACATCTGAAGAAGCATATTAAAGAACACTGAAGTGCGCACCCCAATGCAGACACAGAGGAGAAAGAAAGATGTGTGCTGTGAGGTTGGGGGCTGCCACTCCTATTCACACTCTGCCACTCCTCACTCTCTAAGGTGGAGTGAAGAAAGAGTCCTTCCCTTTGCGGGTGCCGAGATATTCACTGGGGGAGAGTGAAATGCAGCATGATTCTCCCCCCAGCTGTGGCTGGTCCTTGGTAAAATTGAGGTTAGAGACAGAAACCCTGGGAGCCTTTTTTTTTTTTGAGACGAAGTTTCACTCTTTTTGCCCAGGCTAGAGTGCAATGGTGCGATCTCAGCTCACTGCAACTTCTACCTTTCAGGTTCAAGTGATTCTCCTGCCTCAGCCTCCTGAGTAGCTGGGATTACAGGCACCCACAACCATGCCTGGCTAATTTAGTACTTTTAGCAGAGACAGGGTTTCACCATGTTGACCAGGCTGGTCTCAAACTCTTGACCTCAGGTGATCTACCTCGGCCTCCCAAAGTGCTGGGATTACAGTAATGAGTCACAATGCCTGGCAAACCCTGGAAGCTTTAAACCATTTCACAAATCTCAAAAGGAGAGTCACTAGTGGACAGGGACTGGCTTCCTTCTCTCCAGTAGATGATCTTCCTGAAAGTGTCAATCACAGGGGAGGATGAGGTGGCACTGGTTTCTGAAGGAGGAGAGAGAAACTCAGTGGGGTTTCCCTCTTATGGACATACATGACCTCAGGATACAAACAAGGAGGGGAAAACAGAAGTGAGCCTCTGTGCTCTACCAATGCCAGGTGGCTCATTAGGAAAAGTAAAAACCCACTTAACACTGTCTTCTGAACCTCCATAGGGTTTTCTTTTGGTGACATCCAAGCCTCAAGGCTGGAGGCTTCTCTGACTACAGAGCTGCTACTCCCTCTGCCTTTCCCAGGATGGGAAAAGGGAATATGAGCTACTTCACCTTACCCAAAGGTGCGAAGACCCAGTGCATGGTGTTTATGTATACATGTGGGCCCTCTGGGGAGGGCTGGGCTTGCAAAGAGGCCCCTTCATGAACCCTGACCTACCCCTGCTGCCTTTCCCGGGAAGACTGGACGTGTCCCCTGCGCTTGCTGTTTGGACAGTCTGGAGGCAGCTTGCACCTCTCTGCACAGTTTGCTCCCTTCCACAATATTTTTTCCTTCTTCCAAAGTCAATGTGAATTTCAACAAATTTCAGACCTTGAAATCAAACTCAGAGCTGCCATGATATGCCATTTAGAAAGAGAGATGTTACGGGAAATGTTGCTCTAAACACCGTTTCCAACTGAGACTGCAATTCTTTCCAGATGCCCGCACAGCTTGGGAGACTGTAGGAGCTCTTTTGATATCCTCCCTGGTCTGTAACCCCAGCTTCCTCTCAGTGTGGACTGTCGCAGATTATTGTGTGTTGCTGGTGTGGAATGGCGGACCCTGGGTCTGGCCCTGCTCCAGCCTTCCTTGCACAACCTCTGCTCAGCTCCTCACTTGGGAAATGAGGGAGCTGGGCCTGTGTTCTCTGGACCCACTCTGGGTCCTGGTCTTCAGGTAACCAGTGCCCCACTGTGGGTTGTGAAAAGGGTCCAGGCTGGACCATCCTGTGGAGGATGTTTTATCTAAGAAGTTCCCAAAAGGCAAATGTGGCCCAGTTTAAATGCATGCCTCTAGCCCAGAGCTTGGCCCACAGCAAGCACTCAGCAGTGGCAACTGATGCCACCCCCAGATGAGGCTCTGCTGGGGCCACTCTGAACAGCTGCCTTGAGTGCCTCCTACTCTGCCCTGGCCTCTCTTCCTGATGGGGTCTTTCTTTGTTCCACCACTTCCAATGCTGGCTGCACCCGCATACTCTGGGGCAAACCCTAACTGCTGGCTGGCCCTGTGTGCCTAACCCTTGTGTGCAACACATCAGGGCCTGGGCCCCTCAGAACACAGCATTTAGACTGGACATGGAGTGCCACGCCAGGGTTTGGGGGTGACGATGACTGTGCTGTGTTTGAGGAAAGGCTGAGTATGGGGTGCACAGAACCAATAATCACCAGTGACATCCTCATTACCAAATCCACAGCCTCCTCCCAGTTTCTGCAGATCCTCAAACCCTGTCTCTCTTCTTCCTGAGCACACAGCTCAACTGTGTTTCCAGCCCCCTTGCAGTCCTGAATGGTCAAGAGGCAGCTCTGGCCAGTGCTGTCCAAGGACCTCTTCTGGGCTGACACATAAGCCTCCTGTGTCCGTACCCTTCCCCTGCTGGCTGCTGCAGGCTGAGCCAATGTCCCTGGATACCAGGTGTTGAGTACGGGAGAGAAGTTGGGCACAAAATCAAAGTAGCCTGGGTCCTTGATGGTTGCTTGGAGATGTAAGCTGGCTATCCAGCATGGACACACATTTTGGACTTCGTGGGAACCATAAATGGACTTTGTGTCAAGGTATGGAAATTTTAGATTTTCATCTGTTATATCACATGCTGTTAGAATTTCTAATGTTGTGGGCTTGTGCAGCCTGCTTGGTCTGTTCACCCATGGTCTGGGTCGCTTAAACAGCAGACATTTATTTCTCACCCTTCTGGAGGCTGGGAAGTCCCAGATCAAGCAGACTTGGTTCCTGGTGAGGACTTTCTTTCTGGCATGTAGATGGCCACCTTCTTGCTGTGTCCTCGCATGGCAGACAGAGGAAGAGAAAGCAAGCTCTTCAATGTCTTCTCTTATAAGGGCACTAATTTCATCATGTGGGCTTTGCCCCCATGACATCATCTAAATCTAATTACCTCCCAAAGGCCCCACCACTAATATCATCACACTGAGAGTTAGGGATTCAACATATAAATGTGGGAGGCAGAGACACAAATGTACAGTCAATAACACAAGGAATACATGAGAGGCTTTCATTCTTCAAAACCCCACCAAGAGAATATGTTGTCAAACTTTGGAAATTTTGCTCATGTCAGTACAGTTTCAATTTTCACTTCTCTCATTATAAGGGAGATTAAAGAGCCATTTGAATTTATTTTATCTGTGAATGGTGCTATTCATATCTGCAGCCCATGAATCTTTTTCTTCTGTTTTTAGTAGCTCCTTAAACATTAAGAACATTGGGGGCGTGCCCAAAATGGCCAAATAGGAACAGCTCCAGCCTCCATCTCCCAGCATGAGCGACACAGAAGACGAGTGATTTCTGCATTTTCAACTGAGGTACCGGGTTCATCTCACTGGGGCATGTCAGACAGTTGGCACTGGTCTGCGAGTGCAGTTCAACTAGCGAGAGCTGAAGCAGGGTGAGGCATCACCTCACCTGGGAAGCACAAGGGGTAAGGGAATTCCTTTTCCTAGCAAAGGAAATTGAGACCCACAACACCTGGAAAATTGGGTAACTCCCACCCTAATACTGCGCTTTACCAAGGGTCTTAGCAAATGGCACACCAGGAGATTATATCCCACACCTGGCCCAGAGGGTCCCATGCCCATGGACCCTCCCTCATTGCTAGCACAGCAGTCTGAGATCTAAGTGCAAGGCAGCAGCGAGGCTGGGGGAGGGTTGCCTGTCATTGCTGAGGCTTAAGTAGGTAAATAAAGCTGCCAGGAAGCTCGAATTGGGTGGAGCCCACCACAGCTCAAGGAGGCCTGCCTGCATCTGTAGACTCCTTCTCTGGGGACAGTGCATAGCTAAACAAAAAGCAGCAGGAACCTTGGCAGACATAAATGCCCCTGCCTGACAGCTTTGAAGAGAGCAGTGGATCTCTCAGCATGGAGGTTGAGATCTGAGAACAGACAGACTGCCTGCTCAAGTGGGTCCCTGATCCCTGAGTAGCCTAACTGGGAGACATCCCCCACTAGGTGCAGACAGACATCTCACACCTCACATGGTGGGGTACACCCCTGAGACAAAGCTTCCACAGCGAGAATCAGACAGCAACACTCGCTGTTCAGCAATATTCTATTTTCTGCAACCTCCATTGCTAATACCCAGGCAAACAGCGTCTGGAGTGGACCTCAAGAAATCTCCATCAGACCTACAGCTGAGGGTCCTGAGTGTTAGAAGGAAAACTAACAAACAGAAAGGACATCCACACCAAAACCCCATCAGTACATCACCACCATCAAAAACCAAAGGCAGATAAAACCACAAAGATGAGGAAAAAGCAGTGCAGAAAAGCTGAAAATTCAAAAAATCAGAGTGCATCTCCCCCTCCAAAGGAACGTAGCTCATTGCCAGCAATGGAACAAAGCTGGATGGAGAATGACTTTGACAGGTTGAGTGAAGAAGGATTCAGTTGATCAAACTTCTCAGAGCTAAAGGAGGAACTACGTAACCAGCGCAAAGAAACTAAAAACCTTGGAAAAAGAACGGATGAATGGATAACTAGAATAATCAATGCAGAGAAGACCTTAAAAGAACTGATAGAGATGAAAACCATAACATGAGAACTATGTGACAAATGCACAAGCTTCAGTAACCGACTCGATCAACTGGAAGAAAGGGTATCAGCGATTGAAGATCAAATGAATGAAATGAAACAAGAAGAGAAGTGTAGAGAAAAAAGAGTAAAAAGAAATGAAGAAAGCCTCCAAGAAATATGGGACTATGTGAAAAGACCAAATCTACGTCTAATTGGTGTACCTGAAAGTGATGGGGAAAAATGGAACCAAGTTGGAAAACACTCTGCAGGATAGCATCCAGGAGAACTTCCCCAACCTAGTAAGGCAGGCCAACATTCAAATGTAGGAAATACAGAGAATGCCACAAAGATACTCCTCGAGAAGAGCAATCCAAGGCACATAATTACCAGATTCAACAAAGTTGAAATGAAGGAAGAAATGTTAAGGGCAGCCAGAGAGAAAGGGCGGGTTACACACAAAGGGAAGCCCATCAGACTAACAGCAGATCTCTTGGCGGAAACTCACCAAGCAAGAAGAGAGTGGGGACCAATATTCAACATTCTTAAAGAAAAGAATTTTCAACCCAGAATTTCATATCCAGCCAAAATTAGTTTCATAAGTGAAGGACAAATAAAATCCTTTAAAGACAAGCAAATGCTTAGAGATTTTGTCACCACCAGGCCTGCCCTACAAGAGATCCTGAAGGAAGCACTAAGCATGGAAAGGAACAACGGGTACCAGCCATTGCAAAAACATGTCAAAATGTAAAGCCCATCAATGCTAGGAAGAAACTGCATCAACTAGCGAGCAAAATAACCAGCTAATATCATAATGACAGGATCATGTTCACACATAACTATATTAACCTTAAATGTAAATGGACTAAATGGTCCAATTAAAAGACACAGACTGGCAAATTGGATAAAGAGTCAAGACCCATCAGTTTGCTGTATTCAGGAGACCTGTCTCACATGCAGAGACACACAGGCTCAAAATAAAGGGATGGAGGAAGATCTACCAAGCAAATGGAAAACAAAAAAAAAGCAGGGGTTGCAATGCTAGTCTCTGATAAAGCAGATTTTAAACCATCAAAGATCAAAAGAGACAAAGAAAGCCATTATATAATGGTAAAGGGATCAATTCATCAGGAAGAGCTAACTATCCTAAATATATATGCGCCTAATACAGGAGCACCCAGATTCATAAAGCAGGTCCTTAGAGACTTAGAAAGAGACTTAGACTCCCATACAATAATAATGGGAGACTTTAACACACCAGTGTTAACATTAGACAGATCAGTGAGACAGAAAGTTGACAAGTTTATCCAGGAATTGAACTCAACTCTGCACCAAGTGGACCTAAAAGACATCTACAGAACTCTCCACCCCAAAGCAACAGAATATACATTCTTCTCAGCACCACATTGCACTTATTCCAAAATTGACCACATAGTTGGAAGTAATGCAAATGTAAAAGAACAGAAATTATAACAAACTGTCTCTCAGACCAGAGTGCAAACAAACTACAACTCAGGACTAAGAAACTCAATCAAAACCGCTCAACTACATGGAAACTGAACAACCTGCTCCTGAATGACTACTGGGTACATAA
>NW_012117044.1:478503-478821 GCF_000951035.1 Colobus angolensis palliatus | reverse complement strand
AATGAGATACCATCTCACACCAGTTAGAATGGCAATCATTAAAAAGTCAGGCAACAACAGGTGTTGGAGAGGATGTGGAGAAATAGAAACACTTTTACACTGTTGGTGGGATTGTAAAGTAGTTCAACCATTGTGGAAAACAGTGTGGCCATTCCTTAAGGATCTAGAACTAGAAATACCATTTGACCCAGCCATCCCATTACTGAGTGTATACCCAAAGGGTTATAAGTCATGCTGCTATAAAGACACATGCACATGTATGTTTATTGCAGCACTATTCACAATAGCAAAGACTTGGAATCAACCCAAATGTCCACC
>NW_012117044.1:441143-477688 GCF_000951035.1 Colobus angolensis palliatus | reverse complement strand
TAGCAAAGACTTGGAATCAACCCAAATGTCCACCAGTGATGGACTGGATTAAGAAAATGTGGCACATATACACCATAGAATACTATGCAGCCATAAAAAAGGATGAGTTTGTGTCCTTTGTAGGGACATGGATGCAGCTGGGAGCCATCATTCTCAGCAACTATCACAAGAACAGTAAACCAAATACTGCATGTTCTCACTCATAGGTGGATTGATCAATGAGATCACTGGGACACAGGAAGGGGATCATCACACACCGGGTCCTATTGCTGGGTGGGGAGGGATAACATTAGGAGATATACCTAATGTAAATGACGAGTTAATGGGTGCAACACACCAACATGGCACATGTATACATATGTAACAAACCTGCACGTTGTACACATGTACCCCAGAACTTAAAGTATATATAAAAAAAAAATAAGAACATTAACCTTTTGTTATATGTACATATATTTTTTAGTTTATCTTTCATCTTCTTATGATGTTGTTTCCTATTTTAACAAAGTTTCATATAGTTAGATTTATAGAAATCTTTTCTCCACTTTAAAGTTATAAAAAATTTACCCTTTTAATATTTATAGCTTTGCTTCTTGAAAGAGTTATCTATGCTGATTCTCTGTTTCCTCAATTTATACATACTGCTCATGTTATTTTAGTCCAGGTTTCTGGCTCCCTTTCCCCACCCTCCACCCCTGGGATAGAGCTTTCCCCACTGTGCCTTAGTTGGACCGTAACTTGCCACTATTATGCGTTACTGCTTTATTTTATGACCTGTTTATTTTTCCCTATTCCTCCTTAACAACAGGATTCTGCTTTGCTCTTTTGAATCCCTGGTGCCTCTGCTATGTTTAGTTTATAGTAGGTGTTCAATAAATGCCTTTGAATGCATGGCTTAACAAATGGTGATTACTTATTGATTGAAAAGTGCTGAGAGCTTATAACTGCTTTTTGAAAGCTATTCCAATCATTATGAGTTCTATTTCTACTTCTGCCAGGAGCTATGCATTTGACCCAAAACCTTGGACTTTTAACTTCTCTGTACACATGCATAAGTATCTTCAGATGTAGAATGAAGTCATGGTCATGGGGCTAGGGGACATTTTTGAGTCCTAAAAATCTGTTATTCTGGGCTTTATGTCAAAGGATGTAAACTCTTCCCATATAGAAAATACATTTCAGCTCATTTCTATAGAAGGAAAAAACTTGACTTTCCTATTTACATTTTGAAATATTTTTCTTCATAAGTTGGGTCACGAACATCAACCTGAAGTAAATCAGGCCTTGGCAAGGAGCAACTCTCCATGCTTCTCCAGTCGCTTGATTGTCTTTGTCCTCAGGACTTTTGTTCTGTAGCCTCATTCTGGCGGGGCACAGCAGCCATGCTACAAACATATTTACTGACCTCTGCAGATGTCAGTTTCTTTTGCAGATCACTGAATCTGACATCATGTCTCATGATCTGAAGGGAAAAGTCTAACTGCCAAACCCAAGCTTTGGAGGCTTGGCGTGCAATGCTTCAGGGTATGAGAGAAAGCAATGTGAGCCCAGCCAGCTCTCTGGGGGCCTTTACCCCATGAATGCTAATTGTTCAGGCTGAAGCACATGGCAGCAGGGAGTGTGGTGCTGATCTGAGAGGGGTCTGGCTGCCTCTGCAGGGGTGGTGAGCTTCCCCTCTCTTCAGAGGTGAGTTGCCTATGCATCTGGTGAGTTTCACAGACCACATGACTTAAGGTTTTTCAGAAAGATAGTGATAAATTTCTCTGCTTGCCCCATTCAGGTGGTAAGTATTGATGAATTTACTGTGTGTGCAGCTCTATTTTGGAACTGGGAATACAATGGTAGACAGATAGACTTGGTAGTTTAAAAAAATGGTTCTCAAACTTGGCTATACATGGGAATCACCTGGGAGCTTTTAAATATTCCAAAGCCCAGGCTGCCGCTGGTACCATTTAGTCAGAAAAAAATCTGGTGGCAGGCCAAGACGTCAATATTTTTAAAATCCCCCAAGTGATTTCTATGTGTAGCCAAGGTTGAGACTCTTGGCTGTAGAAGAAGAACCTACCTTCTAGAGGGGAAACAGAGCTGTGAGAAGCACTATGACAGTGCCATCACTGAGATGCACAGGTGCATTGGTGGCATATGGAGGAATATCCAGCCCAGATGTGGTGGGGAGAAATGATGCATGAGCTGAGATCCACAAGGTAAGTGGGAGCTACAGAGATGGAAATCCATGGTTGAGGAGGGAAGGAGAGAGTTAGAAATAAAAAAAGCATGTCTGGCCCAGGGAAAGGGTGGTTAGAACCTAGGTGAGAGACATAAGAGAGGAAAGATTCCTAGAGGAGGTGATTGAAGGGAAGGCGGTGCCATCAATTAATTTAGAGAAAAAATGGGTGTAAGAGAAAGTTTGGGGAAAAGATGAGCTCAACTTATGGACATCTTAAGTCTGGGATGTTTATCTATTTGGTTGGAAATAGTCAGTAGGCCCCTTGATGCCTTTACTCTAAGAGGAGATGAGCCTGGGAAGAAGAAATAGAAGAAACAGAAGTGGCTTACAGCAGAGACCTTTGATTGCTCACGGGACATCCATGCTCCTTTGCTCTTGGATGTTGGAGCCCTGGTTTTGCGTGGTCATTGCTATGGGAGTTGACTGAATCCCAACTCAGAGTCAAATCCTGAATACTCTGAGTGAAATGTGGCTGATTCCTTCTTTTTGTTAGTGGTTTATGTATTAGTTCATTCTCACATTGTTAGAAAGAAATTCCTGAGACTGGATAGGTTATAAAGAAAAGAGGTTTAGTTGGCTCATGGTCCTGCAGGCTGTACAAGAAGTGTAGTGGTTTCCGCTTCTTGGGAGGCCTCAGGAAACTTATAATCATAGTGGAAGGCAAGGAGAAACAGGTGTCTTACATGCCCAGGGAAGGAGGAAGAAAGAGAGGGGAGTGGGAGGGTGCCACATGTGTTTAAACAACCAGATCTCGTGGTAACTCACTCACTCACTATAATGAGGACAGCACCGGGGGATGTTGCTAACCCATTCAGGAACGATCTGCCCCCATGAAATCACCTCCCACAAGCCTCCATCTCCAACATTGGGGAAATAATGCAGAGAGAAATAAACTGTATACTCTTCACCCGTGCTCTTCAATGGTAGCATCTTGCAAAATCATAGCACAACATCAAAATTAGGATACCGACATTGATACAGTGTGTCCATGTATTCACATTTCTCAGCTTTACTTGTGTGTGTGTGTGTGTGTGTGTTGTATTTATTTCTATACAATTTTATCACCTATGTTGATTCCCATATCCACCATGATAGTTTAGATACAGATTAGTTCTATGAGCACAAATTATACTTTTATAGTCTTAAATTTTACTTTTATAACCATACTCAATCCCTCCTGTCCCTGCCACCAACTGATCCTCATGCCTAGCAACCACTTATCTGTTCTGCAACTCTACAGTGATGTCATTTTAACAGTGATATGTAAATGGAATCATATAGTATGTACTCTTCTGCAATTGGTTTTTGCCTCACTCAGCATAATTCCCTTGAGACTCACCCAAGCTATTCTGTGTAATAGTTCTTTACCTTCATTGCAGGGTAGTCTTCTATGGTGTGATGGTTAACTTTATGTGTCAGTTTGATTGGGCTACAGGTTACTCAGACATTTGGTCAAACATTATTCTGGGTGTTTCTGTGCAGGCATTTCTGAATGAAACTAACATTTAAATTGGTGGATTGAGGAAAGCAGGTGGCCCTCCCTAATGTGGGTGAGCCTTATCCAATCAATTGAGGACCTGAATAGAAAAAAAAGGTTGACTCTCCCCAAAGAAAGAATGCTTCCCACCTGATGGCCTTGAACTAAAACATGGACTTTTTTCCTGCCTTCAGACATAAACTGAAATATCTACTGGGTCTTGAGCCTATCAGCCTTCAAAGTGGTCTTGAGCCTATCAGCCTTCCTGGGTCTTGAGCCTATCAGCCTTCAAAGTGGAACTATATCATCAGCTTTCCTTATTCTGTGACTTACTCTCTCTCTCTCTCTTTTCTATAGGTTCTGTTTCTCTGGAGCCAGGAGAACCCTTATCATATACCCCGTATGAGAATGCTACAGTTTGTGTACCCACTCACTCACGAAGAGCTTCTGGTCTGTTTCTAGTTTAGGGCTTCTGTGAACAATACTGCTATAAGCATTATGTGCAGATATTCATATGCACTTAGCTTTTCATTTCTCAGGGAAAAATGTTCAAGAGTGCAACTGCCAAGGTGTATGGTAGGTACATGTTTAGTTTTGTAAGAAACTTTTTGCTCCTTTTCAGAGTGGCTGTATCATATTACATCCCACCAGCAATGTGTGAGTGAAGCAGCTTCTCTACATCCTTATGAGCATTAGGTAATATCACTATTTTTTATTTAAGCCATTATGATAGGTATGTAGTGTATCTCATTTTACCTTTTATTCGCATTTCTTTAATGGCTAATGACGTTGAACACCTTTTCATGTATTTATCTACTGTCTATATATTCTCTTACATGAAATGTATGTTTATGTTTTTTGTCTATTTACTAATTAGATTGTTTTTAATGTTGAGTTTTGAGAATTCTTTCTAATTATAGATACTTTGATGTGTGGTTTGCAAATGTTTTCTCCTAGTTGTAGTTTGTCTTTCTATACTTTTAACAGAGTCTTTTGAACAGCAAAAGGTTTTAATTTGATGAGGTTCAGTTTATCAAACTTTCCTATTATTGATTTTGCTTTTGATGTCAAGTTTAAAAACTTTTTGTCTAGCCCTAGGTCCAGAAGATATTCTCCAATAATGTTTTTTGAAAGTTTTACACTTAATTATTTTACATGTATGTCTGTGATCCATTTTGAGTTAAATTTTGTATAAGATGTGAGGTCTATGTGGAAGTTTATTTAATTTTTCTTATGGATGTCTAACTTCTCCAGAACCATTTGTTTAAAAGTCTTATTTTTCTATATTGAACTGTTTTTGTGTCTTTATAAAAAATCAGTAGGAAATATTTATTAACAAATCAGTTGGAATTTTTTTCTGCATTCTCTGTTTTGTCCCATTGATTTATGTGCCATTTGTCAACTAATAGTCCACTTCTGGAATTACTGTAGCTCTATGGTAAACCTTAGCATCAAGCAGAATGATTACATCTATTTTATTCTTCTTAGCTTCTATAAGCTGTGCCTGTTCATTTAAATTTTAGGATAAGCTTTTTGACATTTCGCAAAAAAGACTTTGCAAGAATTTTGTTACAAATCAGACTAAATTAATTTGAGAAGGGTTAACATCTTTGTTTGGTTTAGTTGTTCAACACATGGACATCATGTGTCTCTTTTTGTCTTCTTTGATTTCTTTCAATCAGCAGTTTGTGACTTTTAGCATTCAGATACTACACATATTTTGTTAGATTTACACCTATTTCATTTTCTTTGGAGCAATTGTAAATGATATTAAAATTTAATTTGTTTCCACAAGTTCATTGTTAGTATATACAAATTCAATGGATACTTTTGTATTGATTTTTGTCTTATTCAACCTTGTTGGACTTAATTCTTAGTTCTAGTTTCTTATTTTATTTTGTAGAATCTTTGGGATTTTATATGTAAACAATTATGTCTTCTGTTACAAGGTTAGGGGTCAGGATACATGGAGCCTTGGTCCCTTTTTCTGTTAGGCTGAAGCTTATCAAGCTCTCTCCAGCTGTGTTGTTTTTCTAGTCCCAGGGTCTCCTAATTAGCATACTGTTCTGGTCCCACCTCTTGTAGTCCTCCTTTGGTTGCCTCTTGTTTTATTTCTAGGGTTCACGGTTGAATTTAGTGGGGAGGAGCAGAAAGAGGCAATCTATCCCATCCTTTAAGCAGAGTGGTAACAAAGCTAGACTGGTGTTTTAAAAACGAGTGGCAATAGTCTGGAGTGAGTCAGGTCTGCATTCGAGACCTGACTTTCCACTTACTCAATATGACCTGGGATTTTACCAAGGCATCCCTAAATGTGTTTCCTATCTGTAAACTGGGGAGAATGGGGGGGTCTTTTTGAGGACTGAATGACGTCACAGGTCTAAAGTGCTCATTGCTGTGTCTGACCTGCCAGTTATTGTTAACACATTTACAATTCTAGAACAATGTGGGAAGGACAGACTGAAGCAGGATAAGATTTAAAACAGAGAAATTTGCAATTGCCCATGCAGGAATAAAGAATGCTTAACTTAGGCCAATGAAAACAGGAAATGTCCTCCCTTAAATGGCATATGCTGAGAATACTGGCTTGGCCAAGTCACATTTGCAGGAATCCTAGGCAATCAAGAATTCTGAGCAGACATTCCTCCCCTGCGAAAAACATAGCACTGAGGACAAATGATCAGGAAATGTCTGGTCCCTGCTCGCTTGATGCGAAGCCACCCTGAGAGCACTGTGGGAGTGGCTGGGCTGGAATCCAGAACTCAGACTATGGAATAGCAACGTGGAGCTGCAGCAGCAGAGGTGGCCCCACCTCAAGACCCTGATTGTCCCCGACTCTGCAGGAGAACTTGATGTTGGAAGTCAGCCTGCCCTCCACTCCCAGGCTGGGCTGAGGCACCTGAGGCTGCCAGGATTTCAGTAGAAAGCCTGGGGCCAGATCCTTCACAGAAGACTGAAGAAGACAGGAGAGGGTGGATTTGCAGTGCTGGGTCTCCATTCCCTTCAGGGCAAACCAGCCACAGGCAGGAATGAGTGTGCAGCATGCCTAACACAGTGCCTGACAGAGTGACAAATGTCCATCCCCTGGCACTCCACCACCTAGTCTTCTTCCTTTAGCATGTGAGGTGGCCAGGCAGGGTCACACATTTACAGAGCAACTCTGCTTTCCAGGGAAAACCATTTAGCATGGGCTCCTGGAGTGTCTCATAATTCCTAGAAATCAGTGATGAAGCTGTGCCTGAGATCCAGGTACCAAGACACATCCTGTACATTCTGTGAAGATGAGGAATCTTGCAGGACAAACAGGCTTGGTGGTCCAGGGCCTCTCTGGCACCCTGGTTGAAAGAAGCGAGCCTGCACATTGCTCCTTGGGTTCTCCATGAACAAGCTATTCTGGCTACGGAAGGCTCTCTGGGCTCTTGGGACTTCCTGAGATTGGTAATTTATAAAGAAAGGAGTTTATTTAGTTCATGGTCTGCAGGCTGTACACGAAGTGTGGTGCCAGCATCTGCTTCTGAGGAGGGCCTCAGGAAGCTTATAGTCACAACAGAAGGCAAAATGGGAACAAACATGTCACATGATGAGAGGCAGCAAGAGACAGAGAAGGGGGAGGTCCCAACCTCTTTTAAGCAACCAGATCTCCTGTGAACCAACTGAGGAAGTGTTCACTCATCACCAAGGGGATAGTTTGACTCCTTCAAACAGATCATGTACTGGCTCCAGAGGAAGCTCTGCAGGTGGCCTTTCTGGCTGCTGGTGCCATAGACCCTCGCAGGAGTGAATTTAACATCTATTCCATTCCCAAGTGACCCTGAAGTTCCATGGTACATAACAATTTTTGTCAGAGTCTTGTGTGCTGAGATGTTCTCAACTGGGGGCAAGAACTACAGACAGAAAGTGGCCTGGACAGGGTTTATTAATGCCTCTGCTCATTGCTGGGCTCTGTGCTAATGGTCCTGGGCGAGAGGAAGGTCCTCAGGTGGGAGGTGAAGCATCTGTGAACTTTGCAGTTCATGTCTGTGGCCTTGAAAAGAGGCTCGTGCCTCTTCAGAAACCATGGAGCTGGCATGGACATGAGCTTTCACATCACATCAGTAGTTTCTCCACACATTTCTGTCATCTCAAGAGTGAGTGGCTGTTAGGATCTAACTGCTTTTTGAGGGCTGGTTGACTAACAGGCCTTCTCCACCCATGGCACCTGAATGGATCAAGGCAGGAGAGTGGGTGTGGACAGAAGAAAGAATGCTTTATCTTTTCCTCTATTCACCAAAACAAGCCACACTGGTACCCAAAAATGCTATACATTGAACGTATTGAATTTGTCAAATCCGTGGGAGAGGCTGCAACACCCTGGGCAGTGGGGAAGCAGTAGCAAATAGGACATGGTTCCAGCTCCAGTGCAATTCAGGGTCCCGTGTATTGCATTTCCTCAACTAAGGCCAAAGTCTGTAAATGACAGTAAGAGCTGGAAGCAAAGTGCTAAGCAAGGCAAAGATGAAGTTTTAACTCTGAAAGGGCAGGATGTTGAAGGGCAGGGGTCCAGGTCCAGGTCTCCTTCAATCTGTGGCAGGACATGAATTCCCGGCATCAATATGGTGGCCAATTGTTTCATCTGCCTAGAGCCCAGCTTCTCTCTTTCAGTCGCAGCATCTTGGTTCTCCATTGAGGAAATTTTTTTTCTTTAATCTCTGTCCACGTGGGCATCTTGCCCCTTGTCCCTCCCCTTTTACCTGAGCCCCAGCTGGAGGAATCATTAATCAGTGTAGCCCATCCCTCTGGCCACACTGACTTTCTCAGAGATGGACATGACTACATTCGTGAGATGAGACTTAGTCATGGCTGATAATGGTTTGGATGTTTGTCCCCTCCGAATCTCATGTTGAAATGTGATTTCCAGTGTTGGATCTGGGAGGGTGTCAGGCATGCATGCCTCAGTGACAATGTGGAGGGCCATCTGGGATGGTGATGCCCATAGTGCTGGTTCTCTGCCTAGAAATCTGCAAAGAAGCCCCAGAGCCCAACATGGCTCCCCTAGAAGTCCTGTGTACACAGAGCGCCC
This sequence comes from Colobus angolensis palliatus, assembly GCF_000951035.1. NCBI lineage: Eukaryota > Metazoa > Chordata > Mammalia > Primates > Cercopithecidae > Colobus > Colobus angolensis. Next base: position 468,928 of record NW_012117044.1, on the reverse strand, counting down.
GATATGTAAAGGGCCGCCCCTACCCTGGACTGTGCCTGATGCCCACAGGGAGTGTCCCATCTTCTGCCTGCAAGACCACAGGGCTCTCAGCCTTGCTGTGGAGGAGCCCAACCCCAACCGTCTCCCAAGCAGGGTGGCTGAGGAGGGAGTTGCCTCAACAGGCCCTGGTAGGTACCCAGGGAGAGGAGCTGGAGCCCCCTCATCATTCTAGACTGGCTTTATTTTACCCTCCATTCCCTGGGCATTCGTTAGCAAAGAGCCCTGGTCGTGCACCCAACTTCTGATGTGGCAGTCAGACCTGGCAGGGACACAAGCCTTCCAGCAAGGGATGGCAGCTTCACCCCAGGGCAAGCCCAGGAGGCCCCAAGCAGCTCATCACTAGAGCACGAGGTCTCCAGATGCCAGGGTGCCCACCCAGCCTGTGCTTCCTGCTGTGAGGCTGTCACACTTGAGCCAACCGCTCACAGAGACATCGAGGGAGGAAACACAAGCAGATAGGAGAGATCGGACAGCACGCGGCTCAAAGGACGCCCCAGGCAGTAAGAAGCAAAGCAGCCCAGGCCTGGCCTGCCCTGGATGGATGCCGCAAAGAGAGCAGCTCCTATCCCTACGATGTCTTCGTTTCACTATGGACACATGGTCGGCCCCCGTGGCACCTAGGGCAGCACAGGTGCAATGAAGACAGCCAGAGGGGCTGGAGGTGTCAGCCACGCTCACATAGGTCACACCTGGTCCCGCTCAGATCCTCTGACCCCTTGTGTCTGCATTTCCCAAGTGCTACCTGGCTCTGAGAGGCTCACAGCATCAAGTCTGGGCTCTGTCCTTCCTCCACCAGGCCCACCCTGGGTCCCGGTGCTGACGTCCCTCTACTTGAGAGGGATGTTCTTTTTTACTCTGCCCAGTCAATCTCTACTTTTCTTTCTTAATGTTCCAGCTGGCGTCACCTCCTTGTAAACCCTTCTCTAACACCCCAGCTAAGCAAGGTCTTCCTTCCTGGCACACACAGCAGGTCTGTGTTGATTTTACACTAGGACACATCACATTGTATTAGTTAGATGGTTACAAGGGCCTGTTACAAGGCCCTTGATTCCAATCCAGACCCCTCCCCTTATTCCTGGTAAGTGCCTGGAAGTGAGGCCCACAGTCAGGATGGCTTGTGTGTGAGCGACTGCAGGAGTAAAAGAGAGAAATAAGACATCTGCCCAGTTATTGGATCCATGATGGGGACGTTTTGCATCCTGGAAGCCATTTGTGGGGATTGCTGGGCAGGGTGTTCATGGTAACTGCAGAATTTCCAGTCACCATGGAAACTTCTAGAAACACTGAGTGAGTGCCTGGTTGGATCCCGGAGTGGGGAGGATGTCTGCCTCAGCTTGAGGAGCACTGAGGAAGCTTCTGTTGTGTCCTCTCTGGTGGTGACCCTGCGAAGCATCCATCACATGTGTGCCACAGGAAGGCAGGTGGCTGGGCAGTCCTGAGTTTCCCTCCACAACCCAGTGACCATGGGTTGAAGCAGTGCTGAGGGCCCCGGGCCCAGGGACAGGCAGTTCTGTGGCTCACACCCTTATCCGCTGACTCCGCTGGGAGAGACAACTTGACGGTCCCACCCTTTTTCTGGTCCACATGAATTTGTGAGCGCTGACCTAGTTTCAGAATCAGTTAAAGGCCTATGAGCAAGGAGAAAAATAAGAGATGAGATGGTTACAAGTACACAGAGAAGCCAAAAGAAATCTGAGGACATTTTAAGAAGGAGAAACAGAGCTGAACGCAGATGCAGACACTGGGCCTGGGATCAGCTCTATTCACAAGGTCACTCAGAGGCACAGGAGCAGGGGTTGGTGCTGGGTGACCCCAGGCCAGTCCCTTGACCAACCTGAGACTTAGTCTCTTTTCCCATAAGAAGGGCTACTATTTCACCTAATTATAATACAAATCCTTGCCCAGATTCTTTCCGGGATTGTGAAAGGAGATGATCGATGTGAAACGGGATGCTTTTCTAAACAAAGGAGAGCTCAGAAAGTCGCAAAAGATAGTCACTTTTAATAAGAAAAGGCTAGAGTATTATAAAATTGTGAGGTTTGGCCTAAATGTTAAATTCTAAAACTCTCTTTCTAAAATTTCCCTTTAAAGCAGATAGAAGCACAGTTTATTTAAGCAAGGGAATGACAAAAAAAAATATGGAGAAAGCCTGTCTGCCTGCTCATCCCTGCCTGTCCCCTAGAGAACCACAGGCATCCCAACAGTTTCTAAATTAAATGTGGACTGTTTCTGCACTCATCCCTGTTCAGCAAATTCAACTTGGAAACAGATTTCATTCAGACAGTGATTGTTAATGTGCTCGTTTGATTTAGGGGATAATGCTTTCCTTTGTGGCATAACTGGAAGAACCATTAAAGGAAAAAGTATTCAGTGATACTTGTTAAAGCACGGCAAGGCCGACTGCACTCAGGATCCTCTCAACAGGTATCCGGACAAGGGGATTTTGCAGTGGGAAAGAGAAATTGACCTCAACTCCCAATACAGCACTGGTAAGTGGGGTTTGACAGCCACGGAGGAGGGTGAGGATCAGTGGGTGGAAAATTCCCCGGAGGAAGTCAGGGGTCAGGGACAGTCTGGATAAACTGATCTCACAGGATTCTTGCTGAAGACAGACCAGGGTGATCAGATGTCACCTGGTGGATGGTGGAGGATGAGGAACCTGATCAGATATTGAGTAGCAGGTTCTGGCTAAATGGGCTGAGCAGTGTTCTTGCTGACACTGAATTTTACAAGGATGTACACAGATGGGTCCGGGAGAAGGTTCTGGAGCCTAACTAAAGCTTGGTCAAGCAGAGAGTCTTCATCAGAATGTGCCAGTGTGCAATGCCCTGAGCTCGCCTGGGTTCAGCCAGGATAAGAGAAGCCCTTCTGTTTCCAGGCAACAGGACAGCTGCTGTGAGTGTGGCATTGACAAGCAGATTCCACTGTGATATTTTTAGAAAAAGAATTATGGAAAAGGTTGACAAGTCCTAGGACTCTCTGATCACCTTTATTCATATAGACAGGAACCCTGCAACCAATCTTTGCCAGGCCCCCACGTACCCGGGCTACCCTGCCGGTTTCCTGGAGTCAGCTCCCCAAATTGGCCATCCCTTGGTTTGGCTGCAAGATGTCAGTTCATGTCCCTTTTTTCTGTGTGGTGGGGGAGGAAGGATCCCTCTTCTCAGGGGACATTTCTTTATTGTTATTATTATTATACTTTAAGTTCTGGGATACATGTGCAGAATGTGCAGATTTGTTACATAGATACACGCGTGCCATGGTGTTTTGCTGCATCCTTCAACCCATCATCCACATTAGGCATTTCTCCTAATGATATCCCTCCCCTAGCCCCCTACCCACAGACAGGCCCCAGTGTGTGATGTTCCCCTCCCTGTGTCCATGTGTTCTCATTGTTTAACTGTAACTTGTGAGTGAGGAGTGAGGACATGCGGTGTTTGGTTTTCTGTTCCTGTGTTAGTTTGCTGAGAATGATGGTTTCCAGTTTCATCCATGTCCCTGCAAAGGACCTGAACTCATCCTTTTTTATGGCTGCATAGTATTCCATAATATATATGTGCTACATTTTCTTTATCCAGTCTATCATTGATGAACATTTGTGTTGGTTCCAAATCTTTGCTATGGTGAATAGTACTGCAATAAACATACATGTGCATGTGTCTTTAGAATAGAATGATTTATAATCCCTTGGGTATATAGCCAGTAATGGGGTTGCTGGGTCAAATGATATTTCTGGTTTTAGATCCTTGAGTAATTGCCACACTGCCTTCCACAATGGTGGAACTAATTTACACTCCCACCAACAGTGTAAAAGTGTTCCTATTTCTCCACATCCTCTCCAGCATCTGTTGTTTCCTGACTTTTTAATGGTCACCATTTTAACCAGTGTGAAATGTTATCTCATTGTGATTTTGATGTGTGTTTCTCTAATGACTAGTAATGATGAGCTTTTTTTGGTATGTTTGTTGGCCACATAAATGTCTTCTTTTGAGAAGTGTCTATTCATACCTTTCACTCACTTTTTGATGGGATTGTTGGTTTTTTTCTTGTAAATTTGTTTAAGTTCCTTATAGATTCTGGATATTAGCCCTTTGTCAGATGGATAGATTGCAAACATTTTCTCTCATTCTGTAGGTTGCCTGTTCACTCTGATGATAGCTTTTGCTGTGCAGAAGCTCTTTAGTTTAATTAGATCCCATTTGTCAATTTTGGCTTTTGTTGCCATTGCTTTTGGTGTATTAGTCATGAAGTTGTTGCCCATGTCTATGTCTTGAATGGTATTGCCTATTCAAATCATGAGTGAACTCCCATTCACAATTGCTACAGAGGGAATAGAATACCTAGGAATACAGCTTACAAGGGATGTGAAGGAACTCTTCAAGGAGAATACAAACCACTGCTCAGGGAAGTAAGAGAGGACACAAACAAATGGAAAAACATTCCATGCTCATGGATAGGAAGAGTCAATATCGTGAAAATGGTCATACCACCCAAAGTAATTTACATTCAGTGCTATCCCCATCAAGCTACCATTGACATTCTTCACAGAATTAGAAAAAACTACTTTAAATTTCATAGAGAACCAAAAAAGAGCCCATATAGCCAAGACAATCCTAAGCAAAAAGAACAAAGCTGGAAGCATCATGCTACCTGACTTCAAACTACACAACGAGGCTACAGTAACCATAACAGCATGGTACTGGTACCAAAACAGATATATAGACCAACGTAACAGAACAGAGGGCTCAGAAATAACACCACACATCTACAATCATCTGATCGTTGACAAACCTGACCAAAACAAGCAATGAGGAAAGGATTCCCTATTTAATAAATGGTGTTGGGAAAACTGGCTAGCCATATGCAAAAAACTGAGACTGGACCCCTTCTGTACACCTTATAAAAAATTAACTCAAGATGGATTAAATATTTAAATGTAAGACATAAAACCATGAAAACTTTAGGGGACATTTCTTGTGATGAGTGTTTAAATACCCCACCAGAGGCAGGCTGGCTTTCCTGGATCTGACTTCCAGGGCTATGCTTCTTTGGGGGTACTTTTTTCTTTCATCATGTATGGCCTTTGAGCTGAATCAAACAAATGGTATAACATTCTGTAATACTTTATTTAGTCTTAAATCTATTTTAATTTATGTGAAATATGCTAGCTTTGCCTCTCAAAGGTTTGCTGGCATTTTCAATGTGTATGTCTCAGAGTATCAGCTGAGAATAGTGTGGCCACAGTCTAAAGCATTGGTGACAAGAATTCTTTTACTCATTCTTTTATTTACTCTTTAGTCTGCAAAAATTATTGAATGTTTCTATGTTCCAGGCTCTGTTTTAGGTATTGAGGTTTCAGCAGTGACCCAAACTAGCAAAAACTCTAGCTACATGGAGGTCACATTCTAGGAAGGACCAACACCCCCCAAGTGGGTAAAACATGGAGGGTGTCAGGTGGTGGTGAGTGCTATGGAAAAAAATGAAGGAGAGAAAACAGGGATGGTTTAGAGTAGGGTTTGCTATTCTAGAAGGGTGGTCAGTGAAGATCTTCCTGAGAAGCTGATATTTAAACAAAGACCCAAAGCTGAGGGATGGAGTTCTGCAGGTCTCTGGATGGTCTAATCTATTTCAGAAGCTCACTGAATGATGTTCCCTGTGTGTCAAACATTGCTCTGACAAGTAGGATCTAAAGACTGAGGAGCCAGAGCCTTTACCCTTCTTCTGCTCATGTGCAAAATTTAAAAGATGCTGCCCACGCATCACCTCTGGGTACCATGTAATGATCATGTAATGATTCTGTGATAACACACTGGGTCAAAGCAGGGCTGATTGGTACCCGGAGGTGATGCGTGGGCAGCATCTTTTAAATTTCCAAGATTTCAAAGGGCTTCAGTGAAGGAGGAGTGTCTCCCTGCAGCTCTGGGACATCCTGGCACACCTCAAAAGTCTTAACTATTAAATTTTCAGCTTATTTAATTACCAAGTAATGTAAGTTGCAAAGACATCATTCTCTTTTCTAATATTTTTTGGATTTTTCATCCTACCCCAGAGGACAGGGTGGAATCAGAGGTGAGCTGAGGGGTGGGTGCATCTGAGGTGAGGCTCAGCACTGCAGGGGTCTCGGGTGGGTAGCATCAGGACCTCAGCACTCAGGAATGGCTTGCTCCAGATGTGCTCTTGGAGACAAAGGCTACACCCTGACCCAGGTCTCTGGAGGAAAGGAGGGCTGTTTTAAAGACACCTATGATTGCATACAAAGCAGCAAAACGTCAGGAACAGAGTCGCTTCAAGAAACTGCTTCCTTTCTTTGTTAAATTTTCTATTCATTTTCATCATTGGCCTGAACAGCTTCACCATATAGTCTGTAGATAATTCAGCAGGAGCTAGTTGGGGAATGTTTAATGTGTACTTTCACTGGGGCAAAGATCTTTTGTAAGATGGGGGATTCGACTTTTTAAAAGCTAATGTAGGAATGCTGGTTGTAGCAGCTGCTTTGACACCACACCACATCTCCTGCATTTAGCTGCAGCTGTGGGAATAGCCCATGCCAGCTGCTGGTTCCCTACTAACAGTGTAGCTTTGCCCTGGGGACTGCTCTGCTGCCCCAGCCCTGGGCACTCACTCAACCTCAGGGAGCACAGACCAGAAGAGCTACCGCCTTCCAGCAGTGAGCACCTGGAGGTCAGCATCCACATCCTGTTCTCCGACTCTGAAGGACCATGCTGGGATATGTTCCACAGGCTTCTCAGCCAGAACCTAGCTGGATGGAGCCCTGATTATCTGCAGAGAAAGCTAGCTGTGAATTCACCCTTCCCTGGCTTTTCTGCTTTTCTTGTTCCCTCCTCTACTCTGGCTCCTGCTTCCTGGGATCCTGCCTCAGATGTCTGCCTGTAGCCAAATCCTCCTTGCAGGGCCTGCTTACAGGGGGATTCAAAAAGAACCATGACCACGTCTGCATTATGAGGACACACTCCCAAGGAGCAAACACTAGAAGTTTCATGTATGATTCATGAGAAAGTGAAGAAGTCCTACTAACATTACTGATAATTAATAGATGATGAAGGCTTGTATGTGTCTTTTTGCTGTGTTTTGTGGGAAATCTGGGGATTTATGATAGTCTTCAGACATATCTTATGACTTTCAAATGTCAACTATAGATGAAAACACATCTCAACAAAAAGTAAGATAACAGCTTGAATCCTACAGTACATGAAATTATCATTCACCAGGACCCAAAGTGATGTATCCTGGGGACAAAATGTTAATATTAAGAAATGTAAAAAATAGAACGTAAGTAAAGCCAAAAAGACACTGAAGTAATTAGATAAAAATCAACATTCATTTTTTCATTCTAGGAAAAGAAGTCCTAGAAAGGTAAGAAAAAAATGTATCCTTTTGGGCCGGGTGCAGTGGTTCACACCTGTAATCCCAGTACTTTGAGAGACTAAGACAGGCGGGTCACAAGATCAAGAGATTGAGACCATCCTGGCCAACATGGTGAAACCCCATCTCTCCCGAAAATACAAAAATCAGCTGGGCATGGTGGCAGGCACCTGTAGTCCTAGCTACTCGGGAAGCTGAAACAGGAGATTCCCTTGAACCCGGGAGGAGGAGGTTGCAGTGAGCCGAGATTGCACCACTGCACTCCAGCCTGGCGACAGCATGAGACTATGTCTCAAAAATAAAAATAAAAAAATAAAAACAAAAGTATCCTTTTGGCCATGTATTTTAGTAAACTGTATACTTTTACAACCAAATCATCATATAGCTTCTAAAACGAAAATCAGCAAAGAGACTAGGGTTAGCTACCTATCACCATTATAATTTTACATTGTGTGGAAGTCAATTAAACAAGATATGAATTATAAATTAAAAGACAATTTGGGGGAAGAACACTTTAATTTTTATTTTAATGATGCTCAAGACTATCAAATCTCTGGGAATAAAACATGAAATGGCCAAAATTGTTTAAAAGGATATATTTTCAAGCAGTAATTACAAGCAACAATGAAGGAATACAGTAGAAATGGAGATGTCGTTTATCATATATAAAAGCACCCTAAATCTCTAGTGATAAGTCTGATGAGGTATGCACAAGGTCTAAATGCTGAAAATTAGAAACCCATTTCTCCAGAGATGTGAAAGAGTGTTTGGACAAACGCAGAAGCATCAAGGCTCTCTAAATACTTCAACAATGATTTTCATGCAATTCCCATGAAAGCATCCATAGAAAACTTTTTTGGAAAATCAAACCTTATAAAGCATCCATATCTATAATATAGAGAGCTGCAAGAAGAGGAGTAGCTCCAACTCAGATGTTCCATGCGGTGAGAGTCGAGCATGGCCTCTTTGGGAATACAGAGGCCCTGCCAATCTCAGCAAGAGCAGTTTTTGGGGGTGGGGGTGGGTGCCGCTATAGAGGCAGGGAGAGGTCAAGGACAGAAGTCTATATTCCTCAGCCCCCTCTCCTCTTTTCCCACATATACATCCATATATACACACACATATATATGTATATTTGCACGTATATGTATATACATATATATGTTTATGTGTATATATGTATAAATGTACATATGTATATACATATACTTATATATACATATGTGTGCGTATATATATACATATAGATACATATAGATTCATGTGTGACTTAGGAGGGATACTTCTGAGAAACGCATCCTTGGGTGATTTCATCATTGTGTGAACCCCACAGAGTGACACACAAACCTAGCTGGTGCAGCTGTTACACCCCCAGGCTCTATGCTACAACATATTGTTGCTCCTGGGCTACAAACCTGCACAGGGTATGACTGCACTCAGTACTGTAGACTGTTATAACACAGTGGTGAGGATGTGTGTATCTAAATATATCTAAGCATTGAAAAGGTACAGTAAAAATATGGCATCAAAGATTAAAAAAATGGCACACCCCTATGGAGCACTTACCATGAATGGAGCTTGCAGGACTGGAAGTTGCTCTGGGTAAGTCACTGGGTGGGTGGTGAGTGAATGTGAAGGCCTAGGACATTACTGTACACTACTATGGGCTACACTAAATGTATTTTTAAAATTCTTTTTTTTGATAGTAAATTAACTTTACTTATTGTAACTTTTTACTTTACAAATTTTTAAACTTTTATTTTTTTAACTTTTTGACTTTGTTGTAATAACACTTAGCTTAAAACACAAACACATTATATGGCTGTACAAAAATATTTTCTTTCTCTATATCCTTATTCTATAAAGTTTTTTTGTTTCTTTTTTTTTTTTACTTTTTAAACTTTTTTTTGGTTAAAAACTAAGATATGAACACACACATTAACTTAGGCCTACACATGGTCAGGATCATCAATATCACCGTCTTCCTCCTCCACATCTTGTCCCACTGGAAGGTCTTCAGGGGAAATAACACTCATGGAGCTGTCATCTCCTATGGTAATGATGCCTTCTTCTAGAATCCCTCCTGAAGGACCTGCCTGAGGCTGTTTTACAGTTAACTTTAAAATAGAAGAAGCACACTCTAAAATAACAATAAAATGTATACCATAATAAATACATAAGCCAGTAACAGTCATTTATTATCAAGCGTTATATACTGTACATAATTGTATGTGCTCTACTTTATACGACTGGCATCTCAGTAGGTCCGTTTATAATAGCACATACGTGTGTGTTTATATAGCACACACACACACATATATATATATATAGACACACACACAAATACACACACATGTAAAACTTATCCAAGTTAGACAATGACATAGAAGAAATAAAAGTTCCTCTTGACCCTATCACCATCCTAAACTTCTGTCTGAAGATGGCCAACTCTTTTAATCAGCTATATATCTTTTATGTTTTATCTCTAAATTAACACAGACTATAAAAGTACATACTTTTGTGCTGTGTTTTTCTTTTCTTAATTTTATATTCTGCAGTATGTGTGATTCAGAGCCTATTCAGTCATTTCCTTATGGGTAGACAAATAGCATGTTTCCAGCTGTTTTCTTCTGCAGTGTTGTAAGCAATGATCTTGCACGTGTCTCCGAGTGTTACTTTTCTGGAGAGTGAACTGGAGGCTGGGTTTTCTCAGGCAAGCAGGAGGTAGGAGTCTCTGCAGGCAGAGGGAGGATGGGGGAGAAGTAAGTGTTGCTGGGGAGGCACTGGACCATTTCTGAGGAGCAGTGGATGGGCAACTGAAGCAAGCGAAAGGGCTGCCGAGACCAGGTCCTAGGCTTGTCCACGGCAGGGCAGGGGGTGTGGCAAGGTAGGGTAGGGTAGGAGGTAGGGTGGTGGCTATAGGTCCTGACTAGGAGCAGCCCTTGGTCCTGAATCCAGCTCCTCTGAGGCCCAGGAGCCATCTCACTTCTTTCCCCAGGCAGGCAGACAAGGGTTGCAGTTCTCAAAGTGAGGCCTCTAGACCAGCAGCCCCAGCAGTGCTGGAGAACTTATTAGAATGCACATTCTTGGGTCCCACCCTCGAGTCAGGAGCTCCTGGAGTGGGCCCACCCATGTGTCCTTTGAGGAGCCTTCGAGGTGATGTTAATGCACACTAATGTCTGAGAACCCCTGCTTAAAACTCCATGGAGACTCAGCAACACACACGTAGATTATTATTTCTTCCTCTGGGTGCCTTTTCCCAACCTTCTCCTTAGTTTCTAACATGTTTTGATGTTTAGGGTTTATCTAACACTGCTCAATACATGCTTTTGATCAGGGGACCTGTACCAGTCTGTGGCCTGTTAGGAACTGGGCTGCACAGCAGGAGGTGAGACGTGGGCGAGGGAACATTACAGCCTGAGCTCAGCCTCCTTTCAGATCAGTGGCAGCATCAGATCCTCATAGGAGAGCGAACTCTGTTGTGACCTGTGCGTGTGAGTGATCTAGATTGTGCACTCCTTATGAGAATCTAATGCCCAACAATCTGAGGTAGAACAGTTTCATCCTGAAACCCTAAGCCTGTGCCCCCTCCCATGTGCCCCCACCCATGGAAAAATTGTCGTCCACAAAACCAGTCCCTGGTGCCAAAAAGTTAGGGACCACTACTCTTGGTTGCCGCCACACTATTATTTCCAGGAAGGAATAATTATGCCTGGCTGGGGATCCTGGAGATTAAGCAGTTGCCCAAGAGGCCACAGCTCATTGGCAAGTGCAGGGCTGTCTCCATGTCCTGGCCGGCAGACCCTAAACATCATGGGGACCTCAGGACAGCTAGGTCCCCAGTCACAGACTAGTTCACACAGTCTGGTCCCCGCTGATCCTCCCTGACCAGACCAGACTGGGCTAGGAGGATAAAGACCCAAATCTCTTTTCTTTATCCTACTGTGAAATTGCAAAGAAAAACTCTTCTTTGCTCTGTCCAGTTGACACTTTGTCAGCTCTTGGAGTCACCAGGGACAGGCGAGGGCCTGGAAAGCAGGGTCATTTCCAGGGGATAGGGACGAGGTAGGGACAGTAACTATCCCCATGTGTCCACCCAGCTGTGCCATCCCTGTGGGCTGCTCCCTTCCCAGGACTGGCCGGCTGGGCTGAGGCAGTTTGAGGGGTGTCCCCTGGCTCTTCAGATTCATGGTCAGCCTCTCGCTATGGCAAGGCTGGGGAGGGGCCGTTTTACACAGACCCTTCCTGACATTCAGTGCCCCACCCCACCTGCCCATGCATTCTAGAATCAGCTCTACAGTGAGGGCTTGTTGTGCTTCAACTCTGTGAGAGGAGAGGTGTCCTGGTACTGGCACCACTGCTGCCTCCCCGCCCTCCCTGGGCCCTCCTCAGGACAGGGTTCTGGGGTGAGAAGTATATGTGCAGAACAGCCCCCAAGACAGGCTGCTGGAGCATCAGAACCTGTCACCTGAAGACCCATCTCACAGGCTGCTGTTAGGGCCAGACGGCGGACACTGCAGGGGTGTCAGTGGGGGCTGCTCCACGGAAGCACTAGAGGCAGAGCCACTGGACTTCCTGAGCAGCTTCGGTCTGCTCTGTGATCTCTGCAAATTCCTGGACAGACATTTTTCTGGCGCTGCTGCTGAGGTTTGCTCAACAGAGACGGCCCTGGCCGACAGCTGGAGATACGCAGGTAACAAATCACCTGCTGCAAGAACACTCAGAAAAATAAGAGTGAAGGAGGGAAAATAAAGTTCACTATCTTCTTACAAAATATGTGGAAATGTTTGAATGTGGAAAGTGATACCGGGAACTGGATCCAGGCTGGTAAGTGTCCTGGAGTCCACACAGCATGGAGAACTTCCACAGGCCAAAGCATCCGGGTGGTGCTGGGCTGTTTCTCTGGCTCACTGTGGGGAATAGAAGAGCACCCAGACCTGTCTGAAGGGAAGTCCAGCAGTGCAAAGAGGCCCGAGAACTGCATTCTTCTCAAATCTCCATCCTGATTGTTAAAATGAGGCCCAAAGGAAAACAGTTTTCAAAATCACAAATATGGAAAGGAGAGCAAAAGGCAAGACATATTCCATAGTGAGGACAATCGATTCCAAAGTTCTTACTGACTCAACTTTGAAGCCATCCAGAATAGGCAGATTGTAAGCATCTATAACCAAATGCATTAGTTGAATTTAATTTAAACAGGAGAAAGAAGAAAAGAGTAATTTGCCCTTACGATGCAATTTAAAAATATTGATCTGGAATTTTTTGGCAATTGCTTCGGTGTACCCCAACTATCCTGGTGTCTCCTTCTGCTAATGGAAAATAAAGATAGGCAGCCTCTTCTCAATAACTCCTGAGTGGCTTCCTGAGCTACTCAGACATTTCAGATGTGCTAATGTTTTTCCAAAGAGATAAAACTGGGTGGTCTGGAGGGGAAGCTAAGCTCTAGTTTACATTACTCTCCAGAGGGCAAACGACAGCCCTGCCGCCGCTGCCCTTCTCTCCCCCTCTTTGGCAATTCCGCTATTGAGGTCTTTCATTCCTTTTCAGATTTTCTCTAGACCATGTGGTGGTTCTCCTGGTGGAATTGAGTTATTTACTTGTAGGTAAGATTAAACCTTAAACTCAATTACCCGTAGAATTCCAATGGTTTAATTTGGGCAACTGTTGGAGTGAAGTGGACGTGTGAAAACAGTCCTGGAGACAGCCCATTTATAACTGATCAGACAGCAAACCAGCAGATGCCAGCCAGCCTGGTGTGGTGCTGCGCGCTCCATCCATGGACGCACCCCCAGCACCATGCACTTGCCTTGGAGGTGGGCTGGTGTTGGCGTTAAAGCTTAGGCATATTGGGGCTTGTCACCAGAAGGACTTGGGGGTGCTCATGTTTATTTTGGTTCCTGCCTTTCAATTAAAGTATAGTACATTGTTCCATTTTTTCAGTCACTTGTTTAATTGTGAGATTATGGGCTATCATAAAACCTTCATTGCTCTCGTATTTCTTCTTGGCAAGGCAAAGAAAAGTTAATTTGGGATTAGCTCCAGAAGCATTTTGACGAGCCTTGCCACTATTTATCACTCCAAAGACACTGACAGCGCTAATGAATGTCTGGGTTTGTGTATCATTTTGTAAACACATAGCGCCCCCAAGGTGGTGCCAATTAAACTCCCAATGAAGGATTAATGAGGGCCCATCTGAAAGACGCAATGATCCCTTTTGACGATTTCCAGGAGGCTTGGCCTGAACACAGCAGCAGTATGTGTGGCTTGCGGGAGGAATCTGTCCCTTCATGACCCCCCACTGATGTGTGCGGGGGGTGGGGGCTTCTGCTCCCCAAAATGACATTGATCCCAGCTGCAGCTAAGAGTGTAGTGACGCGTGCAGGGCCCCGCACAGCCGGAGAAGAGGGCCGGTGCTGAGGCAGTCTCAGGCCAGCTGGGAACAGGGGTGGAGCTATCTGCCAAGGGAGGTGGGAGGAAAAAGATGAGGTGAACACCAGCTAGATTGCAAGGTGAGCTCTCACCTCAGCTGAGCAGGCCCAGGCTCCAGGGAGATGCAAGTGATCTGCCTTGGGCAATCAGTGAGACTGACAGATAGGGGTTCTGTTGGCTCTAGGCAGCTGGGTGACCTGTCACTCCACTCACAGGGAGGCAGCTGAAGGAGCTGTCTGTGCAGACTGTTTATTTTCAAACCTAGATTTATGTCTTGCTATTTGTTTGTAGTTCCTTCCTGTTAAAGTAACAATCTCAGACTTTGTCTCCCCATTCAGGCACCAAAGGACAAACAGCAATATTGTGTTGAAATGCTGTCAGGAGACTGAGAATCTGGGGTGGGGGCACCCTGGCCCCAGAAATCATGTGCAGGAACCAGCTCTTCATCCCACACAGAGTCACCAGTCAACACCTCTTAAAGCCATGCCCCTCAAGATCATTTTCTCTCCAATTTTAGGACAGAACAAAAAGTTGACTGAAAGTCAAGGTTCAGCTGAAAGGTCTGATTCTCCCACACACATTTTACACAGAGTCCCACGTGGCAAAGAAACAACCCAGCAGGATTGGACAGGTCGTGACCATCGCTGCTTTCCACCTTCCCTTTCCAACTCAAGGACACCAAGTCAGAGGCTCAGCTGCCTGCCAAAGTCGCCCAGCTACTGAAAGATGGCAAGGGAGGTGGAGCCCTGATGCCTCCAGGTCACTGCCCCCCAACTCCTGCGGGACTCTCAGCAAAGGCAGTGTTCTGTTCCCTAGGAACCCCACCCTGTGCCACACTACACCATCAGCCATGGTCTCTTCTGCATCCGTCTAGAAAATACTGGTACTCATTTACACAAGTGACGCAGGAATATATTTTTGTTACAAAATAATCAAATAATATAATAGAGCAAAAAACAGAATTTTCATTTTGTCTTCTACAGTCTATCTCCTTTCTAAGTCTTTTAAAAAATGTTTAATATTTGCACATATCCACAAATGAGAATATGGGACAACTCTCCTTTCTCATATACTATTATGCCTTGGAGATTTTTTCCAACTTAACATATATAGATCACTCTTATTCTTTTCAAACTGTTGGGTAACTTATCACAATAGAAATATATTTTGATTTATCCATTCCCCCAATGATGGACATCCAGATTGCTTCTGTTATTTAAGTCAATATTTTACTGAGGTATAATTTTCATAGGGAAATATGCACAAATCATAAGAGTGCAGTTCAAAGAATTTTCACAAAGAGAACACTCAGAGGCACATCAAGAAAGAGATTTTACAGAACTCCAGGGGCACCTCTCCTTCCAGCCACCCCTTGCTTCTCCTTGAGTGGCCACTGTGTTGACTTGCAATTCCTGTAGTGCCAAATTCCACTGTAAGGTTCAAGAGAAATGGTGACAGCCAGAGCCCTTGTCTTATTCCCAACCTCAGAAGCTTTCAGTAGCACACCAGATGTATGATGTATTCTCAATCAGACTAAGGAACTTCCTTTCTGTTTGAGCTTTCTTGCACAGTGTTTGTCAGGACTCCATGTTGAACTTTATTAAATATCCTTTCTGCATCTATGGCCTTGTGGATTCAGGATGGGTGGGCAAAGAACCTGTCTATGCTGGGCACCGCCTCGTTTGCAAACTCTGAAAGATACTGGAAACACACTCGGTCTTCCATAAATGTCTTTGTGAGATGTGAATCCTTAGTCTCTTCCTCTCCATCCACCCTAGTGGAGTTCTGTAGAAAAAAGTACAAGCAAAATGAGTATGGGAACCACTGCAATCAATCTATCAGAAAAATACCAAATGAGGAGAAGTCTAAGCAGAGAATTATAATTTGGGTAGGTGGTGTGATGGTCACTTTAGAGACAGTGGTCAGGGAAGACCTAAGGAAGTGAACTTGAAGCTAAAAACTGTAGAAAGGGAAGGAGCCAACTTGCAAATATCTGGTAGAATTTTCCAGAAAGAACAGAAAATGAAAAGACCTTGATAATGTGGGATTTGGAAGTAACAGTAAAAAGTTTTCATATTGATAAGAGTAGAATGGAGGGAAGTATTTAGCAAGAGAGTGAGATCATTTATCATCTAAAAACAATCTTCACAGTAACATCCAGACTGATGTTTAATCCCATACTTGGGTACTACAACCTAGCCAAGCTGACAAAATTAACCACATGTAGTATGGGATCATATACTAATTTTGTGAGTTACTCTACTTTAAAAATTAAAGCCCAGCTATACTGTAGAATTCTCAAGTAATTCTCAGACAATATTACTGGCCTGCACAGAGTGATTTAACATTATAAAAATAAACAGCCTGGACCTAGTCAGTAGTGATTCCTTCACTTCTGTTTTCTTCTATTCTGACTTTCCTGGGACTTGAACCTGGAGGCCCGGTTGGCGGTGCTGGGCAGTGACCTCAACGCGGCATCTCAGGCTTTGTTTGTGGGGTGGAGAGAGAGCCTTGGGGCCCCTGGGCTGGTTGGTTGTGTGCCCTTCTTCTGGGCCCTGGGAACTCTGAGAATAGAGTTACTTCTTTCCAGGACTGTTATTTATTACATCTTTGGGGCAGGTTTATAGATGTGTTATTTGCTTGAACATTGTTATTTATTTTACAAAATTTCAGGCATATCCTGTGTGTCAGCACCATAAAACTATAAAAAATGTTTTAAATAAACAATGCTTGGCAGGAGGGGCCAAGATGGCTGAATAGAAACAGCTCCTGTCTGCAGCTTCCAGAAAGACCAATGCAGAAGGCAGGTGATTTCTGCATTTCCAATTGAAGTACTCAGTTCATCTCACTGGGACTGGTAAGGTGGTGGGTACAATCCACAGACAGTGAGCAGAAGCAGAGTGGGACGTTGCTTCACCCAGAAGTGCATGGAGCCGGAGGACCTCCCTCCCCTAGTCAAGGGACATGGTGAGGGACTGTGCTGCCTGCCCAGGGTACCATGCTTTTCCCATGGATTTTTGCAATCCTCGGATCAGGAGTTCCCCCCATGAGCCTACACTACCAGGACCCCAGGTTTCAAGCACAAAACTGGGCAGCTGTTTGGGCAGGCACCAAGCTGCAGGAGCTTTTTCATAATCCAGCAGCACCTGGAACTCCAGTGAGACAGGATAACTGTCCACTCCCCTGGAAAAGGGGCTGAAGAACCACTGGCTTGAAATTCTCACTGGCAGCACAGCAGTCTGGAGTTGAGCTGGGATGTCTGAGTTTGGTGGGGGGAGGGGCGACCACCATTACTGTGGCTTTAGAGGCGGTTTTCCCCTGACAGTGCTAAGGAGGCTGGGAGATTTGGACTGGGCAGAATTCACCACAGCATGACAAAGTGGCTGTGGCCAGACTGCTTCTCTAGATTCCTCCTCACTGGGCAGGACATCTCTTCAGGAAATCTAGCAGCTCCTCAGGGGCTTACAGATAAAACTCTCATCTCCCTGGGACAGAGCACTTGAGGTGAGGGGCAGCATGGTCTCAGATTCTGCAGACTTAATCTCTCCTGCCTGCTGGCTCTGGAGAGTCTAGGTGATCTGGATGAGAGAGACTCCTTCAGCACAGCATGCCAGCTCCTCTAAGGGCCAGTCAGACTGCTTCCTTGGGTGGGTCCCTGACCCCCTGCCTCCTGATTGGGTGAGACCTCCCAACGGGGATCTCTAGATACCTCATATAGGAGAGTTCCAGCTGACATCATGTCTGTGCCCTGCTGGGATGAAGCTTCCAGAGGAAGGGGCAAGGAGCAATCTTTGCTATTCTACAGCCTCCACTGGTGATACCCAGGCATACAGGGTCTGCTGTGCACCTCCAGCAAACTGTAGCAGACCCGTAGAAGAGGGGCCTGACTGTTAGAAGACAAAGTAACAAACAGAAAGCAACAACATCAACATCAACAAAAAAGACCCCCACACAAAAGTCCCATCCAAAGGTCATCAGCCTCAAAGATCAAAGGTAGATAAATCCACGAAGATGAGGAAAAAACATTGCAAAATCGCTGAAAATTCCAAAAGCCAAAATGTCTCTTCTCCAAATGATTGCAACTCCTCTCCAGCAAGGACACAAAACTGGATGGAGAATGAGATTGACGAATTGACAGAAGTAGGCTTCAGAAGGTGGGTAACAAAAAACTCCTCTTAGCTGAAGGAGTATGTTCTAACCCAATGCAATGAAGCTGAGAACCTTGATAAAGGGTTACAGAAAGTGCTAACTAGAAAAATCAGTTTAGAGAGGAACATAAATGGCCTGATGGAGCTGAAAAACACAGCACGAGAACTTCCTGGACCATACACAAGTATCAATAGCCGAATCAATCAAGTGGAAGAAAGGATATAAGAGATTGAAGACCACCTTGCTGAAATAAGACACACAGACAAGATTGGAGAAAAAACATAAAAAGGAATGAACAAGCCACCAGGAAATATGGGTCTATGTGAAAAGAACAAACCTATGATTGATCGTTGTACCTGAAAGTGATGGGGAGAATGGAACCAAGTTGGAAAACACACTTCAGGGTATTATCTAGGAGAACTTCCCCAACCTAGAAACACAGGCCGACATTCAAATTCAAATTCAACATTCAGATTCGGAACACCACTAAGATACTCCACAAGATCAACCCCAAAACACGTAATCATCAGATTCTCCAAGGTCGAAATGAAGAAAAAAATGTTAAGGACAGCCAGAGAGAAAGGTAAGGTCACCTACAAAGGGAAACCCATCAGACTAACATTGGATCTCTCTGCAGAAACCCTACAAGCCAGAAGAGAGTGGGGGCCAGTATTCAACATTCTTTAAGAAAAGAATTTGCAACCCAGAATTTCATATCCAGCCAAACTAAGCTTCATAAACAAAGAAGGAATAAAATCCTTTACAGACAAGCAAATGCTAAGGGATTTTGTCACCACCAGGCCTGCCTTACAAGAGCTCCTGAAGGAAGCACTAAATATGGAAAGAAAAAACTCATACTCATCACTGCAAAAACACATCAAAGTATAAAGATCAGTGACTCTATGAAGAAACTGCATCCACGAGTGTGCAAAATAACCAGTAACATCACGATGACAGGATCAAATTCGCACATAACAATATTAACCTTAAATGTAAATGGACTAAATGCCCCAATTAAAAGACACAGACTGGCAAATTGAATAGAGTCAAGACCCATCAGTGTGCTGTATTCAGGAGACCCATCTCATGTGTATAGACACACATAAGCTCAAAATAAAGAGATGAAGGAATATTTACCAAGCAAATGGAAAGCAAAACAAAACAAACAAACAAAAAAAGCAGGGCTTGCAATTCTACTCTCTGACAAAACAGAGTTTACACCAACAAAGATCAGAAAAAGACAAAGAAGGGCATTAGGTAATGGTAAAGAGATCAGTCCAACAAGAAGAGCTAACTATGCTAAATATATATGCACTCAGTGCAGGAGCACCCAGATTCATAAAACAAGTTCTTAAAGACCTACGAAGAGACAGACTCCCACACAATAATAATGGGAGACTTTAACACCCCACGGTCAATATTAGACAGATCAATGAGACAGAAAATTAATAAGGATATTCAAGACTTAAACTCAGCTCTGGATCAAGTGTACCTAACAGATATCTGCAGAACTCTTCACCTCAAATAAGTAGAATATACATTCTTCTCAGTGCCACATGGCACTTACTTTAAAATTGGCAACATAGTTGGAAGTAAAACACTCCTCAGCAAATGCAAAAGAACTGAAATCATAATAAACAGTCTCTCCAATCACACTACAATTAAATTAGATCTCAGGATAACGAAACTCACTCAAAACTGCACAACTACATGGAAATTAAACAAACTGCTCCTGAATGACTCCTGGGTGAATAACAAAATCAAGGCAGAAATCAAGAAGTTCTTGGAAACCAATGAGAACAAAGAGACAATGTACCAGAATCTTTGGGACACAGCTGAAGCAGTGTGAAGAGGGAAATTTATAGCACTAAATGCCCACATCAGAAAGCTGGAAAAATCTCAAATCGACAGTCTAACATCACAATGAAAAGAACTAGAGGGGAAGAGCAAACAAATTCAAAAGCTAGCAGAAGACAAGAAATAACTAAGGTCAAAGAAGAACTGAAAGAGATAGAGACATGAAAATCCCTTCAAAATATCAATGAAACCAGGAGCTGATTTTTTGAAAAAATTAACAAAATAGATAGACCACTAGCTACAATAATAAAGAAGAAAAGAGAGAAGAATCAGATAGACACAATAAAAAATGATAAAAAGGAAATTATCATTGATCCCACAGAAATACAAACTATCATCAGAGAATGCTGCAAACACCTCTACACAAATAACATAGAAAATCTAGAAGAAATGGATAAATTCCTGGACACATACACCCTCCCAAGACTAAACCAGGAAGAAATCGAATCCCTGAATAGACCAACAGCAAGTTCTAAAATTGAGGCAATAATTAATAGACTACCAACCAATAAAAGCCCAGGAGCAGACAGATTCACAGCCAAATTCTACCAGAGGTACAAAGAGGAGCTGGTATCACTCCTTATTAAACTATTCCAAACAATCGAAAAGGATGGACTCCTCCCTAACTCATTTTATGAGGCCAGCATCATCCTGATACCAAAACCTGGCAGAGAAACCACTGAAAAGAAAACTTTAGGCCAATATCCCTGCTGAACTTTGATGTGAAAATCCTCAATAAAATACTGGCAAACCAAATCCAGCAGCACATCAAATAGCTTATCCACCACAATCAAGTAGGCTTCATCCCTGGGATTCAAAGCTGGTTCAAATTACACAAATCAATAAATGTCATCCATCATATAAAGAGAACCAATGACAAAACAACATGATTATCTCAATAGACGCAGAAAAGGCCTTCAGTAGAATTCAACATCCCTTCATGCAAAAAACTCTTAATAAACTAGGTATTGATGGAACATATCTAAAAATAATAAGAGCTATGTATGACAAACCTATAGCCAATATCAAACAGAAGGGGCAAAAGCTGGAAGCATTCCCTTTGAAAACCGGCACAAGACAAGGATGCCCTCTCTCATCACTTTTATTTAACATAGTATTGAAAGTCCTGGCCATGGCAATCAGGCAAAAGAAAGAAATAAAGGGTATTCAAATAGGAAAAGAGAAAGTCAAAATGTCTCTGTTTGCAGATGACATGATTCTATATTTAGAAAACCCCATTGTCTCAGCCCCAAAACTCCTTAAGCTGATAAGCAACTGTAGCAAAGTCTCAAGATACAAAATTATTGTGCAAAAATCACAAGCATTCCTATAGACAAGCAGAGAGCCTAATCATGAATGAACTCCTTTTCAGGATTGCTGCAAAGACAATAAAATACCTAGGAATACAGCTTACAAGGGATGTGAAGGACCTCTTCAAGGAGAACTACAAACTACTGTTCAAGGAAATAAGAGAGGACACAAACAAGAGGAAAAACATTTCATGCTCACGGATAGGAAGAATCAATATCATGAAAATGGTCATACTGCCCAAAGTAATTTATAGATTCAGTGCTATTCCCACCAAACTATGATTGACATTCTCCAGAAAATTAAAAGAAACTATTTTAAATTTCATATGGAACCGAAAAAGAGTCCATATAGCCAAGACAATCCTAAGCAAAAAGAACAAAGCTGGAGGTGTCACACAACCTGACTTCAAACTATTCTACAAGACTATAGTAACCAAAACAGCATGGTACTGGTACCAAAACAGATATATAGACCAGTGGAACAGAACAGAGACCTCAGAAATAACACCACACATCTACAACAATCTTACCTTTGACAAACCTGACAAAAGCAAATAATGGGGAAAGATTCCCTATTTAATAAATGGTGCTGGGAAAACTTCCTAGCCATATGCAGAAAACTGAAACTGGACCCCTTCCTCATACCTTACACAAAAATTAATTAAAGATGGATTAAAGACTTAAATGTAAAACCCAAAACTATAATAATCCTAGAAGAAAACCTAGGCTATACCATTCAGGACATAGGCATGGGCAAAGACTTCATGAATAAAACACAAAAAGCAATTGCAACGGAAGCCAAAATTGACAAATGGGATCTAAATAAACAAAAGAGCTTCTGCACAGCAAAGAAACTAGCATCAGAGTGAATAGGCAACCCACAGAATGGGAGAAAATGTTTGTAATCTACCCCTCTGACAAAGGTCTAATATCCAGAATCTGCAAGGAACTTAAACAAATTTACAAGAAAAAAAAACCCCATCAAAAAGTGGGCAAAATATATAAACAGATACTTCTCAAAAGAAGACATTTATGTGGCTAAAAAACATATGAAAAAAGCTCATTATCACTGATCATTAGAGAAATGCAAATCAAAACCACAATGATATACCATCTCACGCTAGTCAGAGTGATGATTATTAAAAAGTCAGGAAAAACTAGATGCTGGCAAGGCTGTGGAGAAATGGGAGCACTTTTACAATGTTTGTGGGAATATAAATTAGTTCAAACATTGTGGAAGACACTGTGGTGATTCCTTGAGGATCGAGAACCAGAAATACCATTTGACCCAGCAATCTCATTACTGGGTATATACCCAAAGGAATATAAATCAGTCCACGGTAAAGACACAGGTTCACCTATGTTTACTACAGCACCATTTACAATAGCAGTGACATGGAATCAACCCAAATGCTCATCAATAATAGACTGGATAAAGAAAATCTGGTACATGTACACCATGCAATACTAGGTAGCCATAAAAAGAATGAGAACATGTCCTTTTTCAGGACATGAATGAAGCTGGAAGCCATCATCCTCAGCAAACTAACACAGGAGCAGATAACCAAACACCGCATGTTCTCACTCATAAATGGGAGTTGAACAATGAGAACACATGGACACAGGGAGGAGAACAACACACACGGGGGCCTGTCAGAGGGTGTGGGGCGAGGGGAGGGAGAGCATTGGGACAAATATCTAATGCATTCAGGGCTTAAAATCTAGATGACGGGTTGATAGATGCAGCAAACCACCATGGCACATGTATACCTATGTAACACACCTGCACATTCTGAACTTAAAGTAAAATTTTAAAAAAATGCTTATGGTTCCATCCTAGGACTCTGATTCATAGAAAGATACATATTAAAGGAGAATTCATAAACTTCTAAGATGCAATATTTACATTTTTGTAGAGGTAAAAAATGAGGCCAACAGACTGGAAATGTTCAACATTACATGAATGTAACATGGCCAGGTCACTACTGAGTTCTGTGTTTTCTGGCATTAGGAATGCTGCTTATTATTCATATAATGATCATGCACATTATTCTCACAGTATACTAAGGGCCCCAATCCACAGGGGTGTGAAACTTCAAAGGCAAGGGCCTAGAGCTCACGGTGAGTGCCGAAGGATGGCGCACAGCCTGGGACAGTGTGGCTTTTACTCCATGCCGGCCTGTCCTTGCTTCTTCCTTTCACACTCAATCAAAGGTGGTCTCCCACAAACAGACGTCATTCCTGTTAGGGGTCAAGTGATATTGTGATGAGATTAGGTGGTGTTTTAACTGAACAGAAATGCTCAAACTCTGTCCCATATCACAGCTGCGCCTCTCTGGAAAAACCTAGAGGGCAATACACACTCAAGGATGTACCTTCAAGAAGTATGTTGGCTCATAGGCTCCTGTTCAGGATTGCCTGGGCAAGGGAGGCAGAGCATCCTCCTCCTCCATGGAGCCCAAAGGCCCTGGAGAACCATGAGAAATGGAAGAAAGCCATAAGAAGGCAGAAGGTGCCTGAGACACTGGATAATGACATATGGGCTGGCAGAATTAGGGCACCTGCAGGGAGAGGAGGGAAGAAGGGTGGGGCAGAGGGAAGGGTGGAGCAAGGGAGGTAATACCAGGCACTGCAGAGACTGACAAAAGCATGTGGTACATGGGGCATGAGGCATAAGCTAGCACAAATCAGAGATGACACATAGATATTAGGTTCTTTAAAAGGACCATGAGGAAGAGGCAAAATTGGAGAACTTCAGGAAGAAGCAATTGAGCACTAATTGAAGACAGGTTCACCTGTCTGCACAAATTAGGGTCAGAAGTTCATCTCCAAAACTCCCAAAACTCTTTTAGAACATTAACATGACTTGCTTGTGAAAAGCAAAGAGGAATATCTTGATGTGACCTCTTCCTTCCAGAGGTGGCCCTGGGAAAGCACATTTATTAGCCGCCTCCTCTTTAACTTGTCCCGGTTGTCCGATATCTGTCCTCTGTGCCTTGCTTGTTGGAAATTCTCACCTGCTTAGATGGCTCTTACACACACACATACACACACACACACACACACACACACACACACAGGCCTCCTTGGAAAGGGAAGTGGGGGAATTGATGCCAGATGTGCACATGCACCACAGGATGGATGTGTTGGGATACTAGCTTGTCTCTGCACACCTCGTAACGAGCGGCCCTTTCCTTTGGGGCTGGCCATCTGTGATTCGGTGACAGTGGACTGGTTCTGCCTTGTCAGCCTTACCTTCATCGGACTGAGTCATACACTCAATTACCTGGCTGGGTTTTCTCCTCTGTGCATTAAAGAGAGATGCCCTCAGACTGTATCCTAGAAGGAAGGGCTGGACATTAGAAATGTGGGCAGATGGGAGGTGACTTGCTCCTTTTATCTCAGAAATTGGCAATAAATTTGTTTTGGCCTTCTCATCCCTATGTATTTGAATTTGGAAATTTAAAGCTCTCTTTGGAAAAAAATTTGCAGGGAGCAGGTGGGAGTGGAGTTACAGAGCTGGATGGAGGCAGCCCCTATTAAGTAGACGAACTGACTATCATTACTACGTGGACAATCATTTATTCTTTTTTTAAGATTAATAAATGTGGTGTCATTTTCCTTCTAAAAATATTTTTGTTATGGTGAAATATTGACTACAACCTAAGTTTCTAGCAATGGAAGGTTAGGAACCTATGTATGCACTTTGGTCGCATTTGTGCATTTGCTTGTTTCTGTTCCTTCTTCTTAGGTGAGGTCTAACATACATTCATTTCAATGAGCAAAGGGAAATGATCCTAAAGGTACAGCTCAATAAATTCATATATATATATATACACACACATATATATAACCACTTCCCAGACCTCTTAGAACATTTCTCCTCAAACTTGTCATTGTGCATTCCCCAGACCATATACTCCTTCTTTCAGGGATCACCTATTCTGACTTCAACCACCATTGATTAGTTTTAACTGCTGTTAACCATCATATAAAAAAATTATAGAAGATGTACATTGCTGTGTCTAGTTCCATTTGCTCAATATGGTGCCTGTGAGACTTATTCATGTATTCATATAGCAGGGATATGTTCTGAGTCATTTCCAGATTTAGACTACTTTATGTATTTAAAGCTGCTGCAAACATTCTTATGCAAGTACTCTGATTGATAGATGCAATCATTTCCCTTGGGCCGTTTAATTTTAACCTATCTGTCTCTCATATTTAAAACATGCCTCTTTTAAAGGGCATATACTTGAGTTTTTTTTTTAATCAGGTTTGGAAATTTCAACCTTTTAATTGAAGTGCTTAGATCATTTATATTTAACATCATCACTGATATAATTGGGTGTAGGGCTTTCGTTTTGGTATTTGCTTTCTAATTATTGTATCCATACTTTTTTATTTGACTCTACTTTCCAGACTTCTATTGGATGAATCAAGTTTTTACACATTTTATTTCCTCTCCTTTACCAGATTTCTAGTTTTATATTTGTTGCATTGTTCTTTTAGTAACTATCATGAATATTTTAATACATATCCTTGAAATATTGTAATCTACCTCAAATTAATACTTTTATTGTGTTGAAAATAATGCACAACTTTATAACTGTTATCTATATATATTTCCTCCACTGTTTGTGCTATTGTTGACATGCATTTTGCTTCACAAATGTGATGGACCCCACAGGACACTGTTATTGCCATTACTTTAGGCAATATTATTTTGTGTTTTACCCCATTTTACTATTTCTGGTAATCTTTATCCTTTTTAGCACTTCCATCTGAGATCATTTTCCTCCAGACTGAAAATTTTTGTTTAGTATTTCAGTTATTACAGATTTCATGGTAAATTCTGCCAGGTTTTGTTCACATGGAAATATCTTTATTTACCCATTATTTGTGGAGCTTGTTTTTACTGAGAATACATGTCTTATTTAGTAGTCACCTCCCCCCATACACACCCCACATTCTTTTAAAGATGGTTTTCCCCTGTCTTCTGACAAATACATTCATTTGAAAAGTCATTTGCCAATCTTAATATTGGCCCTTTGCAAGTAATAAATGTAACCTTTCTCCTGGCTGCTTTAAATTTTTTGTTTCACTCTGTGTGTGGGGTTATCCAAAGCTTAACTATTTTTCACCCTGTATCTGGGATTATCCAAAGCTTGATTTGCCCGGTTGTTGGCTTTCTTTTTTCCTTTTCCTTTTTTGAAACTGCTTAAGCTTTGGCTTAACTATCTTAAATCTGTAGTCTGATATCTTACACCAGATTTTGAAAATTTTAGTTCGTCTCTTGTTTTTGCCTGTTTTCTCTCTCCATACCTTCTGAACTCAAATTAAATACATATTAGATCGCCTGAAAACTTTCCTAATGTCTCTTACAGTCTGTTCTCTATTTTCAATATTTTTTCTTCTTTCTATTTCAGTGTGGATGTTTTCTATTTACCTGATTTTTAGTTCATTATTTCTCTCTTCGGCTCTGCCCAGCCTGCTCTTACATGGACTCAATGAATTCTGAAGTTTAGGTATTGTGTCCTGAATTTTTATAATCACAATTTGATTCTCTTATATATTACAATGTTCTTTTAGACTTCCCATTTTTCACCCATTTTGTTCAATTTTTCTTTTCTTTGTATAATTATAATAGCTATTTCATTGTTCTTGATTTTTATTATGATTGTCAGTCATATTTTTCTCCTAGTTATCTGTCTCCTTTTAAAAAATTAACGCCAGACATTGTATATAAAATGACTTTGGAGAACAAAATTGACCATTTTCCTCAGAATGTTCATTTATTCCTCAGTTAGACAGACAATATGAATGAATGATCACTTCACTCTAATCATAAATTGTGCTGTGTCAGGGCAAGACTGCTGTTTTAGTGAGAACAGGTCAACCTCTATTTTCTTTATGGTTAATCTAACTCAGCCACATTTTATATATCATACAATTCATTAATTCCAAGTGTATATTGTAATAATATAGGGATTTATTGACACACTTTTAATTTTTTCTATTGATCTATATTTCTATCCTTATGCCAGTATCACACTGTCTTGATAACTCTACCAGTAAGTTTGCAAATCAAGAAGTGATAGTATTTCAACTTCATTCTCTTTCAAAATTATTTCAGACATTCTGGGTTTTCACATTGTTATATACATTTCAAGATCTATTTGTAAGCTTCTGCCAAAGCCTGCTGGAATCTTGATATGAATTTCCTGTAGATTAATTTGTGAAGAATTCCAATCTTAACAATATTGACTCTTCCTATCTATAAACATGGAATATTTTTCTATTTATTTAGTTCTTCTATAATTTTCCTTAAAAATATGTTGCAATTTTTATTTTTATTTTTTATTATACTTTAAGTTCTAGGGTACATGTGCACAATGTGCAGGTTTGTTACATATGTATACATGTGCCATGTTGGTGTGCTGCACCCATTAGCTGGTCATTTACATTAGGTATATCTCCTAATGCTATCCCTCTCCACTCCCCGCTCCCCACGACAGGCCCCGGTGTGTGATGTTCCCCTTCCTGTGTCCAAGTGATCTCATTGTTCAATTCTCACCTATGAGTGAGAACATGCAGTGTTTGGTTTTCTGTTCTTGC
>NW_012117044.1:437867-438173 GCF_000951035.1 Colobus angolensis palliatus | reverse complement strand
TATTGGTCTAAAATTCTCTTTTTTTGTTGTGTCTCTGCCAGGCTTTGGTATCAGGATGATGTTGGCCTCATAAAATGAGTTAGGGAGGATTCTCTTGTTTTCTATTGATTGGAATAGTTTCACAAGGAATGGTACCAGCTCCTCCTTGTACCTCTGGTAGAATTTGGCTCTGAATCCATCTGCTCCTGGACTTTTTTTGGTCAGTAGGCTATTAATCATTGCCTCAGTTTCAGAGCCTGCTATTGGTCTATTCAGGGATTCAACTTCTTCCTGGTTTAGTCTTGAGAGAGTGTATGTGTCCAGGAA
>NW_012117044.1:418822-434671 GCF_000951035.1 Colobus angolensis palliatus | reverse complement strand
AGATCTCACCCTCCAGGCTGAGAGAACTACTGCTATCTTCAAAGCTGTCAAACAGGGACATTTACATCTGCAGAGGTTTCTGCTGCTTTTTGTTTAACTATGCCCTGTCCCCAGAGGTGGAGTCTACAGAGGCAGGCAGGCCTCCTTGAGCTGCGGTGGGATCTATCCAGTTTCAGCTTCAGGGTGGCTTTGTTTACCTACTTAAGCCTCAGCAATGGTGAGGCCCCTCCCCCAGCCTCTCTGCTGCCTTGCAGTTAGAGCTCAGACTACTGTGCTAGCAATAAGGGAGGCTTTGTGGGCGTGGGACCCTCTGGACCAGGCATGGGATATAATCTCCTGGTGCGCCTTTTGCTAAGACCCTTCTAAAGCACAGTATTAGGGTGGGAGTTACCCGATTTTCCAGGTGTTGTGGGTCTCAGTTTCCCTTGGCTAGGAAAAGGAATTCCCTTTCCCTTTGCACTTCCCAGGTGAGGCGATGCCTCACCCTGCTTCAGCTCTTGCTGTTTGGGCTACACCCACTGACCAGCACCAAATGTCCAACACGCCCCAGTAAGATGAAACCCGTACCCAGTTGAAAATGCGGAAATCACCCGTCTTCTGTGTTGCTCATACTGGAAGCTGGAGGCTGGAGCTCTTCCTATTCGGCCATCTTGGGTGCCCTGGACCTGCAGTTTTTAAATGTACAAATATAATATTTTTTTGGTAAGCATATTTTTGAGTATTTTATTCCTTTTTATTTATTATGAAACAGATTGTATTCTTTTGTTTTTGAATTTTGACTGCACTTATTTAGTGAACCTAGAGATAAGCCAAAGAAATAATGCAAGTCAACATTACAAATTGTATTCTTAATTTTATATTTATTTATGTATTGGAGGAATACATCTAATTTTTGTATATTGATATTGTATCCTTCAACCACGCTTTCCTTGTAAAAGTACAGTTCTACATGTTTCTGTATGTGTACGTGTGTGTGTTTGTGAATTTCTTAGGATTTTTCTACATATATACATCATCTTGTATGTAGAGGAACATTATTACTTCTTCCTTTCCAATATGAATGCCTTCTGTTTCTTTTCCCTGCATGATTACCCTGTCTAGAATCTCCAGTACATTGTTGAATAGAAGAGGTGAGAGTTGCCATCCTGTCTTTGTTCCTAGTATCAGAGCAAAAACTTTCAGTCTTTCACCATTAAGTACAATGTTCTCTTTAGGTTTTGCATAGATGCCCTTTATCAGGTTGAGAAAGTTTTTCTTCTCTTCCAAGTTTGTTGAGGGTTTTGGTCATAAATCAGTGTTGCATAATGGTAATTGTTTTTTTCTGTGACTACTGAGATAATCATGTGTGGTTTTTCCTTCCATTCTATTAATACAGTTTATAACATTAGTTAATTTTTGGATGTTCAACTAATCTTGCCATTTGGGATACATCCTTCATGGCCATGGTGTAAAATGGTCTTTTGTATGTTCTCAATTTGACTTGCTAATATTTTTCAAGAAGTTTTATGCTGTGTTCATGAGGGAATTGGTATGCAATATTATTTTCTTGTGATATCTTTATCCAGCTTTTGTAACAGGATAATAATAGTTTCATAAAATAAGTTGGGAAGTATTCCTTCCTCCTCTATTTTGTAGAGGAATTTGTGCATTGAGTAAAACATTATTTCTTCTTTAAATGAGTGGTTGATTTGCCACTGAAGCCCTCTGAATACTCACCTATCCCTCTCCCACGACTGCTGTTATTGCTTATATGTTTAGTGACTTGACTGTTCCAGTAAAGTTTACCTTCCTCACAGTGTGAAACCTGTGATGTTTCTCAGAGAGTGAAGTCTAGGGATACACACAGACTAGATTTTAGTAGTGCTCCTGTTGGCTCCTGTGTGATAAGTTGTCTGCCTCTGTTAGTACCACAGTCAGCAGTTAGCCTTCACTAATTGCAGGCTAATTTCTGTACTGTTCTCAACAATGTCTGGGGTATAAATTGCTTCATAGTCTGATTTGATTATTTTGGGCCCCTTTGGGACCAAAAACTTGGGGTAGTTTTTGAGGTTTCTTTTGACTCCTGGGGGCCTTCTCGTGTCTGCCTGTTTCCCAGTTGTCTCTGATGAACTAGTTGGTGTATGGCTTAGCTTGTTGCTCTATAGAGCCATCACCCTCTACTCAATTGCCTTAGCTTCCCCACACTCAGTTCCAAAATCATTTCATTTCCTTTGAAGAAAGCCTCAGAGATCTCTGTTCTTATGGCCTGCCTTCTCCTGGAAAACCATCTCTGAATCAATGTCCTGGAGCTGGGAACAAGCACAGTGTCACCCTTCTCTCTGAGTGACACACTGTTTCAGAGGCAGAGCACTGGGTAGTGGTCTCTGGTCTTCTCAGTTTGCTTCTCCCAGTGTGAAAGTGTTGCCTATGAGCCTGCTGGGTGAGCATAGTATGGAACTCCAGTGTTCTTGGTCTCCTCTGCCTGAGATAGGGCCTCTATCTTGTGAGTGCAGTCTTGGTGGAGGAAGGGAGCTATCGCTCTCTCAGTCACACTCACATGGAATTTATTCTCTATAACACAAATGGGAGTGGGGTAATAAAAACTGCTGGCAACTTGCTCTTTCCAGGGAAATACTGTAGCCTTTGATTGGAAGCTGGGGTAAAGGGAGCCCCATCTTCTTGGCCACAGCTTCCCATAGAGAACTGAGCTCAGGAGAAGGAGTGGGTGGTGACTCAAGTGTCACAGACTCTCACTGTTCTAGCTGAGATTTAGTAGATCTGCTTCAATAAGTGTTTCTTCATTTGCTGTATGCTCTAAGAACAATTTCAAAAGACTTTAGTTGGTTGCTTTTTAAAATACTCTCAACAGTTGTAACTGTTTCATTGGAAAGCATGTTGACAGAGCTTCCTCACACCACCATTCTGGAAGACAGATAATACCTTGGAAAATGTCTAACTAGAACAGCAGAGCTTTGAATACGTTCTTGGTATAAATAATACATACATTTGTAGAGAGTATTAAAAAATTGAAGAGTAAACTTTTCCGAAGTATCTTCCTGTATGTCCTCTCCTTTAATCATCACTGCCCTGAGACAGGTATGGCTAATAGTATTTTTCACCTTTTTGCAAATAAGAAGACAGTGACAGTGACAGAAATAGGCATGAAGAAATAACTCAATGTAGAGGTAGATTATAACTCAGTCCTTTGAGGTCTCACCTTCCAAGTAGTTCCTCAGTGAAAACCACACACCCACATCACAAAACAGCACCCTACATTCTAAGGCAGGCTAACGGAGCCAGGACATGAATTCTTGGACACACATTACAGACAAGTATCCTCTATATCTATTCTGAGTCTTAAGCATGTAATAAGATGGTATAGAGAAATAATTCCTGATGTTACAGTTCTCATTACTGGGTTCAAAGGAGGCAATAGAGAAAAGGGATAGGAAATTATCTTGGATTATAGGTTCAAAAGGTAGTGAAAGAAACAATGCATTTGACATTTTTAAAAGTGATATAATTTTGGGAATAATGAAATGTTTCTATTATTATTCCTCTAGGAAAACTTGAAACTTATATGATAAGAATCCCCAAGAGTAGATGGGAAAGGTGCAGCCTCACCATGGTGGGTTCATTTTCATTGTGTAATTTTATTTACTTGCTCAGAAATCCTCCTTCAACACTTCCAAAGAAGCTCAATTAAGATGATCTGGAAGTGAACTTAGTTTCCTGATGCCAAAACTCAGTGAGTTGACAGTATGCATAGTTAGAGATGGCTCCCGCAGTGCAAGTGCTATCAAGGGAGACAAGTTCAGGAATTTCTTCTTCTCCCTTTTGCCAAAGATGAGACTTTATGTGGGGCTTACAGGAAATTGGATACAGAATATGTGCTACAGTGGAATAAGGAATTTCCACACAGTTGTCAGAAATAATGGCAAAAATAAGAGCAGAGAGCTCCTGCAGCTGTGGTTTGATCATGGAGCTTTGAGGACATGGATGACCATATTCCAGTCCCATCACCAGGGAGACTGACCTACAGTCTTTGTGAAGATGTACAGACTAGAGCTGGCTCAAGAGCAGGACCAAGCATGTGTGGAAGGGGCTGGATATTGTTAGAGAGCACACAGTCACAGACTGCCCATTCTAGAGCTCTTCCTTGGCCTTCTAAGGAAGACTTCATGGCTGCTCAGTTAACTCTTAGGACCTAGAGCTAGGCAGAATGG
Source organism: Colobus angolensis palliatus (assembly GCF_000951035.1). NCBI lineage: Eukaryota > Metazoa > Chordata > Mammalia > Primates > Cercopithecidae > Colobus > Colobus angolensis. The sequence goes on along the minus strand of NW_012117044.1, from coordinate 430,466 downwards.
AGCGGGAGGATGGTCAAAGTTATACTGGATGAGATTCTTCCACAGGGATAAAAAATAATATAAACTGGGAGGCAGGGAGTTGGGATTGATTCAAGAATCACTGAGGCTGGATTTAAGAGAGTCAATTTTTAGAGGGCTTGAATTTGGGGAAGAAATGGAATTTGAGGGTATAGTTGCCTTCTAAGGGGATGATTTTGAGACTAGCAAAGGTGAGAAGACTCTAAGTAGATTTTATCATGAGCCTTTGTAAAAAACAGTAGGATTACTTCAATTATTTTTTAAAAAATATTTTGGTTCATTGTTCTTTGACTTGACATTGAGCCTTATCTTGGCAATAGGGACTCAAAATTACAGCTGGATTATCTGTGGTTTTGGTGTATGTGGCTATGTATTATTCTTCTTTGAGAAAAATTAGCCCAATAAAATCCTTGTCAATGGTGCCACACGATATTGAGAAAAAATATGATAAACACTAAATAATTAACCAAGGAATTTTGAAAATGCAAATGATTTGTGATGAAATGACATATCTGAAAACTGACTTGCACTTGAGAAGGCACTGTCAAATTTATTGTCATGTTATGTCTTCCTAGAAAGTTGGTGAGAATACAGCAGATAATATGGTAAGAGGGCTGAGAACAAGGCAGGCATTGTATTAGAGCTTCAAAAATCATTTTGGTTTCTCAAATTCTATGTCTAAGTAAAAAATAAAATCTTGACATGGCAGTTAATTATCATGTGGTGGCATGTAATATCAGGTAGTATTACATTTTAGTGAAAATCTCAAGTACAGAAGAATTAAACAGAATACTATAAACTAATTCCCTTAATTCAAAAGTGAGGTTTTCATCATGTGCACAGACCCTCATACAAATAAAGTATATGATTCCAAACTACCTTCTCAAGAGACAACATCAGCAAACTGGCAGAGTAGGCATCTCTGAGCCTTCATGTCCCCTTGAGAACATTAAAAACAAGCAGAAGCGGGTCGGGAGTGATGGTTCACGCCTGTAATCCCAGCACTTTGGGAGGCCGATGTGGGCAGATCACCTGAGGTCAGGAGTTCAAGACCAACCTGAGCAACATGGGGAAACCCCATCTCTATTAAAAATACAAAATTAGCCAGGCATAGTGGCACATGCCTGTAATCCCAGCTACTCGGGAAGCTGAGGCAGGAGAATCACTTGAACCTGGGAGGCAGAGGTTGCGGTGAGCCAAGATTGTGCCATTGCACTCCAGCCTGCACAAAAAAGAACGAAACTCTGTCTCAAAAACAAAAAAACAAGCAGAAGTGTCCATAGCCAACGTTTTTTTCTCTCTCTCTCTTTTTAATTGGGCAATAATTGTACATATTCATGGGGTACACAGTGATATTTTGATACATATAATATGCAGTGATCAATCAGGGTAATTAGCATATCCACAACTGAAACATTTACCATTTATCTGTGTTGGGAACATTCACTGTCCTCCTTCTAGCTATTTAAAACTATATATTATTGATAACTAGAGTCATCCTCCAGTGGTATAGTGCACTGGAAGTTATGACTTCTGTGTAGCTGTAATTTTGTATTCTTTAACAACCTCTCCCACTGCCTCCTTTTTCACCACCCTTCCCAGCCTCTGGCATCCTCTGCTCTACTTTTTATTCCTATGAGATCAACTTTTTAAGCATCCACATATGAGTGAGTACATGTGATCTGTTTAACTTTCTGTTCCTGGCTTATTTCACTTAACATAATGTCCTCTGGTCTTACCCATGTTTACATGAATGACAGGATTTCATTCTTTGTTTTGGCTGAATAGTATTCTATGATGTATGTATACCATATATTCTTTATCCATACATCTGTTGTTGGACAACTAGGTTGATTTCATATCTTCGCTGTTACTTTGTTGGAACTCTGGGAAAAAAAATCAAGGGTTACAGCAACCAATAGAATGCTGATCTAAGGGGAAAAAAAGCAACTTAAAAATGATAGGAAAGCTGCGAGATAGGAAACTCCATCTCCTTCCCAGTATGGCAGTGGTGTTGAAGTGGCAGCAGCATGTATTTCCAGTGTGGGATCCTGTTCTCTGATTCCAAAGAAAGAAGAGATCTTATTAACAAATTATTGTGTATCTCTGTTCTACGATGACTGGAGATACCTAAAATACCAATGCAAGGTGCTTGTCTCTGTTTTGCCTAACTCAGAGGTCAGGCCAGAAAAGCGGTGGGCATCACTCAAAAACAGTGCAAGCTAAATTAATACTCATCATTTGCTTGGGGCCAAAAAAAATATGGTTGAAACATACAATAGACCACCTAAGCCCTAAGAAAAAAGCTGGGGAGAGTTTCTTCGGGAAATTAAGACATTGAAAAGTAGCTGCGTATATAGCGGAGTTTCAAAAGCCATTTGCATGCACAGGGAAAGGTGAAGGGTCACCAAAGACCTATGGTAACCCTAAAGTTTCACCCTAGTGGGATCCCTAGGCAAGGAGTAAGCTAGCCAAGTGTAGAAGAAGTTGCCTGGCACAGAGACAGTCTTTGAAAAGGGTGGGAAATTTTAGCTTGTTGTAGCTCCTAACATACAAGGAAATCTCTGAAAATGTGCAGGGTGAACAGAAGCTAAGAAATACAGACTTCAGTGACCATACACAACAAGAAATAAAATCTTTGCAAAAGTAGTTTTGTAAAGTCACTAAACAAATGGAATACTACAACCTTTAACAATAAAAAAAAAAAAAAAAAAAAAGAAAAAAAATAGGCAACCCGGGAAAAAGGGAAGACTGATTTCCAGAGAGAACACATTGTAATATCCAAATATTCACTTGTCAACAAAAAAAATCACAAGTCAAGGAAACAAGAAAGTATGGCCAATTTAAAGAAATAAAATAAATCAGCATAAACCATCCCTGAAAAAGCTCAGAGATTGAACTTACTTGTACACTTTAAAGCAAGGCTTTAAATATGCTGACAGAGCTAGGGGAAAACATAGAAAAAGAATTAAAGAAAACATGAAAACCAATATATAAACAGAAGGAGAATATCAATAGATAGAAATTATTTTAAAAAACCAAATAGCAAGTCTGCAGCTGAAAAGCACTATCTATAGAATATTTTCTAAAGGAGTCCAAGAACGGATTTGAGCTGGCAGAAGAAATAACAAAGATAGGACAATCAAAAATGATTAAATCTGAGAAGAGAAAATAAAAAATAGTGAAGAAAAATGAACAGAGCATAAGTGAACTGTGTACCATCAAGGGAAACAAGACATGCATTATTAGTGTTCTAGGAGAGAAAGGGGCCAAAAAGGTTGAATTATTTAATGACTGAAAACCTCCCAAATTTGATGAAATATATGAATTTACAAATTCAAGACAATCAATCAACACCAACTAGGATAACCTCAAAGTTATCCACAGTGAGACACATTATAATCAAATAGTCAAAAAAACAAAAACAAAAAGAAGTTTGAAAGCCACAAAAGGCAAGTGACTCATACATATCAATGACCATAGAGGGCTCACTGATAAGACTAACAGATCATTTTTTTCTCAGAAACCATACAGTCCGGAGGCACTGGGATTACACATTTAAAGAGCTAAAATAAAATCACCTTGACAATCAAGAATTTTATATCTGACAAAATTGTCCTTCAAAAATGAGGGAGAATTTAGGAGGTTCCAAGACAAACAAAAGGTGAGAGTGTCTGTTACCACTAGACCTGTCCTACAAGAAACACTAATGAGATGTCTGCAGCTTGAAGTGAAAGGACACTAGATAATTATCAAAGCTATATGAAGAAATAAAGATCTGGTGTGTGCAGCTGGGGAATTCATGTGGAGGTCAGAGTGGAAGCAGGTGTGAGAGGGCCCAGCAGAAGGAAACATGGCTGTCAAAGTGTTTGAGTACATTGGAAAGTTTGGCCTGGCCTTAGCTGTTGCAGGAGGCCTGGTGAACTCTGCCTTATATAATGTGGATGCTGGACACAGGGCTGTCATCTCTGACCGATCCCATGGAGTACAGGACACTGTGGTAGAATTATCTTTGATTGCCCTTCTCGACCATGTAATGTACCAATCATCACTGGTAGCAAAGCTTTACAGAATGTCAGCATCACACTGCGCATCCTCTTCCTGCCCTTCGCTAGCCAGCTTCCTCACATCTTCACCAGCATCGCAGAGGACTATGATGGGCGTGTGCTGCCCTCCATTGCTACCGAGATCCTCAAGTCAGTGGTGGCTGCTTTGATGCTGGAGAACTATTCACTCAGAGAGAGCTGGTCTCCAGGAAGGTGAGCGGCGACCTTACGGAGCGAGCAGCCAGCCACCTTTGGGCTCATCCTGGACCACGTGTCCTTGACAGGACTGGCCTTAGGAAAGGAGTTCACACAAGCGGTGAAAGCCAAACAGGTGGCTCAGCAGGAAGCAGAGAGGACCACATTTGTGCTGGAAAGGCTGAGCGGCAGAAAAAGGCGGCCATTGTTCCATCCAAGGGCAACAGCCAAGCATCCCAGCTGATGATGGCCAACTCACTGGCCACCGCAGGGGACAGCCTGATGAGCTGCGCCAACTGGAAGCCCCAGAGGACATCAGGTGCAAGCTCTCACTCTCCAAACATCACCTACCTCTGGCAGGGCAGTCCCAGCTCCTCCAGCCGCCCCAGTGAGGGCTCCCACCCCCTACACTGCCTGCACCTGTGCAGGCCAACTGTGCCACAGCCTGGATGGTTAACACTGCCTGCCTTCTGCCCCCAACCCAGAAATCACTGTGAAATGTCACGATTGACTTAAAGTGAAGGAAGTAAAAGTAAAATCACTTCAGATCTCTAAAAAATAAATATATAAATGAAGATCTCCAGTAAAGGTAATTTCATGGGTAAATATCAATGCTAGTATTATTATTTTTTGACTGATAATTCCACTTTGTGTTTATTAAATGATATAAATACAAATGTGTAAAATATGAATCTATGTTATGGCTACACAGTATATAAAGACGTAATTTGTGGCAGCAATAACATAAAAGGAGAAGACGGAGATGTACATGAACACAGTTTTTGTATGCAATTAAAATTAAGATGGTATCAGTTCAAAGTATATTGTTACAAACTAAGGATGTTAAATGTAATCCCCATAGTAGGCCGGGCGCGGTGGCTCAAGCCTGTAATCCCAGCACTTTGGGAGGCCGAGACAGGCAGATCACGAGGTCAGGAGATCGAGACCATCCTGGCTAACACGGTGAAACCCCGTCTCTACTAAAAATACAAAAAATTAGCCGGGCGAGGTGGCGGGCGCCTGTAGTCCCAGCTACTCTGGAGGCTGAGGCAGGAGAATGGTGTAAACCCGGGAGGCGGAGCTTGCAGTGAGCTGAGATCCGGCCACTGCACTCCAGCCCAGGTGACAGAGCAAGACTCCGTCTCAAAAAAAAAAAAAAAAAAAAAAGAATATTATGAATATTTGTACATAAAAATTTGATTACCTACATAAAATAAATTCTCAGAAGCATAAAATTAATTGAACTCCCAAAAAAGAGGCATCTGAAGAGACACATAACACAATTAGAGAGATTGAATTAGCTACCAAAAAACCTTCAAAAAGGTGGGGCGCAGTGACTCACGCCTGTAATCCCAGTACTTTGGGAGGCTGAGGTGGGCAGATCACTTGAGGTTAGGAGTTTGAGATCAGCCAGATGGGCGAAACCCCATCTCTACTAAAAATACAAAAATGAGCCGGGGTGGTGGCGCACGCCTGTAATCCCAGCTACTCAGGAGGCTGAGGCATAAGAATCACTTGAACCTGGGAGGCAGAGGCTGCAGTGAGCAGAGATTGTACTACTGCACTCCAGCCTGGATGACAGTGCAAGACTGGGTCTCAAAAAAATTTTTTTTTCAAAAAAAGAAGTCCAAGACCAGATGGCTCAATTAGTGAATTCTACAACTATCTAAAGAAGAATTAAAAATCAATCCTTCTCATAGTACTTAAAAAAACAGGAAAGAATATTTCTTAATACATAAAGTCAGCTTTTACCCTGATTACAAAGCTTTGCCCTAATTACAAAACATCATAAAAGAGTAAAGAACAATATCCTTTATAAATACAGATGCAAGGTCAGGCGCGGTAGCTCACACCAGCAGCCCCAGCACTTTGGGAGGCCGAAGCGGGCGGATCATGAGGTCAGGAGATCGAGACCATCTGGATTAACATGGTGAAACTCCGTCTGTACTAAAAATACAAAAAATTAGCTGGGCGTGGTGGCGGGCACCTGTAGTCCCACCTACTCAGAAGGCTGAGGCAGGAGAATCGCTTTAACCTGGGAGGCGGAGGTTGCAGTGAGCTGAGATCGCGCCCCTGCACTCCACCTTGGGCGACGAGTGAGACCCCCTTTAAAAAGTAATATATAAGGCCCGGCAAGGTGGCTCATGCCTGTAATCCCAGCACTTTGGGAGGCCGAGGCGGGTGGATCATGAGGTCAGGAGATCGAGATCATCCTGGCTAACACGGTGAAACCCCGTCTCTACTAAAAATACAACAAATTAGCCGGGCGTAGTGGTGGGCGCCTGTAGTCCCAGCTACTCGGGGAGGCTGAGGCAGGAGAATAGCGTGAACCCGGGAGGAGGAGCTTGCAGTGAGCCGAGATCAGGCCACTGCACTCCAGCCTGAGTGACAGAGCAAGACTCCGCCTCAAAAAAAGAAAAAAAAAGAAAGGTAAAATAAATAAGTAAATAAATAAAGATGCAAGAACCCTCAAGAAAACACTAGCAAACCAAATCCAACAACATTTTAAAAGAATGGTACACCATGGCCAAATGGGATTTATTTCTATAATGCCAAGATTGTTCAACATGTGAAAATCAATCACTATAACACACTTCGTTAAAAGAATGAAGGGAAAAAAGCCACACAAAACTTCTCAATGGATGTGGGAAAAAAAGGATTTAACAAAATTCAACATCCTTTTGTAATAAACACACAAATAAAAACAAATTTTGAATACAAGAAAATTATCTCAACATAATAAGAGGCACAGATGAAAAATACACAGTCAACATCATACTAAATTGTGAAAGACTGAAAGCTTTTCCTCTAAAATTAGGAACACGACAAGGATGCTCACTTTCACCATAGTTCTGAAAGTCTTAGCCAGAGCAATTTGTCATGAAAAACATATAAAAGGCATACTGTCCCGAATGTGGTGGCTCACACCTATAATCCCAGCATTTTGGGACGCCAAGGTAGGTGGATTACTTGAGGTCAGGAGTTTGAGACCAGCCTGAGCAACATGGTGAAACCTCATCTCTACTAAATATACACAAATTAGCTGGGCATGGTGGTGCACGCCTGTAATCCCAGCTACTCAGGAGGCTGAGGCAGGAGAATCTCTTGAACCTGGGAGGCAGAGGTTGCAGTGAGCTGAGATTGCACCACTGTGCTCCAGCCTGGGTGACAGAGTGAGAAAAATTAAATAAATAAATAAATAAATTTAAAAATATATAAAAGGCATACAAATTGGAAAGAAATAAGTAAAATTATCTCTGTTCGCAGTTGACATTATCTTATACGTAGAAGACTCTACATTTTTTCTCAAAATATAATTAATTGAATTAAGCAAAGTTGCAGGGTTCAAAATTAGTACACCAAAAAAAAAAAATTAGTTGTGTTTTAATACACTAACAATGAATGATCTTCAAAAGAAATTAAGCAAACACTTCCATTTGCAATAGCATCAAAAAGAATAAAACCCTTAGGAATATATTTAACCAAGAAGGTAAAAGACTTGTACACTGAAAACTGTAAGATATGCTGAAAGAAATTAAAGACACAAATTAATAGAAAGAAATCTCATGTTCATGAATTGGAAAATTTAATATTATTAAGATATCAATATGACCCAAGGTACAGTACAGATTCTGTGCAACCCCTATCAAAATCCCAATGATTTTTTTTTTTTTTTTTTGCTTAAATAGAAAAATCCATCCTGAAATTCATACGGAATTTCGAGGGACAAAGAATATCAAACAATCTTGAAAAAGAAGAACAAAGTCGGAGGTTTTATGCTTTCTGATTTCAGAAGCACTACAAAATTATGGTAATCAAAACAGTGTTTGACTGGCCTAAAGGCTAACATGCTGACCAATCAGATGGAATAAACAGACGTTTAAAACATCCTTGCATATATGATCAAATTATTTCCAACAAAGGTACCAAGGCTACACATTGGGGAAAAGCCATTATTTTCAACAAATGGTGGTGCTGGGAAAAGCAAATATACACATGAGAAAAGATAAAGTTGAATTCTTACCTTATACCAAATGATTAAATTATATCAAATACCCAACTCTAAGAGCTAAAACTATAACACTCTTGGAAGAAAACAAAGGGGGAGGCCTCATGACATTGGATTTGGCAATTATTTCTTGAATATGACTCCAAAAGTACAGTCAGTAAAAAATGGTTAAATTGGGCTTCCTCAAAATTAAAAACCTTTGTGCATCAAAGTACACTATCAACAGAGTAAAATATTTTTACTCAATGTTTTTACTCAATACCACAGAATGGGAGAAAATATTTGCAGTCAAATATCTGATAAGGGGTGAATGCACAGAATATCTAAAGAGCTCCCACAACTCAACAACAAACAACCAGATTAAAACATGGACAAAAGACTTGAACATGTATTTCTCCAAAGATGATGCACACATGGCCAATAAATAGTTTTTAAAAGATTCTCAATATCATTAGTCATTAGGGAAATGCAGAACAAAAACATAATGAGGTGCTACATCACACCTACTATTATGACTATTTAGAAAAACAGAAAATAACAAGTATATGTGGAGAAACTGGAACCCCCATACATTGCTAGCTGGACTGTAAAATGGTGCAGCAGCCACCATGGGAAACAGTTGTCTGGTTCCTCAAAAAGCTAAACATGTAATTTCCTCATGAATGAGCAATTTCATTGCTAGGTGTATACCTAAGCCAATTAAAAACAAGGAGTCAAATGCTTATATGCCAATGTTCATTGCAGCATTATACACAATATCTAAAAGGTGGAAGCAGCCTAAGGGTCCATCAGATGAGCATAAAATGGTATATACATTCAGTGGAATATTATTTAGCCATAAAAACTGAAGAAAGTTCTTATACATGCTAAATCATGGATGAACTTTGAAAAACAATGCTAACTGAAATAAGCCTGACATGAAAGAACAAATAGTGTATGGTTCCTGTCAGTCCATCTGTGTTGCCATAAAGGAATATTTGGGGCTACTGGGTAATTTATAAAGAAGAGACGTATTTGGCTCAGAGTTCTGCAGAGTTTGCAAGAAGCCTGGCACCAGCATCTCCATCTGGTGAGGGCTTCAGAAAGCTTCCATTCATGGTGGAAGGGAAAGAGGAGCTGGCGTATAAAGATCACATGGAGGGCTGGGGGAGGTTCCAGGCTCTTTCTAACAACCAGCTCTCACATCTGTCACAGGAACCATTACAGCAAGAACTCACACATCATGTCAAGAACAGCACCAAGCCATTGAGGAATCTTCAGCCATGACCCAAACACCTCCCATTAGGCCCCACCTCCAACAATGGGGGGTAAAATTTTAACATGAAGTTTGAAAAGTCAAGTATGCAAACAATAGCAGTTCCCTTATGCAAAATATCTAGAATAAGAAAATGCATAGTGGAAAAAGTAGGTTAGAGGTTATCAGGGAATGAGTGAAGGGGCAATATGGCGAGTCATTGCTTAATGGTTACCAGAGTTTCTGTTTTGAGGTAATGAAAAATTTTGAAAATAGGTAGTGGTGATAGTTGCACATCACTGTGAAAGTCATTAATGCCACTGAATTGTATATTAAAATGGCAAATTTTATGTTTCATGTATTTTACCAAACTAAAAATAATTTTTAAAAAACATTTCTCGCCGGGCGCGGTGGCTTAAGCCTGTAATCCCAGCACTTTGGGAGGCCGATGTGGGCAGATCACCTGAGGTCAGGAGTTCAAGACCAACCTGAGCAACATGGGGAAACCCCATCTCTATTAAAAATACAAAATTAGCCAGGCATAGTGGCACATGCCTGTAATCCCAGCTACTCGGGAAGCTGAGGCAGGAGAATCACTTGAACCTGGGAGGCAGAGGTTGCGGTGAGCCAAGATTGTGCCATTGCACTCCAGCCTGCACAAAAAAGAACGAAACTCTGTCTCAAAAACAAAAAAACAAGCAGAAGTGTCCATAGCCAACGTTTTTTTCTCTCTCTCTCTTTTTAATTGGGCAATAATTGTACATATTCATGGGGTACACAGTGATATTTTGATACATATAATATGCAGTGATCAATCAGGGTAATTAGCATATCCACAACTGAAACATTTACCATTTATCTGTGTTGGGAACATTCACTGTCCTCCTTCTAGCTATTTAAAACTATATATTATTGATAACTAGAGTCATCCTCCAGTGGTATAGTGCACTGGAAGTTATGACTTCTGTGTAGCTGTAATTTTGTATTCTTTAACAACCTCTCCCACTGCCTCCTTTTTCACCACCCTTCCCAGCCTCTGGCATCCTCTGCTCTACTTTTTATTCCTATGAGATCAACTTTTTAAGCATCCACATATGAGTGAGTACATGTGATCTGTTTAACTTTCTGTTCCTGGCTTATTTCACTTAACATAATGTCCTCTGGTCTTACCCATGTTTACATGAATGACAGGATTTCATTCTTTGTTTTGGCTGAATAGTATTCTATGATGTATGTATACCATATATTCTTTATCCATACATCTGTTGTTGGACAACTAGGTTGATTTCATATCTTCGCTGTTACTTTGTTGGAACTCTGGGAAAAAAAATCAAGGGTTACAGCAACCAATAGAATGCTGATCTAAGGGGAAAAAAAGCAACTTAAAAATGATAGGAAAGCTGCGAGATAGGAAACTCCATCTCCTTCCCAGTATGGCAGTGGTGTTGAAGTGGCAGCAGCATGTATTTCCAGTGTGGGATCCTGTTCTCTGATTCCAAAGAAAGAAGAGATCTTATTAACAAATTATTGTGTATCTCTGTTCTACGATGACTGGAGATACCTAAAATACCAATGCAAGGTGCTTGTCTCTGTTTTGCCTAACTCAGAGGTCAGGCCAGAAAAGCGGTGGGCATCACTCAAAAACAGTGCAAGCTAAATTAATACTCATCATTTGCTTGGGGCCAAAAAAAATATGGTTGAAACATACAATAGACCACCTAAGCCCTAAGAAAAAAGCTGGGGAGAGTTTCTTCGGGAAATTAAGACATTGAAAAGTAGCTGCGTATATAGCGGAGTTTCAAAAGCCATTTGCATGCACAGGGAAAGGTGAAGGGTCACCAAAGACCTATGGTAACCCTAAAGTTTCACCCTAGTGGGATCCCTAGGCAAGGAGTAAGCTAGCCAAGTGTAGAAGAAGTTGCCTGGCACAGAGACAGTCTTTGAAAAGGGTGGGAAATTTTAGCTTGTTGTAGCTCCTAACATACAAGGAAATCTCTGAAAATGTGCAGGGTGAACAGAAGCTAAGAAATACAGACTTCAGTGACCACACACAACAAGAAATAAAATCTTTGCAAAAGTAGTTTTGTAAAGTCACTAAACAAATGGAATACTACAACCTTTAACAATAAAAAAAAAAAAAAA